>NC_143018.1:66974303-67323678 GCF_055824585.1 Amblyomma mixtum
TGTGTTGTATTTGCACTGCGCATTTTTTTTTTATATCTAGGATCACTGAGCTGCGACCAAAAGTCTGTGAGTTACACGTGGCATAGAATTTCGGTGATTTCTGAGTTCCGAGTCTGGTACATAATATATTACTCCCAATAAGATGAAAATGTAGACCGAAAGGAAGATGACCAAAAAATAAAATGCAAATAGACACAACGATAGGATCCTCGTCCAATTGAGCCACAATTTTCATCTTAAAAAATGCGCCGACACTTGAAGTATTTATTCTGGTAAATGTTATTTCTGCTTCTTCGCGCCTTCATGTGTCGAGTTAAGATGTCAAGGCAAATTAGAATCCCCGAGATAAGCGCTAACAACGCGCTATTCGTAATGAACGCTTATGCAAGCTGCCACAAAACGCCTGCGTCGATCACCTTTCCACTGGAGACGTTTAATTAGGAGGCTAAACAACAGTGGTTTGAGAAGGAATAATTGCGGCTATTTTATCAACACTCAGTGCAAGGCGAAGCGAAGTATCATATGATACTTATCGACAACTGCACCAGCATGCCATCCATCAATTCCCTATCAGTTGTCCAAGCCAGCGCTAGTTCATCTGAGCCAGCAGGGGAGTGAAAAATTCGTACACCCTTCAAACACTTATTTCTTATTTCTGCACTGTGGGAGTTACGCTATTTCGCTCTTCACGTGCCGACGAAAAGCCTGGACTTCTTATTGAATCAGAAACAAGCGGTCGTTGAGCTTTACGATGCTTTTCCCTTCCAGGCGTCCTGAACGTCGAAAAGCTGTTTAAAATAAAGCGGACTCATGTCGCAGTAACCGAGAAAGTTTTCCGTCATAAATTAGCAGCAGCCGAGCCAACGGTGAGCCCAGCGTGTGTTCGTGTCGGAGTTTCGGGGCTACCCCATCCCCAGGAGGCTTGCATGTTTCCGTGTCTGCTTTAGGACTCGCTCCCGTCGTCTCCCGCCTAACACCTCTGGAAGTGGATATCCGGCACAAGAAAGCAGCCTCGGCGAGCATGAGAGAACACCCTACGGCTGCTACTTTCCAATTTGCTGCCGACGCTCCACTGCCAGATGGCTTCAAAGCCGGCGTTCCTAGCACCTCCTGCCCAGGAAGATGAGAAGAATGACTGCGGCCTCGGGAACACCACCGCCGGGACGACGTTTCACTGAATTTTTTGTTTCTCAAAAGCCTAGCCGATGTAGTTCTTTTTACTCGTTGAAACTCGTCTCCTGCCCGCCTCGCACTGAAAGCGATGAATGAAGGTGAAAGTTGCGCATTACATTTTCATCAGTTCAGTGCGAAGTAATACTGCACCACGAGGCCGAAATCACTTCTTTAAAATGCTCCAAGACGTCCCGCCTTTTCTCCCGTGTGCACTCACACCCTTGCCACTGAGTGAGGTAGTCAGTGAGAGTTTTTAATCTGTTTTGACTCATAGGGGAGACGTTTGTTAGCTAGGCAGGCGATGTAAAATCTAAAGAACTAACTGGCAACACTCACACAATGCAGCGGTAGTCGTTGTCCCTCTCCTCCAATGAAAATGGCACACACCGACTGAGTTCCATGCTTGGGCAGTGACTTCTTCTTGTACAAAAATATTTGTCAACAAATTGTTTCAAAGCACATTAACCTCTTAATATATTGAGCAACAGGTGGGTATCTATGAGATAAACATCAACCTTAATGTAGAAAAAGGGCTTAATGTACATCTAAGGGAAAATTTTAGGAACGAGCAGTTTTAAGCAGTTTTTAGCAGTTTTAGGCAGAGAAATATGAAAAAAAGGAAACTTCCAGCATGGAAGCCGTTAAAGTTTTGTATGGTGGAGTACATATTCCTATAACCACCTCCAAGCAATGAATTCCCAAGGAAAAAAAAAAAGAAGCCAGTCGAAAAACCCAGGAAGAAATGATAAAACGGGATCAATAGCAGGCGCCTCTTTAGATGGGAAAAGTGTGCTTCAGGACAGCAGAATTTGGTCAATCGATATTGATTCAGGAATTAACGGGCTCCAAACTTGAAGGCAGTGCACACTGTCTATAGCGCCTGCACATCCACCGTAGGGAAAGCGAAAAAATCCGAAATCAGCAAGGGTATCAGGCAGGGAGACACAATCTCTTCAGAGAAGTTCACCGAGTATTTACAGGAGGTATTCAGAGAACCCGATTGGGATGAGCTGGGGATGAATGTTACAGCAGAATATTTCAGAATCTCTGATTCGCAGATTCATCTTTATAGTTTTTACTAATCCATACTACCAGTCTTCCTTCGAGGCCATAGAGGATCGGGTTCACATTAGATTGAAACAGCATGAGCGGAGGATGAATGTTATATCAGAATATTTTAGAATCTCTGATTCGCAGATTCATTTTTTATTATATTTTAAAATTCCATACAATCGGTCTCCGTTTGAGGCCGTACAGGATTGGGTTCCAATTAAATGAAACAGCAGAGGAGAAGAACGGTTAATCGCGCAAACTGACAACGTTTTCGTTAAGAATTTTTAAAGAATCTTATCAAATCCGACATAAATGTTTCAGATATCGGGTTTACCTTTTCAGAACACAACAAATTCTACTCTCTGATCAGGTCCCCCCCACCCAAACTTCCACAGAATGCCTCCAGGGCTGATTGGGAACACATTCGGAGGTGCAGTGCGTGTTTTCTATAGTGCAGATGGCGGAATTTTTGAAGTACAAGTCCCTATTTTAGAGCTTCCATTCCTGCGTGTTATCCTGAAAGCGCACTCCCGTGCTGTGACAATACGCGGCTCTTCGAAGCGGTTAGCCAATCATTTCAAGCTTACAATGTTTTGCCCCGCCATTAACAAACGAATTGAAATAAATTACACATTATTGCAGTCACAAGACAAACAGCATCCCCGTAAGAGTGAAATCAAAAATACCCGCGTCGAAACAGCAGGCGCGCCGCCTTAGAGCACCTACGTTAACAGCCAAGTTTTACACCGAAAGGCAGGCCGGGTGTGATCTCTAATCTGATTGCAATGCATCGTATAGTTCGACAAAAATAAAAAAAAAAACGTTTTAAAACCTGCCATTCTCAGCAACCATAAAAAACGTCGCGTAACCGTTTAAGAGTCAATCCGAAACCACTTAGTCACAACCACCGCCGGGAACTTTACCGAGCCGCTCAGTTCATGACACTGGCAGGTTCGGCCAGCGTGCTCAGCCTAAGTTGCTTGTAATGCAGCCTATAGCTTGACAATTTTTTTTTCTTACCGTGCCGCTCTCAGAAACCATAAAAAACGTCGCGTCCCCGTTCAGGAGCCAATCCGAAAGCACTTAGTTACAACAGCCGGCGGGACCGTTGCCTAACTGCGTAGTTCATGACACCGCCTGGCTTCGCTGGAGTGCGCAGTCTGACATTTTTTTTTTACCCTGCCACTGTCAGAAATCATAAAAAACACGCTTCCTCGTTTGTAAGTAAATGCGAAACCACTTCGTCACCACTGCCGGCGGGCAGCTAACTTCGTAGTTCGCGACACCGGCCCGCTCGGCCGGCGTGCTCAGCTAAACTGCTTGAAATGCAGCCCAGTTTGGCAAAAACATTTCTCTCCTTGCGCTACTGTTAGAAACTGGAGGACTGCCACGAACCGCGCCCTAACAGCCGGCAGGCCACAAAGCGTGCACGCCCCTTAAAAACTGCGCAATTAAAGACACCGGCCGGCGTGGTCAGCCTAAACTGCTTGAAATGCAGCGTAGTTCGGCAACAAAAAAAAAAACATTTCTCACCTTGACTTTGTCAGAAACCGCCGAAATTCCGGGTTGAAGATCAACAGAGACACAGGAGAAGGAGGAGAAGTATAAACTTTATTTTCGTCGACAAAAGTAGCAGACGGCGTGGGAGTATAGCCCCATCAAGTGGCCATGAGCCCGTGGCACTCGGCGACTTCTAGGGTTCTTAAAAGTGCGCAGAGTCTGCGCGCAGTAGCGAAAGACACCGCACTATAACACGGGGAGAAGACCGCCTTCAAGGTTCGTTCACTCATCGGCTCTGTCCGCGTTGCGCACGAGCGTACGTTTACGCTGGTGGCGGCACTAAACGGAGGGCTTATAAGCTAAGCCATGACGCATTTCCTGGGGCCCTCTTTTTGCTTAGTATCCGCTCTTTACGAAACATTTTTTTTATGCTGTTGTCGTTCCTTTGCACGCCATATCTCGTTCGTTGCCAGCTTTAAATTGAGCACTGCCAAGAGAAGCGGGCGCTTGGTTCGACGACCGCCGAGCACGCTTGTTACTACGCCGCCTACGAGTCATCCCTTCTTTTGTGCGCTCGAGTCAGCCCAATAAATTGCCTCTTTTGGAAGCCCATCCGCTGTCTCTCGGCTCACCGGACTGCCTTCGTGACAACATGACAATATGTGTCCCTTTCATCTGTTACCTCATCCATTCCTTCATGGTATGGTCAAGCTGTCCACGCATTGTAATCATGTGGCCGCAGGAGCGGCCGCAGGCTTCCAATTCTTCGCTTCTAAGAAGTGTTTCGAAGGGCTGAGCGGCGTCTTATTGCCGCGCGTCTTATACCATACTGCGTCGTTAGGCTTGGGGTGCTTGAACGCGATGTTCGCATCATTTCAGGCAAGTGCTACCCGTGGTCACGAATAAGCGCAGGCCCTGCCTGAAGTTTACAAAGTAGGACGACGCAAGTGAACTGCGCAAAATTTTCACAAAAGCCACAGGGGGCGCCGCAGATATAGTCGAAGAAGAATGAAAAAAATTACGCAGGGCACTTAAGACTACTGGCATGCTCTGAAGGAAAAAACATCAATTTTTTAATTCATATTTTTCCTCCCTTTATAATAGCACACCTGCACATTAGCATACAGTCGTAAGGCAATGCATGCACTAAGTTTACATTCATTCTCCAAGATCAAATGCGGTTTTCTGGATAATAGGATGCTTTCTCGACTTGCAGACTGAAGGTCCTTGGTTTCATTTCTTCCGAAGGTATCTCCCGAACAAATTACTATTATTATTATTATTTTTTACTGATGGCGTAATTGCTTCCTGGAGCACTTTCCCTGAACGTAGACTACGACGCCGGGTTTCCTTGCTAATGGGTCATTAATTCTTTCGCCTTAAATTATTTCTAGCGTTTTTACAGATTTTGGCTATCTTCGTACTGTGACGCGGCTGGCTGCTCCGTTCATATACCCATACATGGCAGCATATTCAAGGCCGAAATGCCCACACTCCCTTTGACCTATGCGCATGACTCGAGCTCGTTTGGGCAGCTGTATGTCGCACTTGCCGCTTCCGCCTGCAGCTACTGCATCGTCCGTGAGGCAGGGTGCTCGGCTGTTCCAGGAAATGAGTGCCCAGACGCGCTTGTGTGGCAGCGGTCCTGCCCAGAATGCGGGGCTCGTGCAGAGCTCGCGCTTCCTTCTATCTTCTTATCCCCCCTACCTCACTCACTGCCCGCTCTCCCCCTCAATAGGAAGCTGCTTTGTATCGTCAGGTAAAGACACTTCCTCAACTCAAAACATTGACGCAAGTAGCTCCATCGACACACGTCCAACTTTTAGCCTTCGCACAGGTCACTCTACCGTCTACCACGTGGTCTCTATAAGCACGAGCCCCCTCCGATCGCCCATCCGCCAAACTTCTAGAACCCCGCACAAACACTTACGTTCTCTCCCACTGCATGGTCCTCAGCTTCTGATGGGCCGCTGGAGCAGGAGATCGCAGCCGCAGCTTGGGCGAATGAATTAAGAGGCACAGTCTCGGAAGGAATAATTTCTTGTTATAAAATTTCTTCCCTGAAAGCGGGATTTTTCGAGCGACACTTGCTGTTGGGCTGTTTGATCTTTCACACATTGGGGAACCAGAGCAAAATAACACAACGGGCTCAATGAAGAGGAGGACAAAGACCTATACTATTTCATCAATGTCAGTCTCCTTTGCCTAGTCTGTTGTGTTGTTTGGTTTGTTTATGGGCTTTAACGTTCCAAAGCGACTCAGGCTATGAGAGATGCCATAGTGAAGGGCTCCGAAAATTTCGACCTCCTGGGGTTCTTTAACGTGCACTGGCATCGCACAGCACACGGGCCTATAGAATTCTGTTGTGTTGTTTTACGCTCAGCTCTTCCATCTGTGCCGACCTCCTTCGCGTAGCGCGGGTTCGCGTTTGATCAGAAGGCTTGCAGTTCTCAACGTTCATTACGGCTGTACACACCCCCCCCCCCCTTCCTTCCCCGCACTTTTGATTAAATGCATTGAATTTTTATCGGAACGAATAACCTTTAATACGACGCAGCACACTCAGCACAGTATCATAGAGCTAGTTAAAAGTAAGAAGTTTGTCAAAACATGGAAGTAAGAGTCATTCAGCAGGCCCCGCGTAGCTTTTACAACAGCAGTCCTAGGTACACCTTTAACATCGTTTCCCGAAAATAACATGTTCACACAGCATAGACCGGATGATTGCCTAGGGATTTTGACTTCCTTTGAGTCAGCTAGCGCGCATCGCATTAGCGTTCATTTAAGAACGATTGCTTTGAACAGAAGAAACTCTAAATCGTGGCGACATGCAAAGGCATCCTGAATTCCGCAGCACTTTGCCGGGTGCCGCGGCGCAGGCGCAATCTAATTCGGACGCAAGTTTCGCGGCTGTTGTTCACTTTTTTTTCTCCTGCGTGGGGCTGACCCGAAGCACCCGTGCTCCACTTAAGCTGTGCCACAACATGAACAAACACTGCGTTTTCAGCTTGGATTGAAGCATTCCGCGGCAGTTGTGCAAAGAAGCGTTCCCTGGGGAACTGTTCCCTTTGATGATGCGTTGCAAACTCTCCCTTAATGTAGTCGGCGGCAAGCGTCGGGTTTTCAGTTTCTGAACAATCACTCTAATATATAGCAGGCATCGTTTTATTATTCATTTTAAATTATTACGATTATCGCCACAGTCTGCTCCTGCTAGACAGCGCCTGCTACGCGCAAGGCCTTTGAAGAGAGACACTTGGGCAAAGAGCACTGCATCATCCCTGCATTAGCTTAGCAGGGCGGCATGTATTGTGGCGCGTAAGAGCTAACGAGGTGCATGAGAGTGCTCTTTAACAGTAACACGGTCGATTGCGTGCAAACAGCCGAAAGTGCGCTTGCATAAATAACGAATCGGACTAAATAGACTTGATTTGTTGCGGCGGGTATAAGGGCAAGCTATGGTTATAGGACCCACATGTGTCAACCTCCTCTTTCAACCTAAAGTTGTCAGCTTATCTGACGCAAATTGAGAATAAATGCAGTATTTAACTGCATGCTACCATAATTTGGGCAAGAGGGTGCATCACCTAAACCTCGAAACTTCAAAACCAGTGCCGAGATTTTCTTTTGAATTGCCACTCCCCGGGTTACGGGTAACGAAGGAATGTTTACAAGTACACCTTAGTACTGTACTGTACTAGCGAACAGGCTTTATCGAGGTCCGTAGTAGGTAAGCGCCACACTCTATGACTACAGTGTCGTTTGTTGCATTTGTGCTTTCCGTATACAAACCTTGCATATTTTGGTGAATGTACTATCTGTAATGAATTTTTGCTTTCATCCACACTCAACAGACCGGACTTTGGATAAAAATGGGCCATGTCCTATCAACATCACTCTCTGTTCAGATTTTTTTTAATGCTTTAACTCTCAAAGCCGAGGTTCCCTGGCTCCGCCTAGTAGCAGTAGTGACTGTCGTCGCCCACATCCGGTGCAAGATGACATGCTTCTTGAACGAGGTTTAAAAATGATTGTTTCCTGCTTCTTGCGAGTTAGTTAAAAACAGTGTCAATTTCATCTGCGCCAACTACAGCGTGTTCTAAAATTTTTCCATCGAATAGAAACGTTGCGAAGGCAGATATGCTCAGCCTCACAAAGTGATTTGTTGTAGTGAAAATTTGCAGTGAGGGCGCAAGATGGCGCCACGTGGCGGTGAGCTGGGCGCCGCACGCTTGACACATCTTGACCAATCAGAGCGTGAACAGTGGTGGCGCGCGATTGGTAGCGATATGCGCCGTGCTATAAACCTCGACTATTCTTGGGCCAAAGCTAGCGTCTTCGTTTGTTTTATTGCCTGCTTCATTCCTTGTCTCACGCAACCGTTCCATGGCCAGTTCCGCCCGACTCGTGCGTGTTCTGCGACCCTCGGCAGGTCTTCCGCACCTTTCCAGCAGGCTGTACAGGCGCGGTAAAACGGCGAGTTGACTGAGTTGGTACATACTTGAAGGAAACAGCGCACCAACAGGGACAAGAGAGTGCCTGTCCCGTCTTCTCTTTTGTCCCTGTAGCTGCGCTGTTTTTTTCAAGTATGCGCAGGTGCGGGCTGTACAGGATACGTTCTTTACAAACATGCACTCCCACTGGTCGCAATCGTCCCAGATTTCACCGGGTGCATGAAATGCAAGGGCCACTTTGATTTGCCTCTGAAAATTGCACTTGGAAACATGGTTGCATTGAATCAAGAACACGAGTCAGCGCACATAGATTCCGGGAGTGCTTTAGTCGAGTTGTAGTATGGATTTCACCGCTGAATTTTTTTTCTCCATGGGTTAGAATATTGTAGCAAAAGCCAATAAACAGATCGCATTTCGCGCATGTAATTTTTATCGTGTGAGGGCATGTTTTCAGGGCATGTTTACCCTACTCTGCATGCCGCCTAGTGACATCGTTCCGCTTTTCACTTCTTGCTGACTCGAAGGAGGACATTTCCGACCTCGGAACTGTTCCCTCACCGCAGCAAATTCTGTGTAGTTTCTATGTTAAAAAAATTGTGAATTTTATCCTACTGCGTTTAAGTGTCAAATATGCATGACACAGTTGACAGCGATCTCTGATGACCGCAGTCGATCATAATTTGTATCTTGCGCAACGTTTGCGTTTTGTCTCGAGTTCCCTACAACAGTCCAACTTACTCTTTACTCCTGTCTTTTAAAACAATAAAAGCAAAATTCGAGTGCCATGATCACGCTGGAAGACAGATACATAGAAAACTGTAACTACTTATACCCTGCAAACTTCCGGAAATCTTGCGTCCGTTCCATAACTTTTGACCACACCATTTCTTTCAAGGCAAACACCTTCACGAAACCCATTACACTCAATCTAGGTAGCGCTAAAGAAATACAAGGGCAGTAATGCCTGTATGCCTGGAACAAGGGCTGCAACGATGAATCCCTGCATTTAACGGTAGGTTATTCTTTGGGGGCTTTACTCACTGCACGGCTTTACGAGCACCTGCGGGAAAGCAAATGGGATTAGCTAATCTTTGTTTGTATGCCTTGGCAAAGATTTGCCTTTCTGGGACATCCTTATCGCTTTTCACAGGCGGCGCGCAGTTTCTTGCGCTTTTCTCGAGGAACTGTGCGCAGCAGAAGAAGCGCGTAGCAGATCTATTGATAGGAGAGCCTACGGAAAGGGTCCGACACTCTCTTTGATGGCCCACAGCGTTCGGCCGCTTCTGTTGCACTGATCATAAAAGCGCGAACAGAAAGGCCACTCGTTTTAAGCATATGTGTAGTTGCCATAAAATTTGGCCTTTGCGGTTTCCCTTTGAAAGCGTCCAGCGAATTCCTCTGCCCGGATTCAAGCACAAAATATGGAAGAAAACGGGATCCAGAGCGAAATTAGAGTTATGGCGACGGAAAGGAATTCGAAATTCGGGGCTTTCTTTGAAGGTCAGGAGAATATTTCATCCGTAACGATGAGCGATGCAGTTTTTGTTGCTGCATGCGGCAAAACAGTTTTAGAGTAAACAAGGACATGATTGTTATTGCAGTTTTTGTTGCTGCATGCGGCAAAACAGTTTTAGAGTAAACAAGGACATGATTGTTATTTTTAAATAAATTTGAATATTGTTATTTTCGACAGCCTCTAGATGACGGCCTTGTTTGCCTATGCGCCATGACACTCAAAGTAGTTAACCTGCATATATGAACGAAAGTTAATGAAGCTAGTGCCGTCTGGGTTCCTTCCTGTGCTCAACCATTCCTACGACTTTGCATGTTTACATAACCAACCATAATCGGTGATTATATTTCAGAAAGCATTTTCTCCTTCGAAGCCTCAATGATATTTGTTTAGTTTTCCCATAGTCAGTGTAATTGAGCCCGACCATAAGATTCGTTCTGGAACAGCGAAGTGATTTACGGCCAAAAGCAATGTATGAACGCGAGGCAGCTAAAACGTTGCCAGACTGATTGTCACCTTCTCCCTCGGTGCTAAGGTAAGAGTAGTAGGTACACAATGTCTCTCCTGCCCCATCCTCCTCCACTCATGGGGAGTGCGTCGACCACGCCCATCAGGATATGTTCACCATACACGGCCAGTTCAAGAGATCTACCACCTCATATGGAATTAACAAGAAGGCGCGAGTTCTTTGCCACGACCGGCTAAGTCTACAGGTTCCCTACAGTTCCATAGCGCTGACCCGATTACAGAAAGCCCGACGCATACATATATTTTCAAAGGAAATGTTCCTTCTATCCTTGAATCCAACAGAGATACCAGTATTTTGTCTGCCATGATTGCATTGGGATTTTACAAGCGCTAGCGGTTGTGCGCTACTGAGAATTGGCTGCTGAGCTCAAGGTTATGGGATCGAATCCCAACTTCCGGTGACCGCGATGTTATTGCACGCTGCAGTACTATAGGTGGTAGAAACTGATCTCCTCAATCAAAGGATCTGTCGCTCGAGGACGCCAGAGCCCAGACACCATTACCAGACCATTTTGACTGTCATTTGCGTTCGTAGGAATTGAGATCTCACTGAACCTCCACCTCTGCGCGTACTTTATCAGCGAGAATATTCAATGTCGAAAATGTTATTTGTGAAATAAAGCATCTTAAAAGCATCGTGGGCAAAGGTAACATAACGCCTGAAAAAGTGAAGGGATCGTATGTTTGGAAACTTAATGTTATAATTTATACTGTTTCGTCCCGTTCTGAAGCAGAAAATTTTCTTGAGCGGTAAGGGCTAAATGGCGGTTACATTGTATGATAGCGACAAGGCTATTCCAAGGACCATTAGATATTTATAGCATTTGGGGCAGACTTAGGGAAGATCATGGTTTAGGTCTGTTGCCTCAGACCAAGGAAACGCTTCAGCAACGTGGCCGAATGCGTATCTGACATAGCTTGCAGCTGGGTCAAGCCAGAGATCCGGGGACTCGAAGTAAATGTTCTGGAAGGGGCTCACATAATGCTCAAAGGCGCGTGGTAACATCCTTCTTTTACGGTATAAATAAACTCCTTAAATATACTGCTTTCGCTTCTTCACATCTTTGTTTCGTGCATAACCTACTCATTGTTTACTCTTTCAATGCAGGCCGAGGGCAAAACATTTAAAAAGTTTAAGCACTGCTCCGTAACGCATGGAAGCATTGATAGCTAACGCACTGAGCTACGCGTGTACCGAGGCGATGTCAGTAAAAGCGATGCACATTCGTTGCTTAGCCCAACATAAAAACTTTCGCTCATTCCACGACTCAGTCGAGAAGGCCTCAATGTTTCTCAGTATTTGTGGAAATACCTCGGCTTGCCTGCGAGGCAATAGTTTTTACTGACACCACCATCAACATCTTGGATCGATTGGACTCTATCCTCCATTCACTGTGTCACTGAGTCGGTTCCTATCGCAGCATCTTAATCGCTAGCACGACGCCTTTGAGGTGTGCCGAGTCTAATATTTCACTCCAAGGGGGCGCAGTGGTTCGACGTACTCTATCGGCCCACAACCTGGCGTTGAACCTTTCCGCTTCACGCGTCTCTTCTATTCTCCCTTCGTTACGCAGCTACACTCTGCAACTGTGATGCGCCTCACGCTATGTATCTGCAATACTGCCCTTTTTCCCTGGTTGCTTTAGGTTTTATAACTCTTCCAGTTATATCTTCTCTGCGGGGTTAAAGGGTTCCGTGCTTCTATGTTTCTCAATCAGGTCTTTCGTCTCCAGAGAGGGCTTTCCGGTATCCTTTCTAAAATACTGCCGCTTAAATACTGCCCACATGAAGCGAACTTGCACGACGAACTTCACGCGGCCAGTACCAGCGCAGCGGAACGCCGGCGTGCCGTTGCCATTCTACACCACGTCCGGGGGAAAACAGGCGGCCACCGTCGAGCCACCATCGCAATTACTCAGTGTTGCTAGAAATGCGGTGACTTCATAAACTCGCTAAAAAAGTGAAAAGAACAGATTTGCATTTACAGTTAAGCCATTATTTAATAAAGGACGCCAAAAAGACGGAATAGTTCTTTGAGGACCACAGTCGTTACCCCGTTGATCTCCGCGCTTGCTGCCAACAACAAACGCGTACTGTCTAAGCCTAGTAGCTTTGAAAATCCAGAAACAATGTGACAATTTGTAGCATTTCATCGCAAAAATTTTGTGGGGCTGGCAACTTAAGACAAAGCATAAATTTTCTGCGCCTTTCATTTGCCGTGAACGTAGTGTAGTGGCGACGATGAGTTGTTGGTCAAGCGAGAGGCCCCACTTGGAGAGGCGCCCTGTTTGGCACGCGGTGACAACCCGCATTCGCCGCTTCCGAGGAGCAGCTTTTCGCCCGGCGAACGTATCTATGCCGGCTTGATTGACGGCGAACAGCCGCCGGCTTACGGGTGGATGTGGATGCCACCGGGCTCCCGTTCGCCAGTTTTTCGCGGGAAAATCGCTCCATATGGGTTGGCCTTAATTCTATAGTGCACTCCTTAATTATAGCCGTGAGATCATTGCTCAATGCTTGAACATCAAGGTCGTCGTCCTCAGTTAAAGCAAGACATCTCATCTGAAGCGCGATACTGAATTTATTAACTTTCTCTCTTACTGCTAACTCGTAATGGGCTTCTTCCTCGCTAGTTTCTTCGCTTCCATCTTCAAGTGTAGGCTATATCGAGACCTTACCATCTTACATGGTCGCTACATCCCACCTTTCTGATGGCCTTCACTTCTTTCACAATGCGCCAGTGAGAGCACAGTGCGAAGCCTATTTCATTTTTAATTTTGTCATTCGGATTCTTCCAAGGCAGCTTTCTCACCTCCCGTTTTCGGAATATTATTACGGGAGGTTAGCCCAGCGGCAGACGGGACAGGCCACAGTCAGAAGGCACACCGAGCTAAATCACTCCAGCACAAACTGCCACGTCCTCGTCGTCGTTCACTGCCGAACGTCCCAAAACAACATCGTCTTCGCCTAGCCACTATGCACCGTAACAATACGTTATTCATGATCCGCAAATTATGTCTCTATATTAACTCAAGAAATCACACTCGCTGCTATTCCTAAGCCTATATCATAGTCATCCAATGCCGTATCTCCAGCCTGCTTCTTCCCTACCTTGGAATTAGTCTCCCGTCAGTACAGAGCACAGATGAGAGTTTTGCTCATTGATTTTGGTATTAATGACTATTCGCTTATGCAAGACCACTAAAAATCTATATCACAAGTAAACTAATATTACAGATGACAAACGCGGGTCTATCCCGCCGTTCAGATTTGATTTAGACATTAAATGCATACCTGCGTTTCGATGGAGCAGAAACGCGAAAGGCGCCCGAGTATGTGTCAGTTCACGTTAAAGATCCCGAAATGGAAGAACTCATTCCGGAGACCTCCTATACGGCACCTCTTTATTCCTTTCTTCTTTAACTGCCTCCTTTATTCCTTCCCTTACGGCATGGTTCAGATGTTCACCGAGAAATGTGAGACAGTTACTGCGTCATTTCCTTTCCTCAAAACCAATTTTCAATTTTCGAAAGCACCTGCCCTAAGTAGGTGAAGCCGCCGCGGTAGCTCATTGGCTATGTTGCGCTACTGCTTACCGGAAAGGCGTTGGTTCAATTCCGGCCGCTGCACTTCATTTCGATGGAGGCAAAATGCTACACCCGTGTATTGTACATTACCAGTGCACAGTAAAGAACCCCAGGTGGTCGAAATTATCCGGAGCCCCCAGCACGGCGTCCTTTATAGTAGGAATCGCATAAACAAACCCTAAGTAGATGTGTCCGTTTACAGCCTCCAGTGGTTCGCCGCAAATCCTTAACTGCTGTAAACGGACCTTGCAGTAAACGTTGTAAGCTTAAATGGATTATCCTGTAGTCATCTTGAGGGGGAAAAAATGGAGGGGGCACTGAAGCTCTGCTTTAGGGGTAAGACGCGATAGCAATACTGGATTAACGCCCTTATATAATCGGAATTGGGCATTTTCTACTTTACATTCATCGATGAATCCTTGCCAGTCCTCGTAGCACTCTTGGCGAATGGTCCAGCGGTTAAAGCGATGCGCCACTGCCATGCGATGGCAGCTGCTTCCAGCGGTGGGGCTTGTGCGACCCAAGTTGCTCTTCCCGAGCGACCTCTCGTGACCAATCATTAATTTGACTGCTACCTGCCACGGTGGTCACTTTGCTGACAATCCAGTGCGCAGGTTGTGGTGACGCCACAACGTCACGTGACCTAGCTGCCTTTCTTACGATGCTTTCCCGGGGATTTATCGTTCACAGCGCCGACGACACCCGTTTTCCTGAGGAACGGCAACCTTAACGCTATAGTCTTAGAAGCTTGTCTCTGTGTGCGCGGGTGTGTGTGTGAACACCTTCCGGTCGTTGCACATCCGTGCAGCCACCGGCAAAAATTCTTCCCACGTACGAGCCTCCCCCCCCCCCCCGCCCCCCCACCCCCCCAAACAACCCACAATCAATCTCCAGCTGCTCCGTACGCCACCCACTCTCTGATCTTTACTCTCCAAAAGGCCTCTACCCACGACTCAGCCCAGCACCTCTGCCCTAAAGGAAACCAGCGCCCACCAGACGCACGCGCAGCACGAGAACAAAATAGCGATTGCAAAACTCAAAGACACCATAATAAAGTGATGAAGGTAAAAAGGCAAAGATATCACCAGCACTGCTAAAGATGATTTCTCCCTTCACATTTCATAATTCCTTGTAAAGTTTTTTTTTTTTTTTATCTAACACAAGGATATAAACTTGTGCATATTATCAGAGAGCGCCTTTAAAGGCAGCGTCCCGAATGCGTGGACTCCATAATCAACCGACCACGTCCTCGCTTACTCTCCTTACTGCGCCCTCCGCCTACGTGCAGCGTGTGGGAGTGGCTTTGAAGCATTTGGCACCATCTTAATAACACGTTTCGCACTCGAGGACGACGCGTGTTTCAGGATGTCAGACAAGTATTGCGTGCAGCGGTGATCTCGCCTGTCACCCTCCTTTTTGGTATCTTTCACAGAACTTCGGAGTGCAAGAATGTGCTCCCTTAGATTTGAAAGTTCTGTCCAACGAAAAATCGCGTGGTTTGTGAGCAGATGTCTTCCATGTACAGCTACTTCTTCAAAGTAGGAAATAAAATCGCTCATTTTCGCGAGAGAGAACGTGCTCGTTAATATACCTTTATGAAATAATGTCGCGCAAGCGTGACCTTATGTAGGAGCAATCTCATTAAAAAATATCAAATAAAACTACACAAATTCCAGGCGAAAAATTGTACGTTTGAGAAAAAGCGAATTATTGTTTTTGTTCGCCGATAAACCTCTCTTCTTTGAAATTCTGGAAACGGTCTCATGACAATAATTTGATCACGTTAGATGCGTACGTGCGTGCCTATACAATGTGTAGAGTGTTTTTCAGTATGGAGTTATGTAAACATTATTTAAAAACCGAATTAGAATGTGGTAGGTACCTGATCAATACATGCACGTGCTTGAAAGTTGCATCCGCTTTGAAAGATAGCCAACGCTAAATTGGACGTGCTGTGATAGATATTTCAATTGTTGTCAAACGCTCCTGGAATAAAGTCAGACGTCCGCGCAAAAACCTGCTTCAGTAAAGCAGGCCCACAGACTGCTAAGGGCTAAGTATATTACATAAATTCGGCTTAAAAGCACCTCCTAGTGCCTCATTAAAAGTGAGCTCCACAGAATGCTCTGGCGATACTGCTCAAACTGCGACACATATTAGTGAACAGGGCTTGAGTGTTCCTAGCGAGGCATAATTAAATAGCGCGCAGATCAAATTACATTTTTTTTTGCTAAGTAATTGAAACTCGGCGCGAGTCCACGAGCAGTTCGTACCGCCCACTTCAGACATGAACAGGAAAAATTTGCATACCGTGTCCTTCAACTCAGCTTCCGAAGAGTAGGACTTGTCTTCGCGCATTTTGCTCAGAACACCAAAATGAGTTAATCTCTTTAGATATTTCGCGCATTGCAGGACTCATTAAACAGTCCTGCTTAATGTTGGTATGTGCAGTTGGGATAAAAAAGAAAAAAAAAGGAAAATGCAAGCTCATAGCAAGCGACCGAAAGTGCTTTGCAGAATCTCGCGACTTCTGCGCTGTTTAAAAATTCACCGTGAAATTATCAGACGCTTAACTGCGCTATTCTGCGAATATTCTCGCTAACTACTAGCATATCGCAACCAGTTTGCGTTCTTTAATCCCCTGCAAGCACTAAATGCTGTAGGTTTATGCAAATCGCAGTTTCGTTACACCTACAGCAATCTATCTTGAGCACGAGATTTAAAAAAGGGTTCACTGATTTACTAAAATAATTATACCATCTACACTGTACGACTAGCTTCATGCTTCATTTCATTTATTATTAGGAGCTTTTGCCTCGATAATGTCGTAATCAATATAATAACAATAAGCGCCGAAATAACACCATTACCTAACAATCTACTCCCTCTAACCCCCCTTTCTTCCTGGACTGCTCAGCTATAAATCGTTAAGCTGGAGGATAAACTGGTCCAGGTTCTAACAGCCGTGGATATTTTGAACACATCATTTGTGCTTTGATAGAGCAGTGATTGATCTCTCTGATTGATCTCTCTCTAGAAACTTTCTGACCCTGTTATACCTGTGAAAGCTTTTCTATTTTTATGCATAACTTCGCGTGCAATGTGGCTGCAAATTTGTGAATAGTTGAAAGTAGTATTCTTCCCCCCTCCCCACCCTCACTATAATGTCTTGATAAAGGCGCCGTGAGTAATAAATAAATAAATAAATATATCCTCAAACCATGTGAATTTGCTGCCAAATTTCTGGCTGATTGTAAGAACAAAATCAATTGCTTGTCTTGTTTTTGCCTCAATTCAACCCCTTTTTTTTTCTAGCGAAAGTGAATTCAAAGCTTTTAAGACGCTTAACAAGCGCTTAGGAGTACAATGCAATAGCATTATATATCCTTTTCACGCAGGTCCTTCTCCTTCATGCATCTGTAGACCGTGGAGAGTACTTATACCACTACTGGCGCAGTGGTACCGCGCTTAAGCGATGCGTCATTGCCCCTGTAGGCGGCCATTCCAAACAAGCCTTAGTGAGCCTGGGCAGACCAACGTCTCGGAGCTTCCGTAAGGCTCATTTCTGCACAGAAACTTCATCGGGGGGCTGTCTATCTCTCAACCAATGAGCTCATGCGCAATGTCACCGCGGACAGGTCGCAACTGAATTGAATTTATTTTAGGTAATTGTGGGCAGGTTACAAAACGCGTTGTGCACGTTGGGCCACTGGCTTTCTCCTGACAAGGACGGATGGACGGATCCCGGCTTTTCTTCGTTAGCTGGACCTCTAATGGTATCACATTAATATGCACTTTGCTTGAAAAGCTCCGAAATTACACAGCTGGCACGAATGTGGTTGCTTGCGGCCTTTGAAATAAAAAATTAGTGGTTTAGAATTATTCTACATGTTTAGACAAGAATTTTATTCTAGAATTGAAAGTGGCCCCTCAATATTGCCGCGAATCTTTGTAGCGTTTGTTTGTTGCGTTTATTTGTTCATGCTTCAAGGCTGCCGGCACGCCGCTTTATCGCTTCGTTTGTGACGCAAGACGCGCCTAGAATTATCTCGATTGATCGCATCCAGGTGGAACCGATTCTACTTTGTGCCAGAATGTTCTAGTAACTTCCACGCTTTATCTCGAAGGTTCGCTATCAGCTTTAAAAAGAGCACGGCCGACAGCGGCGGGCATTCTGTTCGACGACCGGCCGAGCACGCTTGTTGCTACGCTGCCGCCGAGTGATTTAGTTCTTTGCGGGCGCAAGTCAGCCCGAATAAAGAGTTTCGTTTCGAAGACATTCTCGCTGCGTTCCTGTTCGCCTGACTGCAGTCACCACTACGTGACAATATCAACTCGAGGAGCGTTGGTCTATCACGAGCATGCCGCAAAGATAAACAAGATGTATGTGCTACTTTTTAGATTTCACCATGCTTTCCTTGCTTCTTTATCTCTTTCGTTCCGTAGCGTTCACCTGATTTGAATAAACAAATTCCTGTTTTTTATGACATGTATATTTCTTTTTCCTTTTTGTTACCATTTTCTTGTGGCCACTTCGTTCCTTATTACTTTTTCTAATTACCGTTGTTTGCATTTTGCGATGCTACTTGTGTAGGAAATTTCCACGTTACCTGCTGCCCTGCAATGTAGGGACCGAGGGGCATGTCAAGCCACAATTTCTGGCTTTTTCCCTCGACCCTCAACATATGTACATGGAAAATAAATAAATTGAATTGAAATTGAATTTAATTGAACCAAAAAATCTTGGTTGCTTTCTTACGGTGCTAACCGAGCAGATTATTACGCGTCAATGAACAGCCTAAGGTCTACAAACGTTTTGTATTGCAGCTTAAGAAAAAGGAGCCATGCCACCGCTGTAAAAACAGAGTGCCAAAAAGTAAAAGAAAATTATGAGGATGAGAAATCGGCCACATCCCTTTCGGCTTATGGAAATGCGTTTGAATTTGCCGTCTAAATTGCTCGTTCTAATTAAGAAAGTGTGTTTCTTTTATTGGTAGATTTTTATTTCTGCTTTAAGTAGGCCGGAAGCTTACGCCATATGAGCAAAGTTCTCTGCATATTAAACGGTGAATTATCGTGATATAAACGTTCTGTTATTCTGAATCAACTATTTTGGGTTTCTCTCTTCTTCTATTGCTTCACTCGCCGGTTCCAATCAACTTCAACCGACAGCTAGGGCACCGCTCTTCTGTACACATGGCTCCCAGGTAAGTATATATACAACATCATCCTGGACGGCAATGAACTGAACAATGATCATTGTTAGAGCTGTTTTTCATTTCTGCACCCACTGAGCACGATACTTCAATAACGCTAGTAGGAAAACTTTGTTGAAATTCCGGCTTCTGTTGCGAAGGGATTTTGGAAAATATGTTTTGGGGTGAGCTATCATGTGCACCATCAGAATTGGTTACATGTTTCGCTCAATAGCTTAAGAACAGCTTTTAACCATTGTTTTTGTATGTTTCGAACGGCGACACAGTTGATGGTAAAAAGTTTCTGAAGTGTACAAGGTTTAAAAGATTGGTCCAACAGGAACTATTAATTCTTTTTATAGCCTCGTGTATGCAAACACCAATTACGTTCTTGCAGCGATGGGCTCTGAAATAGCGAGTTTCGGTCCCAACAATGTCACAGCAGCCACAATCGTGTACTTTAGAACCTTTTTTTCAGCAGATATTTTTATCGTCTATTCAGATATTTTGCCTTCATCGCCGTACAAAGACCACCAAATACACCTTTATCTTGTCCGCACAGCACGAGCTTTTATTTCATAAAAAGAATAACAGACAGGGATTATTACAACCCACACGTGCCACAGTTCCTTTGTTCCCTGCGGAGCGACGATTATTTGAAATCGGGTATCCCCTCCGCCTCCCTGAGGCAAGACTTACTTTGCATATATTTTTAAATGAGCAGAGAGGCTGGAGAATATACTTTACCCCACGTGCCAGTCCAATGCAAGGCAAGACAAAGAAGATTACTAAAACACCCAACGCCTTGTGGGTAGCTGGAAAAGGAGGCTTTCAGTTCCATCGTTCTAGTGGCACGAGGCATTGATTAAAGCCTTAGTGATTACAAGACGACCACCTAAATCCCTAGCGTTCAATGGAGATTGAGAATTTTTAATTGAGAATCTTCGCAGTGCGTGCACACGTGTCAGAGATACAAAGCATGTAAACCCATTCTCAAAACTTTAGTAAGTCGGCAGAGCACTCTATTAACTAGCGTGCAGTAATGTCTGGTAAATACATCTGCATTTTATGTGAGCATAAATATTGTTTGATCTGCCCGCTACTATAAGAAGCCGCCTCATCTGCCGTCCCAAGTCGTAGCCTGAAGGCGCAGCGTCGCTTTTTATTTCAAACCAAGATGAGAGGTCAATGTGCGTAAAAAATCCTAAAAGAAGGAAAAAAATCGCTAGAATTGCTCCTCAAAACTTTGGCAAAGTGACTCATTTCTATGAAAAGTAGCTGCAGAAAAATAAATAAGAAAAACAATATTATTAAGTACACAACATGGATCTCTTAAGAATTGCGTCACGCTTAGTTATCAAGAAATGAAGGATAAAAGGAACGTCACGCTCGTGACATTAACGAAGGCCGTTCTTCCGAGCTCGTAAGAGAAAGAAATTTTCGATCCACGTTTTTAGGTCGCACAAATATTTCATTTTTTCTTTAAAGCGTATGTCCAGATCAATTTTTCTTGCAAAGCACTCATTTTCCACTGCCTTTTTATGAGGCTGTACGGTCAGTACTTGAACCATTAACTTGACTTCGCTGCTTCCTGTATAATATGTCCGAAAGGAAAACATCGCTTTTGTTTGGCGTATTATAAATCATGCCTTCCGAATTTAAACTGATGCTGCAAACGAGTAGCGGAATACCTTAGGCACTCACATATACCTCAGCATAGAGCACTTAAAGCCAACTAAGGTAGGCGAATAGTCAAAACTGCTTCCGTGAAAAACATTTTGGTTACAGTGCTTAGACAGTCCGCAGCGAGACTCTGTGCTGTTTATTTTAAGTTCTGTAAGAGCTGCCTTCGAGGAGACGTATGTGCCGGACCTCAAACAACACTTCACGAAGTTATATTTCCAACTATTTCCTGTCTAAATAAACATAGCTATATATACCCTGAAGGAAAGGCATGCACGAACAGAAGGAATTAGTACGGACACGGCAGGGGATGCATGCAAAAGAATAAAACACGAATATCCATACAAAGAACGATGTACAGGAAAGTTGACGGACTAAAATGGTTATCGGCCTTCTTTATTTTTGCGCGCCAGAAGTCCCATTGTTCTCCTTGAATATCTAGCATTTCATTTGTCATTGGTTTAGGGCTAGCAAAACAGACATTGTGGTTGAAGTAACTTTCATCAGTAAAACTTTGCGGCTCCTTCCAATGTGCTTTTTTATCGTGAAAGGTGAAAGCTTGCGCCTCTGAAGCAAAGTGAAAGAGGACTGGGTGACTCCATAAATATAGTTTTTGGTGTTATCGTAATTATATCTCGATGATAGTGGAGAAAAGCAGGTTCTTGCTGATAGAATAAAAGTTAAGAGAAGATTTAATTGCGCATGATGTCTAAACGCTGCAATGAGTCATTTATAGAAATTATCGCAAAAAATATAGACAAAGGGCAAGGGAGGAGGCTCATATGACGATCTCTATATTTGAGCTAATTTATTTATATTATACAACACCAAAAGGCCTAACAGGACGCCCTTCTGAACGGCTATCAAAATTGGCTGCGTTCGCATTCCGTTGGTTTCGTGACTTCCATGGGACGAACGCATTGTGGGTATGAAAAAGAAAGCCAACTCATTTTTGCATTTCGAATATCGTCCATGTGGCTCCCATCAAGAATTTAAACGCTAGAATTTAAACGCAGCAGTTCGGCACTATCCAAGGCGTCTCTACAACCTGATCATCAGGTTATGCGTAGGAACAGTGAAGGTATATATAGACTCCATAAGCTGCGTTGACGTCTACACATTGAGTGGGTGTTTGTTAATTAAAGCGGGGGAAGAGGTACATGCTGTTTACACATCGTTTCGTGTGACCAGTATGATTTGTGCGAAAGAAACCTTGTTTGGCTGACAGAATGTTACATCGAGTAGGGAATGGCGCCTTTGAACAGGGTGAACTAGTTTTCAACGCAGCCATTAAATCATTTTCACTTGAGTCGCTTCGACAGTTTTGAACTGGCTTCGCCACCTTATATCAGTAAAAGATCATTATGTATTACAATAGCGTTTATGGAACAGCACTTCTGTACTGAACACTCTGATGTAGATGCTAAAATAATCTAACTAGGAAATGTTATGGGTGGGCTTGCTTCTGTAAATCTGATGATTTCGCAAAGCCGTCAATAAATTTCGATCGATGTTTTCAACCAACAGAGTTGGCAAGAACGCGTTTTAAGCTGCCCAAACTTTTTTCGAGAACACACAGTAGGACGTTCTGATGACAGTAACGCCTACTGCGATATAGAAAATTTTGAACATAAACCAAATGCCATGCAGTTATCGTTCGTATTCGTTGCGAAAATCGGTCTGGTACGTCTTTCAAATTTGATAAAGCACACGAATATTCAAGACAAAAGGCAAATTCCGGAGGACACACAAAAGCATTATTTTTCTTCTTCGTTGGTTAGGCATCGCGATCTTCACCTACAACAAACCAGGAACATGACCGATCAGCACTCGGATGCACAGTGGAATTTGCGTGTCCAGATGTTTCCGGCGGGATTGCTAACTATATATAGAAGACGCGCGAATTGCTTGTCTCGAGAACAGACCGTACAACGGACGTCCTGCTTGGCACGGGTAGTCTATTAGCGTTAAGGACAATCTTGTGTCTTAACGTTCACGTGGGTACCAGAAAGGTGTAGCACACATAGAACGGAAAACAAAGCAAAGGTTACAAGGGAGGTCGTAATATGAAGGATGCTTTCTTTGTGAAATTTCACAAAGGAATTTCAGTTTTAAAGGCCTTTCTAACACAGAGTGAACGCGTAAGCTTTATAACATTATTGCACTAGAAACTGTCCTGGAAGGCGGGTGTACTTTTGGACGTTTGTTGCTTAGCTCTGTCTTGGCAGCCAGCTGCAAGCATACTTACCCATAGTTTTTACATAACAATGGTAACTTGATTGCCCGTTACGTGGCATAGCCCTTAGTGTTTTTTAATTAAACGTACGTTTCATCTCATTAAGCTGCCGTCGTTTATTGCTTAATATAGGTACCTCCAGGCCTCTTTCGCCGAGACTGCCTCAAACTCCTATCGTTGACGGAGCATGATATTGATTATTGTTCCTATTGAGCCTTAGTCGCTTTGGGACGTTAAACCCCATAAACCTATTGTTCCTATTGAAAGGTAAAATCCATTCGGTGGCCCACCAGAGCGGCCGACCAATATTTCAGCAAGCCTAAGTGGGCAGGCTATGCAGCCCGGTTAATCCTAAAGGGCAAAAGAAGGGAAATAACGAGTAAAATTACGACGGGTAGATAACTTCTAAGCAATACTTGCAACGTTTTTTTTTTTTTTTCAGCGCTTAAAGGTGGCTGCTGGTTTGGTTTGGTTTTGGGGGTTTAATGTCCCAAACATCTCAGGTTATCAGGGACATCGCACTGAAGGGATCTGGAAATCTCGACCACCTGGGTTCCTTTAACGTGCACTGACATCGCACAGTACACGGGCCTCTAGAATTTCGCCTCCATCGAAATTCAGCCGTCGTGGCCGGGATCAAGCCCGCGCCTTTCGGGTCAACAGCAGCGCGCGATAAGAACTCAACTGAGTCACCGCGGTGGCTAAAGGCAGCTGCGTTGTATAGAAAACAGCGTATAAAAGTCCCGACGCCCTTCCACAATCAAGCCACCTGCGAAAAATGAGCGCAGTTACGTCATTTTTGTTGACGCACCACCAAAGGCGGCAAATCTCAGGCGCCATTTCCAAAAACCGGAAACGTGGCCGGAAACAAAAAATCTAAAGTGAAAAGATCAGTATTCACGACGGCAAGGTGCAAATGCAGTCAGCCCCAACCCCTCATTCATGGTCAAATGTTTAGGGGAATCCCTCAAGGTGGAGAGGCGGTTCGAATCCCAGACCAGGACGTATTTTTCTTTAACTACGAAGTTTCTGAGAAAGCTGTGTAGCTTTCCTTTGTAGCCATTTGGCTCGCTCGGGTGGATGCCAATGAGTAATTACTCCCTTATTACAAATCTACTCCACCTTGGGGGATTCCCCTAAACATTTGACCAACACTATTCCCACTTCGAGTTATTGATCAATTCGCTCTCGCCCTACCATAAGCTTGCCGTCCCGGTTAGCTTAATTGGTAGAGCGACTGCTCCGGTGAGGCGGTGGTCCCGGGTTCGAACCTCGGACCAGGACGTATTTTTCTTTAACTACGAAGTTTCTGAGAAAGCTGAAAGCCGTTTGGCTGCGCTCGGGTGGATGCCAATGAGTAATTCCTCCCTTATTACAACCCCTCATTGAAAGACAGATGTTCTCCTCTGGATCGCACGCCGCAGCGTCTTGTTCCTACGCACGCGTACGGTGGAAATATGCTCAATGGGTGCGAAAGAAACAAAGTGAAGTTATCGAAGGCAGCTGGGTATGAGATCAAACTGCTAATCGTGCTCTCGAACGCACCAATCGACAATGACAAGCTCGAGCTTGTGGCCTTCGGTGCGTTGTGTGCTGTCGGGAAGTGTGCACGTAAGCTTCGTGGGGATGCGAGAAGTCGTGCTCTGGCATAATACATTCAACTTCACAATTCAGTGAAAGTCCTGCGCACATTTATCATCAAACCGTGCACTGTGTGGTCGCTTATCTCTTGCTTGTTCACTAACTACAAAGCAAGTGTAATCAAAGACAATACCTGTGATTGACTCTGTTGTGATTGTTGTGATTTCTGTGTTCGTGCACTGCTTTAGGTCGGTTGTAATAGGAAAAATCATCGTTTCTTCTAGAATGCCGTATAATCATGACCAAAAAACATAAACTTCTTTAAAGTTCTGCTAACTGAAGTGCGTATATAATTACTTCCAATTTAAATGCACATCGCATTTTTATGCTGAAACTTTGCACGAGCTCTCGAACAGGGTAGGCAAAAATTTTGAAAAAAAAATTATTTGTTGTTTTTTCAATATTTCGAATTCCCAATCTTTCCTCCACGTTTCCCAATGGGTCACTTGCGTGTGCATGAAATATTCACCCCGAAAATTGACCTTTTCTGAAACCTAGGTGGCGGCCGCCCACGCCTACTTTCACACCTATACGAGATCTGTACGTGTCCTATGCTGGAAAAAAAGTGGGAAAAAAACGCCTGTTTTCTCCAAGTTTAGCATAATAGCTATTGCTCGTCTGGCGACAGCAATAAACACCTTGCGCTCTGATTTTAGCCAAAACAATCTTCAGACGCTGCTGGTATCTCTCGCGACGCGCGTTGTTTTGGTTCTCTTTCGGCTTGCTTTCACGGCTAAAATCGGGGTTTTTATTGGTTTCAGGATACATTCGAAGCGTTCATGATATGGTGAAGTCGAAGGAGTTATTTCAAAAGCGTAGCTTTCACGGGTACCAGCATGAGTTCGTTCCTCATGGCACCAAGCCCCCGCAACACATTCCGAAGCTGTACGCAGCGGCCGTCACGTGCGCGTCTTCTTCAAAGCTGTCGCACTCGGCAGCAGGTATGGATGACCATGGCTATGCTATGAATGACACTGACATGCTGCCGTGTGCCATCGTTGAAAGCTGTGTCTGTAAAGTGTGCGGTGGGGACTTGCAGCTGCTCGAAAATGCAGCACGAAGAGCTGGCGTTGCTTGCCCCTACTCTCTCAACTGCGGAAGGTGCTCTTCATCACATCAATTCTAGACGCCAAAAAGTACAACGTTGGGCATCTATGAAGTCAACGTGAGGTTTGTGTATGCCTTAAAATGCATAGGAAAAGGTGCAGCTGCTGGGAGCGACGACTGTACTTCGCATACAGGGCTACACAGCTGGTGATAAAAGAGGCCCGAAAAGGAAGGCAGCAAACGGAAAAGAGAAAGATTGACTCTGGAGGTGACTACGAGGCTGGTGGTTATTGATCTGATACATTCGCATCCATTTATAGCGTGCATGGATGGAATAAAGTACTTTTATTTACTTCAAAGCTACTTATCTCGACATGTCGATTTTCGCAACGTTTGCCCCTTTTTCTCTGGAACCGCAGCAGCTAGAAACATAATTTTTTGACAACATTATTGCAGCGTAAGGGGCAATCTACTGAACCAGAGTTATAAAAATTAGTGCAAGTGATTTTGTTTCACAAGCAATTTATTGGTTATTTTGGCCTGAAAAATGAGTAGGTTCCCTGAAAACAAGAACAAAATAAAGCCTCTTCTTATTACATAAGATTTCTTGTTCAGTAAAGAGAACTTGGAGAGCTAATTTCAACGATACAAGTATTATTGTTCTAACATCAACAGATCTTGAGAAAACGGGTCACAGACATAGGCTAAAATACATGGGAGGTATACGGCCTACCCTGTGCCCTTAAATACTCTAAAGCACGGCCCTGCGCGCCGGCGCTTCTTTACTGCTTTCATCATGGCCTATGATCGGAAACTTTTTTCGTTATAGTGCTGATGGAGAGGGGATGGTGCACGTATGTGGTACTTCTGATACATTTTTCCGCACGCCTGAAAGCACATACACCTTTTTACTGCACATGAAACGTAAAAGACCATGCGCTCTCATCGCGGTTTGCAGGTTGAAGACATACTTTTATGTTCATGCCTGCAAGAGCGCGTATTAAAAAGAAATAAGGAAGTTACACTTAAATTTCAGAGCGCCCGCAGCACGGACGAAGGAGCCGATTAGAGGGCTGAAATGGGAACGAAACCGCTTCACCGGCCACCTAGCAAGCTGAACAGAGCGTGTATACCGTTCAGAACTTGCGGTTTTGAACCCCACACGTACAATGGCCACACGCAGCCTGAGTGCAGAATGCAAGGCGATAGATTAATCTCTTTTTTTGTGCGCTTGACCTTTCTCTCCCTCTTATATTTTTTTTATTTGCTAGAATTGGCATTTTTGGCTACTCTCGTCACGCTGCTGTCTTCGTATTGCGACGGCCATTGGTCCTTCGCGGCTAAATAGCGTTCCTCGGGAAGACTCATACATACGTCACCAACAGCTGCCGCATAAATCCGCAAGTGTTAGCGACATAAGTTATTTGCTTTTACGGAGATTGTCTGCCCACTGAAAGCTTTGGTTTCTGCAAAATTGGCAAGTTTTGCTATTGCGTGACGCTGACATATCGGTCTAATCTGATTTAGTATTCAGCTTTAGTGCGCCTCTAAGTGATAGGCAGGACAGTAACCTTGAGATGGGAAATCGCCGTATTTTATGTACTCCGTATATCGCGATGCAGCTTGTGATAGCAAGAAAGCAATACTTTCCAATTTGCGCAATTTCTGATTTTCGAAGCGCCCACAGGAAACAGATAACACTTGGACTCATATATTTTTGTATGGGGCTCATTGAGCCAGCTGCGCTTGACTACTTCTGCTTGTCGAGGCCCTATCAGCGGCATCCTGTAACTGCACCATCCTGTTAGGTAATCATAATGTTGGGAATAAATTGCTCGTAGAAAGAAAACCAAAAAGAAATTGCGATGTGCAATGAAAATCTAATTTTTCTCATTCACAACAGTTGGGCCGCATGAAGCAACCGCTTCGTACCAATGTTCGTAGTGCCAGTATTTCACCGCCAGAGGTCGGTCTTCTACGTTTGGCACATCACTGCGGTTCCATTCGAAAACATTTTTATTTATTTTATTTTATTGGGGTTTAACGTCCCAAAGCGACTGAGGCTATGAGAGATGCCGTAGTGAAGGGCTCCGGAAATTTCGACCACCTGGGGTTCTTTAACGTGCACTGACATCGCACAGCACACAGGCCTCTAGAATTTCGCCTTTAAGAAATTCAGCCGCCGCGGCTGGGATCGAACCCACGTCTTTCGGGTCAGCAGCCGAGCGCCGTAACCACTGAGCCACCACGGCGGGGCCATTCGAAAACAGCTGAAACGCTTACTTTGCATTACCTTACATGCAACAGGCCGACTGAATTTGTTATTTGGAGGCAAGTTATTTCCACCTCGGTCGTAATTAAATTGTGCTTTCCTGGTAAAACAACTATTTTTCGAATACCATGAAATGAGAGACATAAATGACGCGAATCAGGCGAAAAAAGCACGTGCTTAAAAATTTCAGTAAAACAGCTTCCTTTCCATACGTATGAAATCTGTGTCCCTTTTAGCGCGCCTACAATTTCTGCAGATAGAATTAACACACTAGCGCTTTATAAAACGGACTCCATCGCTGCACTGACTGGCGGCACGGGAGGATCATGTTAGATAAGTCGCATGAGGTGCGGCCGCATGCGGGGAACACATGACACACCGGAAAAAATACCACGTCTGCGAATCAGAGGAAATTTGGGAGCTGTGAAAAGAGAGAAAGCGCTGATAATCGCTGAAAAGCGAGAATTTGCCTTGTACCCGGCAACACAGATTATCCTCCCAATATTGGAAAGCACCAGAGTGAAGCCGTCCACTTCCAATATTGAACCGATTCTCTGTGCTGTTTGGGGTTACGCCACCTGAAACTAAGGACCACACAACGTCGCCGGAGAAGACTTTAGAGATGTGGATTGCAATAATAAAAGTCAGTGACAGGATTGGAAATCACTCGCGTAATTGCTAGAGGCGGGTACAACACTAGAGATGGTGTTCTCTCGAGGGAATGGCTTTTAGAAAACAAAAGGATTCTGACGGAATAAAGAACAATAAGTTACCAATCCCGGAAACAAATTCTTCTTACGCTTTTTTTTTCCTGCGTTAGGGCTGGATGTTTTTTATAACCTGGAAAAGTTGTTTGAAGCATTTCATCAAGTGCGCAATGCTGTCCTACAGGGCGGTGCAATGTTTCAGCATACTTTTGAATATACAGTCCGAGTCCTTCGTGTCCTCTGTTCCTGACCATGCATATATCTTCGCTTGAATGCGGAACTCCCACCATAGGAATGAGGAAACAAAAAAGGGAGGGGGGGGGGGGGGAGGCAGAATACCAGCATCTCCAAACAACGCTTCTCGTTTATCATCCCGACTAAAGTCATTTGTTTTTGATGTGGTTTACCGCCGCTTGGCATCTCTGGCAGGTGTGCCCACGTCGGGATGTAAACGCCAGGAACGCGAGAAGTTGGGCCGCCTTTTCCGGCAGGTTATCATTCATCGCCAGGTCCACCCGTCGAGATTCCGAGCTGCGGTTGCGTCGGTAGTGCGCGCATAAAAGTAACGGCCGTCGTAGTTTTAGTACCAGAACAGATTTAGATTTGCATTAAACATCGCTTAAAACTCTGGTATCATTTGCGGCGCACAAAAGAACTTATGGCGATAACATCCACGTATAGGTGCTTGCAATAAGGTTTTTTTTTTGTTTTTACGCAGGAATGATGAATGACTTCAGAGAAAGAGACGGATGTTTTCTTCGAGTGTAGAAGCTAACTCGACATCCTGGATTTTTTCGCCTCAGGAGTTTGCAACACTTTCGCAACATATGCGTCAGGCACAGTGCCCGTTTTTCAAACAGCATAGCACAACATCGCGCACTGGAGTCATGCTATGCCACGTTTCCTTAAATAAAGGTTTTTTTTATACCCTTCGCCATTGGTCGACGTCACAGGGTGCACCTAGCACCGGTGGAATAAGAAGAGAAGATATGGAGTGGCTCTTAATTAACAGTTTTGGTTTTTATTTATTTTAATAGAGCCCCTTGCCATAACATGGCATGGCAGATTGCGATTAACATCAGTGTTGATCAAGATAAATGTCGAACAATTAAAAACAACGAACAACACTGAATGAGAAATTATGTGAGGAAAGGAAAGACGCAGGGACTATATTGTCACGGGTCGTTCAAACGACGCGGGTCGTGGGGACACCAGAGGACGAGGACCACAGGAGAGCAGGCGCCAGAGACAGTCCAAGCGGTCGCGGCCGGGCTCACGAGCGATTTCCCACCGAGCCTCTTCCTCTTTGCCGGCGACCGGCTCCCCGCTGGTTGAAGATGACGTTAAGTGGAAAATAACAAATAACACACATGACAATATTAGTAGGAGTGGATATACGACAAACTCAAAGTACATTAGAAAGCAAAAGGAAGACAACTACCATCACTCCATAAAACACTGACCAGACAACAACAGGACATGTGGCCCTGTAGTTATGGAGAAAACTACAGACGGGGACCCTACCCAGCCCAAACTAAGCATCTCAATTCTTAAATAAGGGTATCAATTCCTTCTGCCGCGTTTGGGGTGATAAAGATATCTTTGACCATACAATCGGGGCGTGCATAGACCGTGAGCCCCCTTGGAACTCTAGAGAGAGAAAGAGAGAATAAACTTTATTTGATTATTTGAAGAGGACGGATCCCTACTAACGCAGGTGGGCTACTGTCGCTTGGTGGCCTTGATCTCTTGGATCTCGGCGACCAGGTCAGCGCTCCCTGTGAGCAACTTTTGTTGCCACAGGTCCGAGCTGCGCAGTGCGGTCTCCCACTGCTCCTCAGTGGTTATTCGGCTGAAAGGGTTCTTACTGCCGGCCCACATGATGTGGTTAAGGTTAGCAGACTCTCCAAAGCTTTTGCATTCTGCAGAGTATGTATCTGGATGAATTTTGGCTCGTAATGCGGGGCATGTAAATGTGTGCGTTTGGAGCTGCCTGAGAGTGGTTGCTTGCTCTTGGCCTGATCGCTCGAATGGGCCGGTGTCGCCAAGGGTCTCCACTGCCTGCGGCACGCTAGTTAGCTTGCCTCAATACCCTACGCTAATGCGCAGTAAACTTTTGTCAGCCTCAGTCAGCCCAAAGGCGCATTTAGTGAAACGATGAAAGAGGAAGTAAAAGATAGAAGAGGGGATTCACCGGACGAAAGAAATTTTCTAAACTAGTTCTCATCCATTTCAAAAAAATTATCGGGATTATGTAAGCCTTTACTACGCATACTAAACTATACCGAGCCGAATACGCATACACTAAATAAGCGGTGGGCTAAGATGGTCCTGCACACAACTCCAGATCGCGCCCTTTCTTACAGGCACGACTTCTTCATGTTTAGATTCAGAGAACTGAAGAAATCAGCGGTCCGTTAGATCCTACGCAAACAGCTAGACGCATGTGCGTCCATTAGATTGACAATAGAATATCTCTTCCTGCATAGTCCAGTTTGCGATGTTTAGAGTCTCCGCTAGAGTTCTTGTTAGGGGCATCGAAATACCGAAGCGAAATCACTAGCGAGTTTTTTCACGGCGTTTGCATGCATTATTATTGCATAGCTTTCAATTGATTAAAAACTAATTAACACAACGCTAGCCGAATGCGAAAGCGCTAGGAGTCACTTAGCCCTCTCTCCCATTTCGACGAGCACGTTTACGGCACACAAGCATCCGTCTCAGAGCCTTTTTCTTTTTGAGAAGCACTCCTTCGCCGCTCCTCTTCCCCAACAGCCACGTCCTGCAGCCTTACAGACGAATCGACGCACCTAGCACAGAGCTCCGAGAACTTTCCAAACTTTCTTGCTACTGCGCAGCTGGCACCAAGCCAACTCGTCGACTCTCTGTGTCTTACGTCATACCTTCCTCTCATTTGTTCTCTGTGGTGTGGCGTCACGATCTCTGCTGACCAGTCCTCAATCGGCGTGACGACGCGCGCGTCTCTTCCTCCGAACGACAGCGCTATTGCTGTCGCGTTAGTAAGCCGCCGCGGTGGCTCAGTGGTTGTGGTGTCAGACTGCTGACCAGAACGATGCGGGTTCAATACTAGCCTCGGCGGTCGCATTCAGATGAGAGCGAAATACTGAAAGCCCGTGTGTTACGCGATCCCAGGTAGCACCGAACATTAGAATAGTGTTATAAAAATGTTATGTAAGTTGGAATAATGTTACATGTTGCATTGTAACTTTACATTAACATTAAAAATCAACATATAACGTTATAAGTTATATAGGAAACGTTACTTTCACGTCATAAACAAGCATTGTTTTAATATACTCTTCTAAATTTTATTATAATGTTACAGTCGCAACTATAAAACAACATTGCAAATATATTTTGAGCACGGATTTCCAGCCATTTTCTCACTGTTCTTAGAGTAAAGATTTTTTCAACTAACAGTACCTTGTAACCGCATCTCTTAAATAGTACTCGCCATAGATTACATGAAGAGCCGCATTATTTTCTCACAAAACTTTAGTTATTACCCATTCCCCACTATCACTCATGGGACATCCCGCAGTAGCGAGTATATAAGCTCGACGGCATGATATCCGTTTGGAGGTGAGTGAATACGAGTTGAATGTTGTGGTGTAGTGTAGTGGAGAAGGTGTCGCTCTTGTTGTTGGTTCTTGCAAAGTGTTGTAAGTTTTGTGCTGTCACCACTGGTAGGCCTGCATGTTTGTGCGTGGCTGCTTTACCATTTTCGAGAAAGTTTTATTTTTGTTGTTTAGATATTTCACGAATGTTTTGGAAAGGTTATTCGAACATTTATATGTAACATTACAAAAACATTAGAAAAAAAGTACATTAACTACATTGAAATAACATTTGAGCATAACAAAACTGTAACATTATCGCAATGTTACGGTGCTACCTGGGATGTCAGTGCAGGTTATAGAGCCCCCAGCTGGTCGAAATTACCAGAACCCTCCACTGAGGCGTCATTCATAGCCTCAGTCGGTTTGGATGTTAAACTCCAGAAATGAAACCTGCGATAATTGATTAATAAGGTATTGTGGCCACGTTAAATGAAACGGGAACTAAGCACGATACATCTGTTTTCTTAAAAGGGAAAAATAGCGCAGAAACACGGGACAACGAAGAACACGACGGCAGAACACGCTGACTACCAGTTCGTTTTTATTCCGCCATTAGCGAAATCTATACATCTCGGAAAACATTTTAAGAACGAAAACGCAAAACAATATGGACCACCCCGATACAGATGGCGAAATAATTGCAGGTGCTTTGCATATGTTAAAAAGAGAGATAGGGTATTTCTTTGTCAAGCAGTCTAACGGATGGATTGAGGATCTTGCCTCTCCGCTGAATGACTTCCGTTTGATTTGAATGACGTCCTTTTGTATTGAGAAAAGTGCCTGCACTGAATGCACCTTCTTTACAGCGGATGTCTGTAACGTTTTGTGATTAGTTGTTTAGATGTTTTCTTTCAATCTAGCGGATTAAAAACGAGTTGCTAGTCAGCGCGCTGTGCCGTCCTTTTTTTTCCTTCTTAAGCATGATGCAACAACTTGCCCAAGTCTCCGACTTAACTCCGTTTTCTAATTTTAAACTCAGTGAGGTGGTACTATCGATATAGGTGGCTTGTATGCGGGTACTTTAGCCCTTATTTAAGCCTTTCATCGCTTTTATTTCACTCTAAAATAGCTGAGGAGAAGTGCACTGCTCAAGCCCGCAGCAGAATAAGCTCACTAAAGCGACCCTAAGCGTGCGCAATGAACTGGCAGTTAAGCTGAACTCGCTGAGCTTAACCGGGCACAGTCGGAAATCTGGTCACTGCCTTTCGAGAGCTGAAACTGGACTGTCACATTTTGCAACGGTTTCCTTACTGCCTGCACACGAAGGCAACGAGCAGGCCCATAGTAAACCACGAGTGGCAGCTTGGAATATTGCATCCACGTACAACACATTTCCAATTTTATTAGGGCTCAAAAACTCGCCCGCTGGGCCCTTTCATTTTGAAAGAAAGCACCAGGGAACTTCAATGCAAGGCCTTTCAACGGCCCCGGGGACGACATCACGTGCAATCCATTCCACCGATGCAGAACGGCCTAAAGGCGGACACAAGCACACTTCCACCAGCCTTTCCGAGACAAACACTCCTTTGTTTCCGACCACAAGCTATTTGGAAACGACTCCTACGAAGGCATGTGTCGTCCTTGGTGTAGCCTTGAGACCATAGCCGATATGGTCTAGGAGAGTCGAGGAAGAGCTTTTGTAGAATTTTTACGGGATAATGAAAGCCTAATATTCAGGGAGAATTTCTGAGAACAAACCAGGCACAAGCGCTGTCACAAAAATGGGAGTGGCTCAGATCAGCTCAGCAGGGCAAAGATGTACGTAGCGAGAGTACGGTTAAACTAGATTACACCTGGTCGTTTAGCTTGGTTTCTCTCCGGCTACGTCCAATGTTTATCTTTGGTTGTCATCCCGCCGTTGAGTCTAATCGCGGCTACATCAAAGGCGGGACATTTGTTATGCAACCAAGTGTGACGCATTCATTGTATTTCCGGTTCTTTCTGTTGTACTTGAAGCCTGGCTTGTTTTACTCTCTCCGACTCACTATCCATATCTACCATATCTATATATATACAGCTGCACCAACCCCCCTCCCCCTAAGGCGCATGTCCGCAGCTGTTGCAACTCGGTTTCACCGCCACGCTGCGGTACCGGCTCCTCCTGTGACGTCACGTCAGATGGCGTGGCGAGCGGCGGTTGCTAGGCAACGGCTCAATGTCACCGTGCGGCCACGGCGAAACTTGTGCCCCAGCGGAACGGCGAGACATGCGCGTAATGCAGCTCTCGCTACAAAAATTTATTGAATGGAGATCGATCAGACATATAGCTTCCATATACGCCTCTCCGGGCTAACCCGTATAAAAGTGACCAGTGGACTTTCTATAGAGTTCTTATAGACTGTATCGCCTTCCTATCGATATTTCCTTTTGTCTCTTCATATCCTGCCCATAGACAATACCAAAAGTGTGGGACCATAAACCCATAGATTGTCCATAGACTTTCTATAGAAGTTTTAAAGCCTATAAATAGCCTACAAGATTTGTCTACAGAAACCTTGTACACTTCATAGACAAAAGTCTATGGAACATCTATTGACTGCCTAAAAAAACTTTCTCAAGGGAAGGCAGCGAGGAAAAAGCAGTGCAAGAAACGCTGGTTTTGCTCGAGCTGCCAAAGAGCTTGCAGCTCTTTGCTGTGCGGTCGTCAGTTTCGTTCGTGCTGAATTCGCGTTGCACAGCTGAATTTAGCAGTGACCTACAGTGCCAAGAAAATGCAGCAAAGAAACCGCGATTTTCGCAGCCCTAACTAAAGCTTTGTTAATTGATACAGCTGCGGATATTCATTACTGAAGTTTCTGCTCTTAGACAACAGATGTTTTGTGCCGCGACGCTTTTTTACCGTGATTATTCGTTGCCATATTTAAGGCTATTGCCAACTACAAGAGAGAAAGGAATTTTAATGAGGAAAAGGTGGAGAGGTCGGCCGGTGGCAACATTGCCCTGGCCTGCTACTCCACACAGGGGAAAGGGAAGAGGAGGAAAAGGAAATAGCGAATGAAGGTTGATGATGGCATAATACAATGAGTAGTTTAAATCAACTGCAAGCCACCGGGGTGGCTCAGTAGCTTTGGTTCTGGGCTTCGGACCCGAATTCCAGATTCCAGAACTGCAGGTGTGCGAAATTATCTCGAGCCCTTTACTACGGCGTCCATCGCAAGCTGAGCCGCTTTGGGACATTGAACCCCGCAAAAACCAACCCAACAAGCCTCTTCCGATGAACTAGAATTTTTTCTTGCTGTACACGGACCGCTACCATTCTGTTTCGGCGCATTTCTTCAACTTACATCGCAACCGGGCTTTGAGACTACAGTACGGCGGACACAAATAAGGCAGTTTTTTTTTTCAGGTTATGCGCATTTCTCGAGAAGAGAACCTGCCCGTTGCTTATTGGTGCAACGAGCGGGTGCATTTATTTTGGCACTCTTTTCTTCTTTTACTCCCACCTTCCTCCCTCCTCTTACGGCGCGGTTCAGGCGTCGATCGAGATCTATGAGACAGATACTGCGCTATTTTCTTTCCACAAAAACCAAAAAATTTATTTTGGGCCGCGTTCGTTGTGTGGATGCTGTCAAAAATTGGTTTCAAAAAGCGGTTGTGCTGATCGGCAAGGAGGCCGGTAAAAATAGAACACTGACGCTGTGGCTGGTGAATATGAAAACGTAGTATATTTGCACAGCCGGGACAGAACATGTGCGTGGGCCCTCAGTAGCGAATCCTAGTGTGTACCGCATATATATGACGAGAAGAAAGGTTAGGTTCAATGTCATGCCAAGCTGTTGAAAAGTTATGCGTCGTCTCCTGAAGCCATCTGCCCAAATAAAAAACTACCATCCTCTCTCTTTTGGCGAACCTGATCCCATTGGCTATGCTCGAAGCATAGCAAAATACTGTCTTAAACAAACAAAAAGATGCGAAAGCTGTATTTACAGCTAAGAAAAACACCCTTTTTCTTCTGTAAATGTAAAGTCGCACACGGTATCAAATATCCTTGCTACATCGGAACCCATTCCTGGTTATGACAGGTGTAAGGGATCGTTAGTGTACGCGGGGTCATCGGAACGCGGCTGGGAGCGCTCAAAGCGAAGCGTCTCCTTTCTCGGAACGCGGCCGCTCGCGAACGCGCCAGGAAGTACGGGTGTCCCCCGCCCCGCGGTACCGACCCGCGCACGTGCTGGCACGAATGTATATTTGTGTTCGTTTTTATTTTATTTTGTGGTAGAGAGGGTCGTCTACCTTGTAAAAGCCGGAGGGCTGGCCATGCCCTTGAAGAGTCCAATCATGTTAATAGTGCAACATGATTGGAAGCTACCAAATGTGGGCTGGGCCTTTAGGGCTTTAAAACCGGGCCCCGAAGCTGGAAGCGAGGTTCTGGGCTTAGGTGAGATGCTATGCATCTTCGGCTACGCCGAGTAGGGCCCCCCCCCCCCCCCCCCCCCCCCCCTAGTGTTAGCCAGATCCACTTTTTTGTTGTTTGTCTTTTTGCTGCTTAATTTGTCTCTAGTGCCTTAACTTGTATATGCAATGTAAATTGCTGTACATAAACTGTACATAAGTATTCCCTTTATCCCTGCATCTCTACTCATCGAGTGACCGTCTCTGACGGGGCACCCCTGGTGCAGCGATCAAGCTTCAGTCTTCGAGTTAAACAAGACCGTCTCTGACGGGGCACCTCTGGTGCAAAGGAAAGAAGAGAAGAACCTGAACCTGAAATTTACATATGCGTGGTCCCTGTAAATGCTGTTTTCCCTGTCGCTCAGTAGCGAATCCTAGTGTGTACCGCATATATATGACGAGAAGAAAGGTTAGGTCTAATGTCATGCCAAGCTGTTGAAAAGTTATGCGTCGTCTCCTGAAGCCATCTCCCCAAATAAAAAACTACCATCCTCTCTCTTTTGGCGAACCTGATCCCATTGGCTATGCGCGCAGCATAGCAAAATGATATGTCTTATACTAACAAAATGATGCGAAAGCTGTATTTACAGCTAAGAAAAACACCCTTTTTCTTGTGTAAATGTAAAGGCGCACACGGTATCAAATATCCTTGCTACATCGGAACCCATTCCTGGTTATGACAGGTCTGCCCTTCCAGCTTTCTTGTGCATTGTGCAAAAAAAGCGCGCGAAGACGACGACAGGACGAAGAAGCACAAGGACGAGGGTTAACTGTCAAGTGAAAATTTTATTCCTGAAAGTGCAGGTATCAATAGAAAGCTATGAAAAGACTGAACAAAGAAAATGGAGCAGCAAAGCAGCAATCGTAAGTAGAGAAATTCGCCAGGAAGCAGCAGTAAAAAAAAACAAACATAAGCAACAGAGCTCAGTTATTTCACTTATAACACAATGGAGACAACAAAAGCTCGAATTATCTATCACACAACGCCACTGAATAATGACTGATAGAGTCCCTGGTACATGTGCATGTGGAAAGCTTCCACCAGTTCACGAACCAATACCTCTCGACTGCTGAAAATGTCAATTCTGCGAACAAATCTGTGCTTCTTTTCTTTTTGGTTGTCTCATTGTTCCTGCACGTGCTGAAATTTTCGATAGATTATTAGGCGTGTCCTCGTCTAGCAATCTATTAATACCTGCACTTTCAGAAATGAATGATCATTTGAGAGTCAGCTCCCGTCCTTGTGGTTCTTTGTCTTGTCGTCTTGAAGAGCTTTTTTCCTCCATGCATATTAATCAACTCGCCCAACTTTCTGCTCTAATTTCTGTGCATGCACCTCTCGCCTCCAACCAATATAGATACGCTTTGAGAAGCAGCTTTACTGGAATGGACGTTTGTTTTGTATTTCTCTCTTGTTTACCCGGCAGGTAGGGACGAGAACTAAGAGGATTAAGGGCAATTTTCTTACGTAATACGAAGTAAGTTCGGCGAAGCTACAGTTCGCAGTACTGACTTTTTCTCTTTGGATAAAACGACTAACGGTCCTTTGTTTTCTTTTGTCGCTTTTGTATTTGCTTTCGGCTGAAGACTTTACTTTCCTCTTCCCTTTCATTTTCATCCCATTAAGTTTTGTACGTTATTTTACTCAGAGAAGCCCTTGAGCCCCATTGCAATCACTGATATTTCTCGAGAACTCTACCAGAGCCTATCTAAACTAAAAAAGATTATGACGACGGGTCATTTGTAACACGATCAGTAATTTGAAAAGAGCAATAGACGGGACGGAGTAATTAAAAAGCGTTGGTGTATTTACCCATTACTGTTCTGCCGCGTCTCGAGGACGACGGAAATTATAAGTAATGTAGCGAGTGGGCTAGCCGATTCCTCAAATGAATCTGCTAGAACTTGCCTCACATAAGCAATCTCATCGGTTACGTACAAATGCACAGCCGGCGCAAATATCTTTTCTGCTCTCAGGAACAAGCTTGAGCGGCTAGAAGAAATTGAAAAGTATTTTAGCCGCTCCTTGATTCAGTCTTTGGTGCTTTTACGTAAACACTGTGCTTAAGCAGGTAGCTCACCATGCTTAAGAGCAGCCTGGAACTGCTTGGTTCGATTCAAACGCGAGCTGGTGCCGTATTCTATAAGCTGTCCATTTTGTTTTCTCCATTTCGCGTCCATTTTCACGTCATGCATAACTTACCGAATTCAATCATAGGGGGCACTTATCTCATACCAATGCAATGTTTGAATAACTAGCAACAACTTCTTCGCTTAGTCAGGCCGCCGCGGTGGCTCAGTGGTTGTGGTGCTCAAACGCGAGCTGGTGCCGTATTCTATAAGCTGTCCATTTTGTTTTCTCCATTTCGCGTCCATTTTCACGTCATGCATAACTTACCGAATTCAATCATAGGGGGCACTTATCTCATACCAATGCAATGTTTGAATAACTAGCAACAACTTCTTCGCTTAGTCAGGCCGCCGCGGTGGCTCAGTGGTTGTGGTGCTCGGCTGCTGACCCGAAAAACGCGGGTTCGACCCCGGCCGCGGCGGTTGAATTTTTTGGAGGCAAAATTCTAGAGGCCTGTGTACTGTGCGATGTCAGTGCACGTTAAAGAACCCCAGGTGGTCGAAATTTCCGGAGCCCTCCACTACGGCGTCTCTCATAGCCTCAGTCGCTTTGTGACGTTAAACCCCGTAAGCCAAATCAGACCATCTTCGCTAAGTCGTCCAAGCAACAGTGTTTGAAGAACTTCGAGCACTGAAATTTTCTGTCCTTTGCGATAGTAAAATCTCCCTTGTGGTAAACAGTACATTTGCAACAAGCTCTCCCTTCCCATTAAACTAACTCATTTTTCCCGATCGCAACACAAAGTTTCTCTTTAACGGTAATTTTGACGTTCGAAACTGTGACAGAAGGCGTGAATTCTTTTGGATGAAGGTCTGGAATACAGCGCCAAGAGAATTGAAGCTTTCGCAAAATTTTGAGTAGCCTTTCAAGTTATTTTTCTCGTACAATCAAATAAGGCTGCGATTTCACTACTTTATTTGGCTTTTAGCATTTTGTCTGCATTCTCTCTGTACCTTCTACTCAAATGTTCGTCTGCAGTTTTGCCATGATATTGCCCAAGTATGTTTTTTGTGCTCGACCGGACGCCGGATGATTTAACTGTTTACATTTTGTTAGAATCTTAGTTCACATAATTTGTATCGGTTGCTTAAATATCTTGCATTGCAATGGGCCGAATTTTACTCCTATAGGTTACGTGTCCATGTATTATTTTCAAAATTTTCATGAATGAGCAAATAAAGTTTCCTTTGAATGAATAAATGTAAATGCAGCAAAACTAGGCCATGTAATAGTTAATGATTCATACAAGCAAGCCAAAGTTGAAGAAAATTATTTTTCGCAACTTTCAGGCAGTGAGAGTCAGCAAAGAGAAAAACGTCATACGGAAAGGCATCATCCCAAAAGAGCATTCTGCTTACTAATTTCATCGCATCAGACCATACGGACGTTCGTCAATCTTTTTTCCTCTTGCAAATAAAAGCAACGTTTAAAATCAATTGTGGCACCCTATGAGGAAGTATTTGTTCTCGTAGCGTTGCATGGGTTAAAACGGGCAATACTGGCACAAACGGTTGCCATCGTCCTCCTCCAAGTCAGCGATTACATGCATCCTAGGCGCTGAATTACATGAACGCGTTTAGTCGCCTGCTTTTCGAGGCCAGTCAGGTTTTTGTGTTATCTTCGAGCTTATTAAAATTTGAGGTGCTGATGGCGTTACGATATACAAGTCCTTAGAAAAGCATCATCTGCGGTTTCTCATTCTTCGCCGCTGAGGAAACGTTACTTCGCTCAGTAAGAAATAATTAACTGTCAGTACTAGTACTGCAACAGAAGGCTAGTGTTCTTTTTTAAGAAGACCTATTTCTTTCTGTGCAGGGTAGACGAGGCACAATCAAGTTTCGTGTAGGTATCTTAAAATGAAATGCTCTAAACTTATATTTTTTCTTGCTAGCAGGCTTTTGCTTGTTTGAAACAGTGTAGGAGACGAACCAAACACAGTGTAAAATGCATTAAGGAGCGCAGCAGTAAGCTGGACGGTCTTTCCGTTATTCCAAGAGAGCGCTGCAACAAGCTTGTGTGGGTCCACGCAACTGAAGTCTCCAGTTTCATTACTTTTACATCGTTTGCAAAACCACTGGGCAGGGAATTCTTTTGCAAGCAGCGTAGCTTCTACAACTAAACCTGAACTTGACAAGCACGAAGGGCCCGAGTGCAGGTACAGTCCGAAAGGAAAAAATATACTCACACGAAAAGCTTTAGAAGCTGGCGTAAGATGTCAGTGTTCGGCGATGCGAGTAAGAAGAGACGTCAAGACCAGATCTTGTTACGGTGGCACTCTTTAGCGACACGCATGGGTGATTCCCGAGAGCTTATTCAGCGCTTCACTAAAAGCTAACTGTAAGGACCGAGGTTTACTTCGTCAAAAAATAAAGCGTAGCATAAAGCAAATACTAAACATGCTCACTTTGGGTCTGAAGCAAGTCCTTATTCTGAATTCAGCCTCCACAGTGAAGAAGTAATGAGATACTTGCCAAGGATCAACTTGAATAAATTCTTAGGCAAATGTGTTATTTTAGGTGCGCCACGGTATGAAATGCACAGAATACACAAATATAGCCACTGAAATAAAAACACGTGTATTCCCAGTCAAATATTACCAGAATATTCAGAAAGTTTGTTTTCTTGTTGCCTTACATTTGGCATGCAATTTTACCGTCTTTCTTCCATAGTCTTACGTTGAACTGCCTTCTTGTTAATTGCTTTTAACGCTGTTATTTTGGCAATTTGTAGCGGTGCGAGGTGCTATAATACTCGAAACTGGTTTCAGAAGCTTAAAAAAGTTTTTAAGCAACGGTGGGGTGCAATTATTTGCTTACGAATTTACTTTTCTTTGAATTATATTCACTGCTGAATAGTCAACACTTTTGGCTATATCTCACAAAATATAAAAAGAAACATGAATTGTTTCATGTTTTTCTCTTGTCATTTTCGGGTAGCAAAGGTCCTTTGGCATACATCAAAAGCAATTTGTTGTGACTCGCTGAGACAAAAAAGACTAGGTTGCAGCTGATCCCGTCCAGTAGGCTGGAGGAATCAGTTGCAAAAGTCGTGCTGAGGCTGGCTACCACAAGTGAAGTGCCCGGTGCTCAGAGTTTCATTATGCAAATGATACGTCACACTAATTGAAAACCTGAATGCCAAACGCCTTTAATTAGTAATAATTACCATCATGCATGCAATGAACGGCGCAGGCCGCCTGCCCACGTTAGAGCGACGTCATATTGCACTTTACGTCATTCACGCCGTTGGTGTTGGTCGAATATTAATGGCAATCCTGCATGATAAAGGATATTATTGGTTGGTTGGTTTATGGGGTTTAACGTCCCAAAGCGACTGAGGCTATGAGAGACGCCGTAGTGGAGGGCTCCGGAAATTTCGACCACCTGGGGTTCTTTATAGGTAGAAATTACTAAACACCATCCATCTGAGCGCAGCCATACGGCTACAGAGGATTGATGTACAGGTTCCACAGAATTTTCGTAGAAAAAATTCATTTTTGTCCGGGGTTCGAGTCCGAGACCGCCCCCTCACCGACGCAACCACTTCAGAAACTGATTTAACCAGCACGATTAGTTTATGGTAAGGCGAGAATTAATTGATTTGGAAATGGAAGTGGGTGCGGGGCTTGTACAGCATTTCGAGGAGTCCCCAAGGCTGGAGTAAAGATGGTAATAATAAAGGTCGCGGGGGTTTTTATCCATGCTTGCGAGGAGCCTCATTTCAATGAGAAAATTACACAAATTTTCGAGCACGTTCAAGAGGATGGTTCGCGAAGTCTTAGCGCAGCAGTAGACAGAGGACGAAGACGACATGGTTTCAACAGACCGCTGAGTGTAAAAGATAAGACAACGTCTCGTCTCCGTCTCTTGTTTATTGCAGCATTCCGGCTACGCGAAGAATGAATCAACAAGCCCAAGTTTCAGCGTTAGTTAACAGAATTGGTTATGTAAAAGGCCGAAGAACGATTCAAAATGACTGTTTAAGTTGCTTGACGGGAGATGTATCGCATCAAAATGTTCCACCTAAGTTTTAAAAGACTATTTTGTGGGGTCTGTCGGACTTACAATTATTTTTATCGACTATGGGAAGTTCATCGATGTGCAACAGAACCGCGAGCAGACCTAAAATGCCACTTAGCCACCACATGGTAGCAAAACGACGTTCTCAATATGTCAATCTCGAGCATTGTATCGCATGTCTAAACACGGTCTTTATCGACATTTTTAAAGAGCGTATTACTGAGTATTCTTAAGAATGTTCAGGAAAACGTGTAGGTTTTACTTTCGAGACTTAGTGCCGTACTAAGGCGGAAGGCCATTATCAGACATTTTCGTCAAAATCATTGTTTTCTCGCTGTAGGTTATGTTCACAGACCTTTGAAGAAGGATTCCATCTTATCTGCGCTTCGAATAGGAAGACCATTTGTTGCTATGGGTGTTATCTGTGATAAGAGGTCGAGCTGTCGTGACTCCGCAGCGGCGTTTCGATCGATCGGCAGATATGTGTACACTTACGGCACAAAGACCAGCCGCCACGCTGGTGTTACATTAAGCAGCATTAATTACACCCAGATCACCCTTCTGCTTCCTCACCAGAGATTTCGGAGTGTTTGTCCTCATAAAACGACTTCACGATGCATCAAAATCACAGAACCTATTTTGTCACAAACAGTACCAAAATGAGACAAGCCACCGCAGAAGGGGCCCCTAATGCTTTTCGGAATGACTCGCTGGAAGTGCGACTTTCTGTGGTCGCTCGCCAAACCAAGGGGGATCGCTTAAATGTACCCGTAAAAATGGTATGCTAATGGTCGAGTTGTTGCTTGTTAGTGATTGAAAGACCGTTAACTCGACACACGAAAAAATGACACACTGGTGCACACTAGCAAAGGTTTATTCCACCGAGCGGGACGAATATTTATACATCTCAGAAATAACTTCAGATGGCCGATCTCCGTTCGGCATAGAACGCAAGAAGTCATACCATAACATGCAGACCCATAGGCCCACAAAACAAGGCACCGGTAGCCAACGTGCAGAAAATATACCTCCTTTTTAACTTAAGCATGAAAGCTCCGCTTCCCTAGAACTACAGCTACATAAGCAAAGTTGTAGCAGAAGTAGCGCGAACGATTCGTAGCAAAGCTAGTGTGAGTGTGCAAAAAGTCATAACCAATAAGACAACAGGAACGACAAAATGGCAATGGCGGCATTGCCATCGCTTTGTGTGTGCACTCGGTGCTCGACCTCTGTGTAATATATATATATATATATATATATATATATATATATATATATATATATATATATATATATATATATATATATATATATATGCGGCCGAGCGAAAAGTTTTTAGTGCCCGCCTGCGAGTACTCTTACGTGTGTTCGCATCTTAGCGCTCTTTCCATTCGAAATACTCATGAGTATGGGGCTGAACCTCTTCGCAAAGCTTCGATGGTATGAATTGCAAGTAGGAGTACAGCACTCGTGCAGTAATACCATTTAGCCTCACTCGCTTTTTCATGACTGGTCGATTTGGGAAACGGCGCCTTCACGAATTCTTTATTTTCATCAAAGCGCTAATCGAGCTCTTTCTAAAGGATAGTGCCAAGGAAAAGCATTACGAAACAATGAAAAAAGATCTCTACATTCACCTAACGGCATCTGTATGGCTAGGCTCCAGTTTCAGATGTTTACGTTTTGCAAAATATTCCTTTTACGTTTAAACTGCAGCGACAACACTTCAGCGTCACTCTGCTGTATGTAGAGCGGTTTATGTTTGGTCGTTTCCGGCGCGCATTTACTCTAGCCGCTTCTGGAGTCAGCCCAAATCTCCAGATAGAGAAAACCGACATCATGGGCCCTTCTTTCTACTTTAACTGCCTTTAACGGTGCAGTGAAGACCACTAGCCAGTTGGAAACTACTCCTGAGCCTTGAAGGCAAGAAGGTCAGTTGAACAGCTCTCGTTGTGGAAGAGTTTTTATTTATTAGTACCTCAAAGGCCCACTAGGGGCATTACATGAGGGGTGGGCATACATATCATTAAAAAAAATCATTGAAAAAAATCAGTTGAGTGAGCAACCAAGATACTACAGCCCTGGGTCTAATGAGCTCCATGCTCTTCCCGCAGGTTGCGCCACTGCGGTTCCTATCGCGCAAACCAAAGAGTAATTAGTCGTGCGGCTACTTTGTGAAGGGAAACGCAGAGAAGAAATAAACACACCTGTGCAGTCTCTAAGAAGCGGAGTCGTATTTGCAACGTTGCGGCCACTGAATGAATTTCCATTCACAGGGCTGTGTCAGCTACAACAGCAAAAAACGGGGAAAAAATAAAATGTAATTCTGCAGAACAGAATGGACGAAGAGTAATGTATCTCTATCACAGGAGTGCTACGCTTGGTCCATTAATCATGCAATTACATACCGTTCGAGATTACGCAGAGAACCTGTCGAATGCCTGGATGACGCCTACGGTAGTGTTTTTTTTTTTTTTTAGAGGAGTACGACTTGCAGAAAACACAGGCTAGCCTGGTCCCATGCTAAAGTGCAGGGAAATCAGAAACCGAATAATGTCACAAATCTAAAGATGTTTCAAGGTTGAACTGTTAGTGAAACGCACACATTTCTTAGGGCTCGGGTACGGATGGCTATACGCATAATATACCAGGTACTGTAATGAAAGTCACCGCCACCTTTTAGAAATAGGCTATTGCCCGTACAAAGGTCGCTCATGCAGCATATTATTGCCACTTTTGGCGGACATAAGAAACAAGGTCTGTTGAAAGGGCGCGATTTCGAATAGTGTGCGTCTTTAGAGAGAGCCAAACAACGCTCTCCGACGCTGCACGCTGCTCCAGCCCACATGAGAACAGGAAGGCCACGTGGAACGCTCGCCAAGTGCGCTTGGAAGTGTTGTTTTGAGGTCGCCAAATGCGCGTTTTTTATGCGAAGCATACTAGCCGCACAACCGAGCTCTTCCTTGCTGCGCCGCGCGCGGCCACGTAGCTACCACTTGACCTACATCGGCGCACAACGTGATATGACGTCACAACAGCTGTGAAAGCTGGGGCTCAACTCGTGCGCCTCCACCGGCGGCCTAACTCCCGCTCCTTGCGCTAGGGGCGCTGACGTCACAACAGCTGTGAGAGCTGGGGCTCAACTCGTGCGCTCGCTTGCGGACGCGCAGCCTCCGCCGGCGGTGTGCTTCGCATCCTAGGCTTAACCATAAGCTAAGCCAGGCCATTTTTTAAAGTGCGCGTCTTTTGGCAAATGATGGCCAAAAAATTGTTGAGCCGCAGTGGCGAGGTTAATCGCAATTTTTAAACTCTAAAAACTGATAAGAATATTGCTAAGGACGAGGTACAAATCGGTTATTCCTGCCAGACGCCCAAGAATTGCAGTTTAAATTTAATTACACTAAATTGCATAAAAAGATAACTAGTTCACCTGGTTCACCTTTTTTAGATGTCTGCCCTCATTGTTGTTACTATGCCGCAGAACACGTCTTTATATTTCAAGAAACCACTTTTAAAAGTGGTGCCGATCTTATATGAAACCTCGGGTGTATTCGGAGACGTCCCAAGCTTTGAAAACAGTCATTTTTTTATGCTCAGTAGTGTCCTCGACTTTTCATGAATTTAAAAATTGCTAAGCAAGCCTAAGACAGTTTTAACTTATACCAGTCACGATCAAAAATATTGAAAAATGCCACGACTACATAGGTGGTCTTTCATTAAATCTAAATATCAGGGTCTGTAGCGAATAGCGATCCTAAGTGAATCCATCATATAATTGGGTAAAAACCTGTAATAACCGAAATATGAATGAAACAGCATGCAATTAAACAGTTGAAATATAGCAAATTGAAGAAAGTCCAGATCGGCAAGTTGTTTCTCCCTACTCAATAAGCATTCCGAGTAAATTTCATCTGGCTGTATACATTGTTCAAGCCAGAAGGAGCGGAAATCTATGCTTTGGTGCCAATCCATTAAACCTAACGTTTCAATGAGTTCGTCATGATCCCACTGAGCTTCCCCATGAAATAGTGAGTCCAATGATTACATTTATACTAATTCGTATTAAGTTTCACAATAGTGCTCACCTGGTTCAGCCACGCATGATGCAAACCCGTAATCGTCTGCGCCGAGATCGGCGAACTGAAAGCCGCCAGCGCCAGGTTGCTCACAAGAAAAATGGTGGTGGCGCCATCAATGGACCCGCTTACCTTGCAACGCTCGCCTCGGCGCCTTTCGCGTCGTGGCACTTTTATGCGAAGCATACTACTTTAGCTACCACTTCAGCCCTTCACCGTGGTTATGCGCCTCCAAATCACGTGATACATGACGTCACACTACGTGACACGATGACGTCACGACAGTAGAGAAACGGGGGCCCACCTTGCGCCGTCGCTGTGGTTGTGCGCCTCCAAATCACGTGAAACGATGATGCCACACCACGTGACACGATGACGTCACGACAGTGGAGAAACGGGGGCCCACCTGGAGCCGTCGCTGTGGTTGTGCGCCTCCAAATTACGCGACACGATGATGTTTCGCATTCTCCAGGCTTAACCAAGTTAAGCCTCAGCCTTTTTTTTCTCTGCTGACACCAGATGACGCCTCCACCGGCGTTTCGCCAAAATTTGGCTTTGGCGGCTTTCCTTTTATGCGAAGCATACTAGCCGCACAACCGAGCTCTTCCTTGCTGCGCCGCGCGCGGCCGCGTAGCTACCACTTGACCTACATCGGCGCACCACGTGATATGACGTCACAACAGCTGTGAAAGCTGGGGCTCAACTCGTGCGCTCGCTTGCGGACGCGCAGCCTCCGCCGGCGGTATGCTTCGCACCCTAGGCTTAACCATAAGCTAAGACAGGCCATTTTCTCAATCTCGGCGCAGACGACTGCAGATTTGCATCACTCGCGGCTGAACCTCGTAAGCATCGTAGACAAGCTTATGACGAGCCAAGAGTTACCACAATACCGAAGCTCTGTGCGCAGTTTTACCGCGAACACTCCAGCAGTTGAGGCTGGAAAATTTTGTAAACTTTTCACGATACATATGCACTATACTGTACTATTTGAGCGCGTCCTGATAAAGAACTCAAGAACAGAAAGACAAACTTAACTGCACCATTGACAAGCTTAAAGCAGCAAATAAAAATCGAGCCCGAAAAAGGTCTTGTTTTTCTCTGTTTCAGGCAACGCCCGAAACATATAGTCACCTAGGGCCAGTGATAATTACGCCGGGAAGGTGAACTCGCAAAAGTTTGCCGTGGCTGGGGCGTGCAGCTCTGAAAGCCGATAATTAATTTTTTTTCGTTAATCTTGCTCTGTGCGGATCGTTCGCACTTCGGTACTAGTTAATAATCACACCGAGAAATAAATACGTAAATCCGCTTTATTCTGCGATGTTAAGATGGGCAAGAAAACAATCCTGTACTGCGTATTTGGTGGCACGTGTGTTATTTCCCAAGCACGCTATCTGCCGAGTGGATCGTTGATTTTGATTAGTTACTTATAAGTTCAGTATTTTTTTAGGAAAACATCGCTGCACAGGGGAAAATATGAAGTTCTATGTCGAATTATTTGAACAGCTATCGTCGTGCGAATCCTGATGAAGAACTAACCCACATAGCTAGAATGCTATATGAAGGTTCGTTATTGGATTACCTCTTTCCTTTATTCTCTTTATTTTCCTGGCGACGGTGTGTGGTTCTGACGGTACCTAAAACAAGAGATTGAGTTAGGTTATTCATTCTTTGCGGCGTCGAGTCAGACACGTGGAACAAGACGATTGTACATACCATAATTTTATTTTGAGCCCATATTTCGCTGTTCCAATACAAGAGAGGCAAGTAGACAGCGTGGGATCAGGAACTAGTTAGAGTGAGTTAAGACTGACTAAAAAAAGCAGTACTCCCCAAAACTGCTTCCTTCCGCTTTACACGAAGGGTATACCGCTGCCTTTATAGCGTGATGCAGTGAAGACAGGCATCGCCTTAAACTCAGTAACTCTAACAGTACTTTAAGTTGAGTTCCTGGTTTAGGCTGCAACGTTATTAGAACGTGTTTTTGCTTCTAGAATCTTCCATACTGTTTTACTTAGGATAGGAACTGTGTTCACAGAAACCTCCAAATCTGCCTACGTAACCAAAAGCAGCCTTCTTAAATTTTTTCCTATGCCACACCGTCTCGATGGTGCATTTCGCTCCTTTGTTTTCCACTGTATACTTTGTCTCCTATAGATTTTAATATTTATTCTGCTTGCCCAGTATTACGCACGTGCTCTGTAATATAACACTGACGCGGATGACTTCTTCACCAGTCGTTATTAATTTGTCACCTCCTAATTTCCTTTCAGCATATATTTGTCTGCTGATTTATGTGGTATGCAAAGGTAACAGGTCCCGACTGGCACTATTAAGCCTCAAGCTTCGCCGCCCTACCACCTTAACACATGGTCTTACAAAAAGAATAATAATAAACGAAGACTGATATTTTACAGCTTATGTACTTGATGTTCTGTGCTACGTGCAAAGGAAATGCGAAAGCTGATAAGTTGCGCCTCACAAGCTGTAAACTTCGTGCATTATTACCCTGTACTATCGCGCTCAGTATGAGCTACACCGCGCTAGCGCCCGGGCAGGCGCTAGAGCGGTGTAGCTCATATTGATCGGCTTTCGGCTTTTTTGCAGAGTAGAAACAAATAATCTTACCTGCTGTCAACAAGAAGTTTCCATTAGTGCATGGCCACATTCCGAGGCATGAAAAGCAAGTCGCCCTTTTTTGTGTTTTTCTAAAGCTCGGTGATAAGACTTACGGCTATGACATTATCATTGACGTTCTTTTCATCGCATTCTCTGTATTCAGTGCTATCAGTTCTGAGTCCTTGCTTTATTGTATTTCTTTATTTTTGTGCGTTTCACCTTGTTTAATATTCCTCTGATCTTCCTAGCCAAGTTTGTTTTCCGTTTTCCTTGCAGCCTTTTGTGTCAACCTCTTACATGCCTTTTGAGTCATCGTACTGTTGGTTCTATGCACATTGTTTTGAAGTTTCGTACTGCAAGAAAACAAGACTCCCACTCCTCCCCTCATCTATTTCCCTATGCAACCACAGTCAGCACGAAGTTGGGTGTGTACTTCTATTCCACAGCTTCCTAACAAGTTTACAAATATATAGGGCGCCCTAAAACAAACACTGCACCGTCATTTACAAGCATTTTTTCAACGAATGGATGGATCAGAACCAGACTTTTTGCAAGCTTTTGAAGATAACACTGGAGAGATACATTAAAGAGACTCGTTATTCATCGAAGTAATATTGTTAGGCCTGCACAATATCTACTCGAGGCTCAGTTACATCTTTCGTCTTGTTTTCTGATTAGAGAGAAAAAAATGTCGCCGCAGTGAGAAAAAATGAGAACATAGTACTTACAAGCAAAGATCGCAACTATCGCATCGCCTTTTGTGCCAGCAGTAACGTTTTTCTCGGGAAATGGCTGGAAGGAAAGCGTTGTTTATGGATATCCCTTGCGCGCCAAATGGTCAAGTTTGCGAAAACTCTCCTTGGAAGATGTCCGGCGTGTTTCCTGGGTACATACTTCGTAAGTGAAAGCAGCAATTACAAGAATGCACGGGTGTTCCACACGCATGCTCCATGCCAGCCGAGCTGCCTAGAAAGAGATTCCAGCGTGTCCCTCATATTACGTTGAATTTAACTCGACGCAGGCCGAGATATCCGCGCTGCCGGAAGAAACATGAGCAGTTATCTTTGTTTTCACAGTGCCTGTATTCCACTCGCATTCAAAGACACGAATAAAATTGCACATTTGAGCGAGCGGAGGAAGCTTTATAGTAGCGAATGGTTTGTCTGGATTAACTTTTTTCTTTTTCACAAGGACAGGACGCAAACGCAGTGATTTTCTCGTGCCTTCGCGAAGATTTCATTGAAGCTAAATGTACAAGAAAAGCGGAGGTAGAGCTTCAGAACATACTTTCTAATCCTAAGTCTTCCTTGAAAGGCCCTGTTATTGTTGGGTAAAAAAAAAGAATAATTTCATGAGTGACTCCACGGAGCAAAAGAGAGTTCTTCCCCCCAGTGGTACTTCGCATTTGACACCCGTAGGAGCATTTATGAAGATCCCTGTATCTTTCGAGCTAGAATAGCAATAGCGACAAGCGCCGGTTTACCAGCTGAGATAACTGAAAGTAATCAATAAAGGAGCTCATAATCCAAAATGTCTTTCAGCAGTAGATATTTCCGCGGAATAAAGAGGGCGGGTCTAGAACGGCCACGCATTTCAGCAAATGCAACTGTGTTCATATATAATTTCAAAGGGGGGGGGGGGGGGGGGGGGGGTGGGAAGGTCAGCTGCATGCAAAAAGTATAACCGCGCAGCGTAGTTTTACTCTCAGATAGCCTATAATACCTTAAGTTTATTTCTGCATCGGGTCAAACAGCGCTGCTGACTCCTTTTTAATCTGTAGTAATGATAATCCGGTTTATTGTTCTGTAAATTGCGGGTTTAAAGCCTCCACTACCACATGCGCTTTGAGGGACGCTATAGTAGACATCTGCTGATTAATTTCGACCACCTGCACTTTTTTACCGTGGGGTGAATTCGCGAAGCACGCGGGTGGTTTTTGTACTTCGCATCCATCGGACTGAGGTCGCTGCGGCCGGCATTCGATCATGTGGCGTTGGAGTCAGTATGTGCACGCCAAAGCCACTTAACTATTGCACTGGGTTGTCTTTTTTATTGTGTAATTGAGGTACAATTAATTAGTGTCTGGGAAAAATCGTAGCAATAAAAAACAGGCATAAGTGCATGTAAAGCTCTGGTCTCTACGATTCTGTCCAAAGTAAGGAACTGTTCGCTATCGATCTTTGTACGCACCGGCTAGCCATATGTTTTGGTAGAGATACGAACCCTCAGTATACACAACATTTTTTTACCTTGAAAAAGAGTATTGATATAATGCTCTGTCTCTAAGGGCGCAGTGAGTAGATCATCCTGCAGTGTTTCATGCCGAGGAAGTGCGTCGGCATACGCTGGCGTTTAGGTGCTCAAAAAAGCGGTCCATCTGCTCGAAATTTGGCTTTAAGCGTTGTAAACTGCACCCTTTAACGCTGCTTCCTCTAACTACCCATAAAAATATCAGTAAATTATTGTTAATCCCCGACGGTTTCAAGACAACGAAGTCTTAGCGCTCTGTATCAGTACTGGCCTACTGTATTAAACAGTACATGAGCACGCCATCCTCCTACCTTTCAGTTTGTTTCCGACACAGCAAAACCAAAGTAATATAGCGTTCTTGCTGGCATGCTAAAAGGAGGCACTCGCCAAGGTCGGGGCGTATCATTAGGTTAAGCTATTTACCAAAGGGCGTGGGATGGAATCCCGATAGCGGCCACCTTGTTCCAATGGCGGCGAAGTGGAAAAAAAAAGAACAGTCCCGCTGTTCAGTGCCAGCAGCGCAGTAGTAAATAGTACACAGTACTTGAGAAAGGCGTTCCTCATCGCCCACATGCAGCTTCAAGATGTTAACATTCCCGATGACATATATATGCAGCTAATGCAAAAACAGGGATACTGAAGATGTTTAACGTTTATTTAAAGACAATAAAACAGGAAGTCCAGTTCATAAAACAGCACATGTCAACAACCAAACTAGCAACACCTGCAACTCATCTACAATTTCCGCTTGGGGATTGACCATGACGTCATGAAAACCGGTCGCCGCCATTGGCTGGGCGGCCTACTTTGTCGACCATTCGCAGCGGCCTTCCTTCTTTAGCTGTATCCGACTATAGTTGAGAATGAAAAAAAAAGCCGTCTTTTTAAGCAATATCTGTGACTTTGACTTTGAAACGTGGCCAATGGCGCAATTTTAGTTAGGTTACGGTTAGCTCTTGGGCCCGACACATTCCAATTAAACTCTGTAATAGAAGCTGCTTTCTTGATTTCGCCTCCCTTTATATCGTGTCTTTGCAACACAAACCAGACTCTAATGTTGCTTTTGGCTTCTCCTGAGGCCAAGTGCACGCGTCGGGCTACGCATTCAAAGGAACCTTTAGGAACATCTAACTCGCAAAAGAAATAACTGTCTTCATTACGATAACGAAGAGAACAACGAATGCCTTCAAAGACTGCGGCATTTCGTCTTCCAGGCACAAAGCAAGTGAAAAAAGAACCTTTTCTTAAGCGATGTCCCTTGAGGCTTGACTTGGTGCTTTTGGCGGCGTCGCAGTCCAGGACGCATTCGATTGCTAAAATAAGTCACCTTCATTGCAAGGAAAATGACCTTGAGAAGAAGAAGCCAAGAATGGGACTTAGAAAGAAAACTTTACAAACGAATTCTTTCAGTAACTTCGTCAGTAACACTCTTTGAAGAATTAGACCCTAATTACCCTCTTCTCCGTATAATTAATCCTCGGGGGCTTTCTTTACGTTCCACCTGCGTGAAAAGAAGAAAACTATCTGAATTTGCATTCTACAGCAGAAACTTAGTAACGGTTAAGGAGCGGTAAGGCACTAACAACTTACCTGACTCCGCATTAAATTCTAACCTTAGGCGGCTGACTTAGTTCGCACTCATTTATGGCGTCTGTACCAACAAAATTCTGTAGTGGTGTCTGCTTTCTGTATTAACTCTTGAAAATAAATGCGTATCAGCCAAATGCGTGACTTTTATTCCCTCCATATCAAGCGTGCCGTTGTCAGGGGTCTGCGCAAGAAGTCCTTTGAGGACGTCTCCATTGCTTTGCATATTTGCTTCAACGAAACTCCGTTTCAAAGCTGTTTATCTGATTGCGATGACAGTCTAGATGTTTCGTGTTTAACTTGGGTGGGATAAGTGCGGTTATATATTTATTATTTGTTTAATAAGACTTTCTTCTCTAATGAAGAAAATGAAACGTATATCGAAAGAAAGCAAACCTGATATAGACGAAATGCATCGGCATAAAGCGGTAGGTTCGCGTTAATGAGAATTCAGCGAGCGTTCCAATTTTTAAGCATTCTTCTGATTCAGAACCTCCATCGGCACCGCATTCGCTGCCAACTTAGTAAGACATCACGATTTTTGGTGCTACCACCCAAGGATTATGCAACCATTTTATGCTTTGATGACTCACATCTCGCGAGAAAACCAGAAGAAAAGTGATGCTCGCAGTTGAGGTAGGACCAGTGTACAATAAAATGGCGGGTTACGAAATACTCGGATCATTGCTTCGAGAAATAGTATTTGCTGCCTCCTCTTGCTGACTTTAAACAGCACGTCATTTGTGAGATGAAGGATATTAAATTCTCCTCACAGAAATGAGTCGTATGTAGATCGCTAGTGCAGCTGTAGTGCTGTTGCACTAGTGCAGCTGTTGCGACGTAGTGCAACAGCGTAGTGCAATAGCGTAGTGCAATAGCGTAGTGCAACAGCGTAGTAGTGCAGCGTAGTTCAGCTGTTGTTTGGTCGAGACACAAGAACGGGACACAGAAGAACACAACAGGTATGCATAAAAACTGGAACATTTAAGTATATCATTTTAAGTACTTGTGGCCCGTATTTTGCGCTGTTAACATGATGAGGTAGAGCACACTGTGTGGAAAAGCTGCTGCTCAGCATCGTACACAATCCGCCTCCTTCACAGCGCCACTCAGCGCATGCGCGCTTCTTCTCCTCAGCTGTCCAGGTTGAAAACAAACCGACAGCTCCCGCTGTGAACACGCAGTTCACGTTAACATCAGAGACATGTGAAAGATGGCGGGTGTTGTCAGAGACAGCCCTTCCCCCCCAACGTGGGTTTGCATTCAGCATCTAGCAGAATAAATTTTGCCATACCACAGAGGGCACCACATCTTGTGAAAATGAGGAATTGTGTTTAAAGGGCCACAAATGGTGAAGTAGAAAGCAATGTATCTCAAGATTCTATACCTCGTTCAAAGATATGGAAAAGACGTGCGGCCTCACAACAGTCGTTTCTGGCATTGTTACATACATACATACATACATACATACATACATACATACATACATACATACATACATACATACATACATACATACATACATACATACATACATACATACATACATACATACATACATACATACATACATACATACATACATACATACATACATACATACATACATACATACATACATACATACATACATACATACATACATACATACATACATACATACATACATACATACATACATACATACATACATACATACATACATACAGGAATTTTATTGCAAGATATATATACACAGTACATAGCGTGTGCCCGCAGAAGCGCAAGCGCTTGTGGGCGGGCCACGGCAGTCACAACAGCATGCGGTGAATACAAAACGCTGAAAGTGCACACTTTACAATCCATAAAGAAAAAGAAGAAGAAAGACGAAAAAAAAGCAATAACACAAAGTCAAAATATTACATATAGTTCAGTCAACAAATTTAGCGATTGAGAATTATGTAAAGCAAAGAAAATCTGCAGTTAATAAATGGAACACAAATTTAAAAACAAGATAGAAATTACAAAGCAAATCACTATTTCCTTTCTTTGAAACTTTCAAACCACGCTTGCAGTCCAGATTTCACAGCCGTCAACGAATCACAACCAAACATCTGAGCAGGTAGTTTATTAAAATGTTAGGGTATATAGAACTGTCGTGTCCTTTTACCATAATGTGTGTAAACCCTGGGAATTTTATAACGCGCTATATGCCTAAGTGACTCTGGTTTTTTTATCTGGCTGTTTAAACTGTGCTGAAAAGTAATTTCTCAGAACTACCACCTGTAAGTACAAGTCATGCAGAGGAATAACTCCTGCTTTAACCATTCTGGTGTTATGGTCGGACTTCTCGTGAGCAGTGCCGTACAATAAATTAGTGGAGATTCTGCACAGGAAACTATCTACCTTCTTAATCTTACAAGGTGCACAAGAACCATACACTGAAACGCCGTATCTAAGGATAGATTCTCCTAACGATCTATACACAGTCTGACGCAAGTTTATAGGTGTAGTGTATTTTATACGATAAAGCTGGACAGAAAGAGCACGGAGTCGTTTTAATAAATAGTCAATTTAGGAAGACCAACACATGTTGGAATCAAGATATAGGCCAAGATATTTAACACTGCTCGAGTAGGGTAGTGGCGAACATTCGCAATTGGCACAGTTGCTACCATGCAGTAGAACCGACTGGGTAAGATCAACATTCTTGTGCGGATTTCTGAAACATATTAACACAGTTTTGTTTATGTTGATGTATATTTGATTTCCAGATAGCCAGTCTACTATTTTATTGATATCGTACTGAAGTAATTTCAGTGCGAGTGGGCTAGATTCATGGGATATCACTAAAGCTGTATCATCAGCATACTGAAATAATTTTGCATTTAATGTAAGGTTAACCATGTCATTTACATAAATATTAAACAAAAAGGGTCCCAAAACAGAACCTTGTGGAACGCCGTACTGAATATCAGAAAAAGCACTAAATGATTCTTTAATTTTCACTACTTGCTTACGCTGTGACAAATAACTTGCAAAAAATTGTTGGTATGGACCACGGAATCCAATACTTTCCAACTTACTTAACAAAACAGAGTGCTCCACGGTATCGAATGCTTTCGATAAATCCAAAAACAATCCAAAAACACATTGATTAACATCCAGGTTACCATTGATAAAATCACAGCAATCTTCGAGAAGCTCAACCGCACCAATATTACGACGGAAACCATACTGTGTAGTACTCAAACAAGAATACTTGTCCCAAAAACATGTCATATATTGGTGCACAATTTTTTCCATCAGGATGCTAATGACTGGTAGTATGGCAACTGGTCTGTAATTTGTTTGATCTGTCTTTTTTCCCGACTTGTAGATGGGTCGTAGTAATGAGATCTTCAGACCTGATGGTATTTCTCCTGTCTTGAAACATCCATTAAGTATATGTAAAAGTTCATCTTTAAGTTTGGAGTAATTGTTTCGCAAATCACGCAGTCTAATCTTATCGTAGCCTGGTGGTTTGCTGTCTGGTAGCGTCCTAATAAGGTTCCACAACTCATCTTGATCAACAGGAGGAAAAGCAGCAGAATTAATTGTTTTCTTGCCTTGGTACTGAATGGTAGAAACGACAGTTTGTTTTTTAAGTTCCCTAATGGATGATACAAACGCATCATTAAAAGAATTTGGAATGGTCGAAGGATCTGCTTTTAGAAAAGTACAATGCAACTTCTCATCCAAATTAGATTTCTTCTGTCTACCTAATACTTCATTTAATAGACTCCAAGTTTTCCTCATATTGCTGCTACACCTAGAAAACTCAGCAGAAAAATATTGCTTCTTTGCTTGCCTCAGCATATCAGTAAGCTTATTACGATGTGCCCTATACTGCTCTTTCAAGGCAAGATTCTCGACATCTTGTTTATAGTCATTCCATAGTTTGTCCTTCTCATGAGAAAGTTTAAGTATATCATTCGTTATCCATTTCTTCTCTGGATTTCTTAACTTGATTTTAACCTCCTTCGTGGAACTGGCATATAGCTCATCAAACTTAGCTACTAACGAGTTATAAGCATCAATGTGAGTTTGACTTAGCAGAGACCTCCAATCAAAAGTTTGAACGTGCTCGTCCAAGCACTTGTTATCAATTATTTTTATCGTTCTAACGGTTTGACCAGGCGTTTCCCTTTCTTGCGCCAGAACACATAGCGCTGTGAAATAATTATCCGCCACCTTTCTTCGTATTACTGCAGCGTTAGCGACATTATTCGGGAGTCTGACTGCTATATGGTCGATGCACGACTGAGTAAGTCTCGTGCCCATGACCTCTTCCCTGGTAAAACTAGAAATCATATTTTCTATTCCATATGAAGCTAGTAAATCTAAATAGCACTCAACACCGGGTTTCTTTATCTCGGAAATGTCAATATTAATGTCTCCAGCTATTATTACATTAATTCGATTGTGGTGAGTTAAAAATTCCGCAAGTTCAGAAAAAAATACTTCGAGTATTGAGTTCGGAGGGCGATAAACTGCTAGCACAATAAATGTCTCGTCTTTGCAACTGAGCGAAAGAGCTACTACTTCCGCCGCAGTAAAAGCACAAGCTACTCTTTCAATGTGCCAGCATTCTTTAACAAATCCTAATACGCCACCACCCCTACCAGAGTCACGGCAACAAGAGAAAGATTGAAATCCTGGAAGAATAAACGTATCAGACTCATAGTCGTTAACATTAGTTTCAGTCAAAAGTACAATATCAAGGTACCCAAGTAAATCAGACAAGTAGATATTTAATAAATTCCAGTGCTTCTTGATGCTCCTTATGTTGATATGGATAAGATCTAGTGCAGAATTGACTTGGGAGTTAAACAAACTACTTCTGTGTGTATTCCAGTCTGTAAATGAGCCGAAGTCCTCACTCATGGTTACTCAAGCTTATCAAAGTCACATATGCTCTCAATTCTTATAGCTCCAGAGCCCTCGATCTTCCTCACAAATATTTTGCCATTTTTCAGCCATACAAACTTGTACGACTTCTTCTTTGCTTCCTGTTTAGTTTGCCACAACAACTTCTTTGTCTGGGCAGGTAGGTTCTCATTAATGTAAACATCTTCTTCCTTAAGTGCGTAGCGTTTCTTTATCCACTGTTCCTGAGCAGTATGTGAATGGAATTTCACTAGCACAGCTGGTATCTTTCCCTTTTGGGCAGGTAGTCGATGCGCAACCTCTATGGATGAAAGCGTAGTCTCTAGAATCTCCATCCTACCTGCCAGTGACTTCAGTACAACGTCAAGGTCCTCATTTTGCTCTAGCTTGAGACCATGAATTTCTATGTTGTTGCGCCTTGAGTAGGCTTCCAGGTTATTCAAGGCTGTGCTAAGATAACTCAGCGTGTCCGCCTGCCCCGCAAGAGATCCCGCCAACTCCTCTGATTTCTCCTTTAAGGCAGAAACCTCAGCTGAATACGAAGCCACAGACACCTTCATTTCTTCATATTTGGAGGCAAGCAGTTCCATCGAAGTCTCAATGCCCGTAATTACCTGCCCTTGCTTCTCAATGTGTTCAAGCACTGAATCACTCTTCGAGCTCTGTGTTTGTATAGCTTTGTCTAGCTTGTCAACTCTAGAACTAACCTTGGATAGTTTCTCATCTAGCGAACGGATAGCCTTCATGAGCTCATTCATAGTCGGTTGCTTTTCTTCATCTTCACTGTCTGTATCAGAATTTTCTGTATCCTTCTGATGTGCAGACCTCAACGACATGCATGTCCGGCACACCCGGATTGATCTGTTCAGTGTTTTCAAGGATTTCTTTGCAATCCCAGAGCATTTCCCAGAGTGATAAGAGCTCTTACATTCACTACACTTCAGACCGTTATCATCAGGCACTAGTTTTGAGCAAACACCACAAAAACCAGTAGAATTAGGAGACATGATGAGGGGGGAAAAAGAGTACGCCAAAGTACGCTGATCGCAGTCCGACGAGATGAACAGAATTCAAGCAATTGAGTGGTTGTAAAAACCGCTTACCTAGAATAAAGCATAGGCGTTAGCATCTCGTTCCGCTCCCCGTCGGACTGCGATCTGTCGAAGATCCGTGGCCGTTTAAGTAGCTTCTGTCCGTTGCCGCCCTCCTTGATATCTGTGGCACCACGTGATGATAAGATAGATGACGCCCGCTGTCTTGCTTCTGGTGACGCACACCGGCAGCTTTTGTGCTGGTTTTCCTAGAAGGGTCGCCAGGCAGCTACGGTAGCCATTCCGTCGTCGATGGTCAGCAGGCTAGAATAAAGCATAGGCGTTAGCATCTCGTTCCGCTCCCCGTCGGACTGCATAATATTTATTTATTTACATAATACTCGTATACCGACACCGGTAACGGGCGATGCCCATGAAAAACCGTTATAGGCAGACAACGCTTCCTAACAGCTCAAACTGAGTGGGTACATAAACTGCTCTCGTTATATAATGTTTCCGACTTAGCAGAACACTCCTTCGTAACGTAGATATGCTTTGCCTTAATAAAGGTTAAAAATTGGCTTCAAATATGCACAATATGTGGTCTATTTGCACTTACATAAAAGAATTCTGGTGGAATGCACCAGCATCGATATTTTGACCGCGATTTCAGTGCACTTGTCAAGGCAGTTTAAAATTATATAACTACAAATACAATAAAAGTTGAAGGAGCGCAAAGCCAAGCAACACCACTGTGTTACCGCTAGCGTTGCCTTAATTGCAGAGATCTAGTGAGCTCCCATTTACTGAGCTGCAGCTTGGCTTCTAAATCACCGCACTCCCGTTACCAGCGTGACAACGTCCACACCGTCAGACAAAGCCGATTTTGCCGCGACGAGATTAGTAAGCGCATCCTTGTCGGTAGGCGATGGTGACGAAATTGCAGGAAAACGATTACGGCTTCAGCGGCTGCTCTCGTTAGCTGACGCCCATTTCGGGGAGAGGCGTGTCGAAATGCGCTAGCTATTATGGCCCGTCAGCTTGGCAGCAGCTTAAGTCGTTGCGCCTTCCTGCTAAGCTATCCTCGTATTCGGAGCCCTCCGAACTTCACGTAGTTGAAGCTACAAGAGAAAAAACGGAAGACGATATATCCCAAATAGGCAACGCATGACCAGCGTCACTGGGAAGCTTTCACTGCGACTCATTATTTTACCGTTGGAAACATATGTCCGCTCTTGCGGGAACCTTCACATTTAGACTTTATGCGCAGGTTAAAGACAGCGTGTCTTTTGACGCAGATCTATATGCCGTCTACACAGAAATGCATTCATTTCAATGCCAAGCTTTCTTTGACCAAGTTCGCTTTCTTTCACCGATATCTTAATTCAACCACAACACAAATTTTGAAGTCAAGTAAGGCGTCATGGTCGTTGTAGCCTCTAACTTAGTTTGAGTGGCGTTCCAACTAGCCGCTTCTGTTTTTTTTTTGTATACTCATGGGAGTTGCGAGATACGAATTAGTGGTTTTAAATTTGTCCCTGTAGGCTGCTTCTGTGGGCGTTATGACGTGTAGGCCTAACGACCACCTCTTTCTATTCCCTTGTTCGCTGAATAGTTTAACGAGGGCCTCGAAACTGCCAGCCTTGATGTTATGGAGGATATAAGAGGGTTTTCGCACAGCTGCCGTCCTCAGCGTTCGACCACGTTCCTACGTAACACTTGCGGTAATATAGGACGTACTAAGTCCGGTGATATGGACGAGGGTGGTGCTGATGAACACTCTCAAGGTTCGGTAACACTACACAAAATACCCCCAGAAGCAGAAAATCGGCTAGCCGTCGCCGTAGCTCAGTTGGTAGAGCACCGGATGCGAAATTCGAAGCTCGTGGGTTCGGATCCCAGCTGCGGCATTTTAATGCTTCTTCTGCTTTTATTATTTCCCCATTGATAGAAAACTTGAAGCTAAAAAAGAAGGCATTCCCTATGCTTCTTGCTATCGGTGACGGTTGGCTCCCGTCCTAATGTCATATAACAAGCACCTCTTTCCACCCCCTTGTCCGCTGAAAATTTTATAGAAGTACATCTGCTTACTCCTGTAGCAAATTATAGGAACCAAGCTCGCAGGTGCGTAAAGCTTTGAATTTATATTAGTTCTGCTCTTGTAGCCAAAATTTTCACGAAAAACCTCTCTGATGTTCAAATACACGCAGCAAAGCATAGAAAAACCGATGACACTAATTTTCATGACTGCATTGTCATTTTATTGACGATCTTTGCATTCTACAGAAGAAATTAATGGGACTTATGTTTTCACTTTGTTTTCACCTACCAGTCCTTGCTTTAAGCTACCAGTCCTCTTCAACCAATAGAGTGGCAGGTTTGGACAATGATTCATCCTCTTCTCCAAGATAGTAGCCATATATTCAACGCCGGTACGCACAGATAACGCAGTGACAGTTTCGCAAGCAAAATGGTATATTCTCAAGCTGGTTCAGAAATGTGAAACAGAAAAAGCACAGCGCAGAGGAGGTGAATTCTTATTGAGCCAGCTCAACAGCACGATGTAAAAGGATGAAGAAGGGACTGCGCACTGCGCTGGTAGACGATTCAGTGCTGACGCTTGTACTGTTATCTTCTTTTCAACTCGTTTCAGTGCGCTGAATAACTAAGAATTATGTATGACCTACTCGAAAAAGAGTTCATGTTGTACAACTGGGACGGGATGAAGGGAGCTAAAAGGCGCAGATAACACTGTGTCTGTCAGCTTCCTTTGTCCTGTCGCAGTTGCCCTGTGGCTTCCCCTGTTTCGCAAGCATCGACAGCGATAAATGTAGCACTTGAGAATAACACAACATTCTAAAGCGAAAACAAAAACTAGAGGCAGAATTGTCGAGATTGACTTGGTGAGAAAGCAAGTAGAGATGCGGAACCGCCGAAGACATGTCTGCGTGTTCTTGCATCGTGAACGCTATACGGTATTTCATAGTCTAGCAACTCGTTCGTGTTTCTTTTACGCGACCGGCCAAGCATTGCAGCGCAGGTCTTACTGCTTTCTTACTGAGGCACTTTCAAGAAAATTTGGCTCGCTCTTGAGCGCTCTTTCTTTCTTTGCTTATCACTGTCTTTTGGTACTGGCTGAACTGAGGGTGTGTTGTTGCTCCGCCGTAAGTCTTTTACTTGGGCCTAGTTTTTTCGCTTTCTTTGATTTACATTGTAGAGTTCAGCCCAAAATGCAGCGTTGCCCGCCTCGTTGATCTGCACACTAGACCCGCTCACATGTGAAAATAACGAGTACAGTATTCAGAAGCTTCCCTATATCCTTATGTGTAGTTTTCTGGGTTTTCTTTTCCTGTCTTCTCAAAAGACCGATTTGGCTTCTACTGAAAACTACTTCACTTTCTCTAATTCAGAGCTGCGCATTGTATGCCCGTCTCTGCTACTTGGTCCCATTCTGAGAACTTTCCGAACCAATTACTGTCGCAGACGTTTTGTTAAAGGACTGAATTCCACGGCAGCGGGCGCAAAGAATTCTGATTTATTCAGGAGGAGGACCTTTTGTCGCACTACCTACTTAAAAAGAGGTCTACCTGCTTTCCGTATCTTTATGTGAGGACTGTATTTACATGCCTCTGCCATAGTTTGGAAGCTAGGTGGTAGCCAAATAAAAGAAAAGAAAACAAACTCGTCTTCGCATGCGAATACTTCAGATATAACGCACTGCAAGCCCGGGCGGAGAGTACGCGACAAAAGCATGGTTTTTACCGCACCCTAGATACGGTCTAGTGTGCTGCACGCACAACCGCCAGTGTTTAGGCCGATAGAACTGACTGTACTGTTTTAGCGTAATTCCTGTTTAAAGTATTAGATCTTTTGTGCACGTTAATTGCTGTCCATCGCACTACGCATTAGGTGTGCACTGGAATTTTTGATATTTTCTAGCAAATTTCTGCCGTGATATTTGTCAAAGTTTCTTAACCCGTAATCTCCTTTATTCGATCAATTCTTAGGGTCTAAGCTGATAGCGGTGACGATTGGGCTTGTTTGTTCAACATCCGGCCAGAAAATGCGAGAGACAGATTTGAATGCTTTTGAGAGTCAGCACTATATTGAGTCTTGTCTTCGTCTTTGTTCTTGGGTGTTGATCCTTTTGAAGTCGACCATTAGGCAGTGCTGCAATAAACAACCTTGGAGGAACTCATTTCCAAGGCTTCAGAAATAAAGTGCTCAAAGGCTTATTTGTTGTGACACCAGCTGTAGACATTTTTTTTGCGAGCCTCTTTCTAAGCAGCAGAGTTTAAAGCACTGATGACAATGTGGGCTGGAGGTAACGCAAAGATGGCAGCCGCCTCCTCATAGAGCAATACGGGGACAGAGAAGATGTTTGGAGGTTAACCTTAACTCAAAAACGATATCGTTCTTTAATCTGGAATTTAGAAACTGTTGAAAAATCAGAAGCGAAGCGCTCACGAACGCTCCTACACTGATCTACAAAGCCCTTCTGCCGCAAAGAATAGCTTACAAAGAATTGCGAAGAAATGAAACGCTTCAGCAAATGGTACATTCTTTTCGCAAGGAACTGTACATATTGCGACAAAGGAAAAAAATAGAAAAATATGCGAGCGCCATGTTTGTAGATTAGTATTCCTCACTGTGAGGCAGGTCTACCTAGTCTCACATCGCATAGCGCTCCGCTTTATTTCTTCGATAAATGGAATAGGGGGCCAATAGTCCGACTACACATAGCGGCACTTTTCTCGCAGTGACGGGAATATCCCTGAGGCGAAATTATCAAGAATCAAAGAATAACGTTTTTTTGATCCACTTCTGACTTAACCACCATAATAGCGCTGCATATAAAAGCCATAACGCTTTCAGTTAAACAACTTAGCGGGAAAAAATATTTTGATGTGAAAAAACACTTCTTTAAGAAATACCGTCTGAATAACAAATTCCGTGACCGACAGACCAAGGCATATCTTGTCATTGATCCATCAAGCCTAGCGCAGTTTTAGGGGAGCCTAGAGTTCACACCTTTCGCTGTCACCAATTAATGAGCTTCACCTGTACTGGACGTTCAGGCGTCAGCAGAGCATTGAACAAAAAGATCGAGAAAAGGCCACGTGCAAGAGCAGTCATATTTAGTAAAGATCAGGTTCTTCTTCTACTCTCCTTGCACCAGGGGTGCCCCGCCAGAGAGGGGTTGGTTTCAACTGGAAGACTGAAGCTCTTCGCACCAGGGGTGCCCCGTCAGAGACGGTCTTGTGTTCAGTTGAGACGCAGGGGTAAGGCGAGCACTTCAAATTTTATGTACAGCATTTACAATAGACACAAGTTAAGGCACTAGAGACAAATTAAAACAGCAAAGGACAAACAACAAAAAGGGTGGAACTGGCTAATACTAGGGGAGGCCCCTACTCGGCGTGGCCGAAGATGCGTAGCATCTCACCTTAGCGCAGAACCTCGCTTCCCACTCCGGGGCCCGGTTTTAAAGCCCTAAAGGCCCGGCCCACATTTCGTAGCACCCAATCATTCTACATTCTTCATATCATTGGCTAATCGAGAGCATGGCCAGCCCTCCAGCTTCCGTAGGGCAAAACGCCCTTTCCACAAACAAAAACGCACGGTCGTGCCAGCACGTGCGGAGTCGGAACATTCTCTCCGCCACAAAATAAAATAAAAACAAACACAAATATACATTCGTGCCAGCACGTGCGCGAATCGGTACCGCGGGACGGTGGACACCCGTAGTTCCCGGCGCGTTCGCGAGCGGTCGCGTTCCAAGAAAGGAGACGCTCCGCTTTGAGTGCCCCCAGCCGCGTTCCAATGACCCCCGCGAACGCTACCGATCCCTTACACGCCCTTTCCACGATTCTACAAAGGGCTCAAATGGCACTTTTAGAATTACAAACAAAAGGGATCGGTGTCTGACACGAAACTACTCTTCGGGTGACATAACATAAACAAAACGTACACATTCAAATGCGCGTTTCACACCTGTAAAACCAGCGCATTCACCGAAGTCCGAGCTGTCGCGCTGCGACCAGTTGCACCAACAAAACCAAAAACAACAAAATGCACACGGGCACCAACACAACAACACGCAAAATGCACACTTAAATACACACAGTGGCATGCCTGCCGTGCGCCGTAACACAGCGTCCAAGTTGGTGCATTGCACCCAGTTCACCAGCATGCACACCCGCGTCCTGCTTGACACACACACCGACACTCGCAACTAGAGCGTTCAGTAGCACTCGCACGACGTCCGTAAGTGGCCACATGAGCCTCCTTAGTCGCACTGAGCGTCCTGCGTTCGAGCCACTACGCGTCTCAACACAACGCCTAACTGCCACTCGGCTCATTAGGCTGGTGCCACAGCGGGGCAAGAATTCAAAAGTTGCTGCCCTCCAGGATCGAAAACAACGTCCTGATCCTCGATAAGTCCAAATACTTCAGCAGGCGACACACTTGAGGGAAAGCTTTCTCCGGCGCGCCGGTTGGAAACGCGTACTGCGTGAGGAACATAGTCCCTGTCCAGCCTAATCATATCAGTGCGACCAATTTTGCCACACGTGATTTGGCGTTCTGCAGCACGGGACGTACTGTTACCCGCGCCGACTTCCACCGTGAAAGCCACGCACCTGCCTCCTGTTACTCTATCTCGCTTGAGGCCATTTGCACCTTTACTGCACAGAGAAACCTTGACATTGCCGCTCCGTGCTTGATCGGCGCTTGCCGGCTTCGTGGCATCGTCTAACTCAGAGGCTCCATGAGCTCCCTCGCAGTCACTTGACCCGAGCTTGCCTTGCGGCAAGTGGCCACTCATTTCCGGGTCCTCAAATAACCTGGCCGGACACACATCGGGTGCGTTCGAAAGCTGCGCGGCGCTCTGCGCGGTCGGCCCAGCAGGCCCACCTCCGCTCTCTGCCTCGGATGAAATGTCCCTGCCATCACTAACACTAAGGGGCACTTCACGCCCTATGCCCAACACAGTGCGCGGTTGCGGCAACGTCAGATTTCAACTGGCTGTTACTAGCTCCGCGTCAGAGGCCACAATCTTAGTCATAGAGCCTACAGGAATTCCACCGCTGTCCTGTTTGTTATCGGACACCTTGGTCACGATTGGCCCTAGATCACTAGAATTGGGCTGCTCCTGTTCTTTGCTAGCCGCCCGCGGTGGCGGAAAAGCTGTGGTATTTCCGCGTCCTTCAGGAATCCTGTTTTCACTTCCTGAACCTTTCGCGGCGTTTCCTAACAAAGATGCGTTCCCGCATACCAGCTGATTGCTTTCAGCGTCCTCACTGCTGTTTCCCTGACCTGTGCATGACAAGCATATTCCTTTGTCTTCCAGCACAGGCGGCCTCACCTCTCGGGACTCAGAGCAGTTCTCCCTGGCTAGTTCACTAGCTTTCCTAGACTCCTTGAGCTCAGCGAGCTCCAGCGCTAGCTGCTGGTGCTTTGCTTCTAATACCTCCAAGACGCACTTAACGTCCTGAGGTTTTTCCTCACACAGTGGCGCCTTTCCTCCATTCACTTTTGCAAGTTCTGCCTGAAAGTACGCTAAGCGCGCCTTCGCTAATTCCACTTGGTACCTCACATCGAGTGAGGGCCAGCATGGATAACCCTCCATACCGCCGTCTGTACCCCTCAACTGTCCTACCGGCTCGAACACATGCACAGAGACGCTAACAATGCGACGAAGGAAACTCACAGTTTCGATGCGTCCATCCGCATTGCCAGCTCCTTGGCGTCGCAGTCCACCGCCACTTTCGCCGGACGCTGCGATGAGCTGTCGCACGCCGCTGGTCCTGTGCCCGTTGTCGTCACTTGCTGCGACCCGCCGGTGACCGTCGAGTTCACGACGCGCTGCTTCCTTGACCGGACGCAGTCCCGCGTCGCTGGACTACTGCCGTGGTCCTTGCGTCCTTGCCGCCGTGTCTCCGCAGGTCCGTTCACGAACGCTGCTGTTGCCTGATCGTCGCCTTTCTCCCTGCGTTCAATCTTCCTGCGCCGTCTTCCGATGGCCGCAGGATCCTCGGCGACTGCGCCAGTAAAGATCAGGTTCTTCTACTCTCCTTGCACCAGGGGTGCCCCGTCGGAGACGGTTGGTTCCAACTGGAAGACTGAAGCTCTTCGCACCAGGGGTGCCCCGTCAGAGACGGTCTTGTGTTCAGTTGAGACGCAGGGGTAAGGCGAACACTTCAAATTTTATGTACAGTATTTACAATAGACACAAGTTAAGGCACTAGAGACAAATTAAAACAGCAAAGGACAAACAACAAAAAGGGTGGAACTGGCTAATACTAGGGGAGGCCCCTACTCGGCGTGGCCGAAGATGCGTAGCATCTCACCTTAGCGCAGAACCCCGCTTCCCACTCCGGGGCCCGGTTTTAAAGCCCTAAAGGCCCGGCCCACATTTCGTAGCACCCAATCATTCTACATTCTTCATATCATTGGCTAATCGAGAGCATGGCCAGCCCTCCAGCTTCCGTAGGGCAAAACGCCCTTTCCACAAACAAAAACGCACGGTCGTGCCAGCACGTGCGGAGTCGGAACATTCTCTCCGCCACAAAATAAAATAAAAACAAACACAAATATACATTCGTGCCAGCACGTGCGCGAATCGGTACCGCGGGACGGTGGACACCCGTAGTTCCCGGCGCGTTCGCGAGCGGTCGCGTTCCAAGAAAGGAGACGCTCCGCTTTGAGTGCCCCCAGCCGCGTTCCAATGACCCCCGCGAACGCTACCGATCCCTTACATATTTATTTAAGAAAAATTGTGCTAACCGCAGGATCTAATTTCAATGTACAATTGCATGCTATCGAAGCGTAAGAAGCTGAAGAGTTACCTCGTTAGCTTTCATTCGGAACTAGAAATCTGCACTTCTTGAACACACTATGTCCTCTATTGAGCCGCAAGCAAGTGCCCGTTAAGAGCTCCAAGACGAAAGCGCAATATCACCGTAGCCTGTAAGGATCCGTGCTCTGCTCAGGAATCTGCCTGCCGCTACGGCGGTTGCACGCAACGGGGCATTCCTTTTCCATTAGGAGGCCGCCGACTGTGATGGTTATTTTCTGCTCATATGTTAACATCGCGGCTGCCCTGTATAGCGTGGTGTTTGTACACCTGTGACTGTTCACACGCGGCCTTATTGCACGATCATCTTTATTCTTCTCGTTACCCGAATGCACATAGCCTATGCAGTCAGCAATGGAAATTTTGTGTCTCGGTTTCTCCAGCGGGGCTCACTTGCGTGCACGGCACATCATGCTCTCTTTGAGGCTCTCCAAGCCTGCTAAGAAAGCCTGGAAGGATCCTTACCACAGGGGGCGGTATAGTATTTGCTGTCTAACGCCTGACCTCTATACGCGATGCGCGTTTATGGAAAGACCTTTAGAGGAACTCGCTGTTCAGTGTTAGATGTGCTCTTATTTCGCACGCAGCTCTCAGGGTCCGAAACAGTAGCGAATTAGCCGTATATGAGTAGTAGATGCCCTTTGAACATATACTGTGACACAAATTCTCCAGTCACAGCTGTTGCTAATTCTGGCTAATACGTGGGTTGTTTGGAAACCATGTAACTGAGTTGCAACATCAACTCGGTACTTTGCCCAAAAAAGCCAAATGATCTGTAGGACTTCATTAAAGCCAATTTCTAGCGACACTGTCCAGGCAACAATTAGTGGGAGCTTAAATCCAGGAAAATAAGCGGATAAAGAAAGAAGTGAGACGTTCCTCAAAGCTCATCAACACAACTGCTGTCTGAGCAAGCGGAAATGTATCCTTCTGAGTGGCTAGTGCAAAGAGTGATGAAAGAACGGTGAATAGGGCAAAGGTAGAGAAAAAAAAGACGAAAGGGGAAAAGAAGCAACAGTTGGTAGAGTGTTGTGAACTAGCCTTAAACAGAGTTCTCAATGTTTCGTCGTCTTAAAGTTTTCTTATTCAATTTCGTCGACGATAGAGAGGATAGGTGGGACGTCGTAGACCGAATTTTGCTGGGACGAATTGGTGGACATCGTTGTACCGGCCTTGATCTATGCCACGGCAGTCGTATTTTGACGGAGGTAGATTGAACACGCCTGGTGCATGATTGGTCAAATGCCCCGAGGCTCTTTGTTCTGTTTTTTAGCCCTTTAGAGGCTCATTTACGACAACCTACAAGCTTAAAATCTCTGATGGAGGAGTACAGACTCATTTCACCACTGAGGTCACTGGCAGCTTCAAAGGTGCCGCAGGTGCACGGCTGTGTACTATTCAGAATCATGCTGTGACCCGACAGATTTTGACCCAATTCCGAACGCGTAGTGCTGCATAAGTGCATTTTAAAGATTCCCATCAGACACAATTTAACCTGCCGGTCGGTTTCCCTCATAACCCAGAGTGTCACTCATACATTGGAAAATTAATAATTGGTTCCTTACAAAAGAGATTGCTACCTAGCCTTGACAAGAATAAGAAGTATTGCGCTCAAAGATGACTCACTGCGTCCGATGTGAACCAACAGAGGCTTCCTCATGATAGCAAATCAACGCGCCTATCATTTATATCAACTAACCGGCGCAAAAATACAGTGTACATTGGTCTTTATCGAAGGCTTGTTGAATTTACTTTCAGTAGCATTGGGCTCTCACTGCTTCGTTAAGTAAGCTCCTACCTCATATTGCCACATAAATAAATTCCAGTGATTATTATGAAGGGTGACTTGGACAAAAAGAATGACAAAACGCATAGAATGAAAGCACTGTTGGTTGCTTTGCTACAGGAACAGCGCATGTGATGCTCACTGCCAAAAATTATGAACTCAGTTCAAATGTTTCTCAATTGTATTAATAATGTATCGTTCTCATTTCGGCAGATCTTTAATGTTTCGTTGTATAAAGCATAGCTCCAGAAATAATAGGATTAGGTTTATGGGACTTTAACGTCCCAAAGCAACTCAGGCTATGATGGACGCCGTAATGAAGGGCTCCGGAAATTTCGACCACCTGGGGTTCTTTACCGTGCACTGACGGCGCACAGTACACGCGCCTCTAGAATTTCGCCTCCATCAAAATTCGACCGCCGCGGCCGGGATAGAACCCGCATCTTTTGGGCCACCAGCCGAGCCCTATAACCACTTGTCTAAGCATACTAAGTTCTCCGCATGATGACATCAAACTGAACAGTTTCAAAAATAGGAAGCGATGCTTTCTAACCCTTTTACCTCGCCATGGTCCTTCGCTTGGTATCAATTGGCTCCAACCTTAGTACTTATCATGAAACTCCTCCCCAAATGCTTTTTCCTATGAGAAAACTTTTATCCTTCACAGCCGTCGAAGATGTTCTGATGCAAAGTACTTTGCGAGCAGGAGGTGCGATTAAGATAAAACTTTTCAGTTTGATGCTTTTCCCTTTCGCCGTTTGTCATTGCCTCAAGGTTAAGAAAAAATTTTCCTTCACTTTGGCTGGCTTTTGTGGCTTGGTAATAATTTTTTGCTTTACATCTGCTGTATTTACTCTTCACTTTAGTATGGCTGGTTTTATGACTCTATCGATTTCTTTAATCCTTTACATTTCTTTCATTGCAAACATTATCCTTACTCGGTGAGCCGCTTTGGATAAGCCGATGACGCGTCATTCTACAGATTTATCCTTACTCAGCGAGCCGCTTTGGATAAGCCGATGACGCGCGCTTACTTTCGGCGTCGCCTTCCCTCTCTCTGCCCTCTCTTCTCTCTAGGAGGCGTCTCTACGCTTTTCTCTCTGCTTCGGCCGATACAGATTTGTGCTCTCGGCTCTCGTCGGGAGCAGCCTTTCGCGCTTGTCTCACTGCCGGCGCCGGTGGCTTCACACGGCGGCTACGCAGATACATGCCGGCATTTTCGCCAATGGCACTCATTGTGCTAACGCAGCAAAATGCATATTTCGGCTCTATTATATTGGGCGGTCGGTCTCCAGAAAATCTCGTCGAATGTACCGCCGAACCAGTGTGCAACCCGTTTATGTGTAATAGATCTCGATTTTTTTTGGACTTGTGCTACCTGAGCAAACAATGTTCTTAAAATTGTTGCATACAATTTTAAACTATAAACATTTAATATTCCCGGAAGAATCGGCTGCAGGCTGCAGTGCTGAGACCAATAAATGGTACGCAAGATGGAAAGTTGCTTTTATCCACGAATGCGTGTTCCAAATTAAAGAGAAACTCAAGACGTGCTTGCCCGCTTCTCGATTTTATCGGCGCCCCTTAATGCGTCGCCTCCTAGTTATGGACAGCATTTTTCTCTGAATTCTCGTGACACCATTCCTTACGTTTATTCGACGTTTCTAGTGAGAGAAACTTTTGACACGCTGGCTTTCGTACGTTCCTTTGTAGTCCTTCTTCGCATTATTTTTCCAGCAAGTCCAGAGCGTGCTGTATTTTATCATAAAAAAGCAATCTTTTTGTTTGCCTTTGCAGGACTAAAGTGTGAGCTTTTACATCGACCAAAAAGGAAACAACATAAAAACATGAATTCACGAAGTGAATGTAGTGCCAAGTTCCTACAGTCTTTCGTTTCCTCGTGGCTTGTGTTTTCCATCCTGAACACGGAGCAGTAATAAATATATCCGTCCTTTTCTCACGAATGCTTATATGACTCTCTTCCTTAGGCTGATGAAAAAGGAAATAAATTTGTGGAGTCCTGAACGCCCATACGCGTTATAGGGAGCTGAGTAAAACTAACTGGCCTAAAAGGGTAGACGAGCGGGCTAGTAGGTGGTCTATGGTTCCTTAAAACCGTGTTTGTCTCTTATATCTGTGTCCCTGTCTTTTGCGCTGTTTTAAGGAATCTAACTGGCCTGTTATGACAGAACTGTCAATATGAAAATGGCTCTGCTGTGAAATGACGGCTATTGTATAAAAATGTAAAAAATTGATATGCTCATATTTCCACTCGACGTAAGTTTTTATTAAGTGCTTATGTTTCTAAGACGGTCAACACTCATTCTATCATTCAATTCATTTGTCTTTCTTAACTTAGTAATTGCTTACGGCCTCTTTATATGGCCTATTAGAGACATATCGAAGTATTTTAAGGGGGGCAACAAGAAAATACGTACATACGTGATTGCTTCTACGCATTTGTTATCCGCCACTTGCAAAAGCACTGCGCCTATGAAGAGATAATGCGCGCGTAAGATATGCTCAGGCAGAAGGAAAAACAGGCAGCTGAAAAGCCTGCCGATTTTCTTTAGTAGGGTAGTTTTATTACAATACGCGCAAATGCCTTCTCTTCTGATGGCATTTCTTCCATCTGGCTTCATTTTCGCGACAGGCGCTTTGAAGAGGTTCAAAAATGTGAAAAATTTCCTTTGCCCGTGTTGTTCCACTTTGACTAGCTCTGACCTTGCTGTGAAAATGAGCGCTGTCTAGTCGCCTAACTTCTTTTGTGATGAATAAATATGCTTCCGGCACCAAGTCCTACTTTCGTTGATAAATACAAGTTCAAGGGGGCTTTGCGTCTTGAGAACAGGGCAGTTCTTTCAAAACTTCTGAAAATTACTGGCTTGGCACCATTCGTGAATTATTAATGCAAACGCGTTTTATGCCCTATTAGTACAAGACCTGTCTGCCGCCGTCCATGGCGCGTAATTCGGATGATGCCTTGCGCCGGTGTACGTTACAGCACGTGTAAGCGAATATGTATAATCATGAATGATGAAACCTAACGTGCTAAGACCAATGAAAGCGATGAATCACAGCCATTATGTAACCTATTATGACTCCGAAATTCCCAGGTGGTCGAAATTTCCGGAGCCCTCCACCACGGCGTCTTTCATAGCCTGAGTCGCTTTGGGACGTTAAACCATAATAGCCCAAACCAAACTTTTAAGTAGTGTAATGTAAGGTGTTTGTACAAACAATGCGCAGTCCCAGTCATGTCTCACGGCTCTTAATCATTCTGCAGCGCAGCATGACTCAGCACTTCAAATGCAACGTTGGATGTAACGTTTAAATGTAACGTTTTGCATGTGTAAAGTGCACAAAGTATGCGTAGTCATAACGCGTAGTCATTGTCATGACTCATCACTCAACAATTTAGAAGTAATGTAACGTAATGTGTGTAAAGTTGTGCAAATATCTTGCACAAACGTGCCTCACATCGTAGTCATCAATCATGACTCATAATCATTCCATTCTGGGACGTAGCGTGATTCAGAACATTGTAAGTAACATATTATAAGGTATATAAACGCAAAATTCGAACAGATGCGACATGGACATAAAATGATTTCGCATTGTCAGACGTATGCAGTTTAAATTCTGTGCACGCATTTTTTCGTGCCGCCGCGCTCACTCAAAATTGCAAACTTTTATGCGAAGCATACTACTTTAGCTACCACTTCAGCCCTTCACCGTGGTTATGCGCCTCCAAATCACGTGATACATGACGTCACACCATGTGACACGATGACGTCACGACAGTGGAGAAACGGGGGCCCACCTCGCGCCGTCGCTGCGGTTGTGCGCCTCCAAGTCCCGTGACACGACGTCACACCACGTGACACGATGACGTCATGGCAGTGGAGAAACGGGGGCCTACCTCGCGCCGTCGCTGTGGTTGTGCGCCTCCAAATTACGCGACGCGATGATGCTTCGCATTCTCCAGGCTTAACCAAGTTAAGCCTCAGCCATTTTTTTTATGAGTTCCTTCCATGCAGGCGAACCATCACAAGCAAGCAATGGACAAGTCCGATGCCCATCCATCGTTAGTCATGAAATGGTGTGTTATGTTTTGTATCAAGTTTCTGCGTCTTTTAATCGTCTTGTTTTTTTCGAGCCTGTCATCCAGGCACTAATTTTAACCACGAGCAAGGTGCATTGTTGACATTATCAAGAATTTCTGTGTGTTGTCTGCGATCTACCCATTTGATTTCGAATCATTATCCAGTCGAAATAATCATCGAACTTCCAGGTTTTTCAAGCAATATGCCATCATTGCTTAGAGTTCTAGCTGTCCCAGACACCTTACCGCGCAATCTCTTCCATGTGATTATTGCTATGAATTTTTTTATTGAAAAAAACGCAGAGCGGAGCGAATCGAAAACTGTCCACCCACAATAAGCCTAGCGGAACACGCGCGAACAGAGAGAACAAAAAATGACGCTGAAGAACGTGAACCTTTTTCCTTTTTTGTAAAGACAATTGATTTTAGAAGTTTTCGAGCACTGATAGATTACTATCAGCTTCACAGTAAATAGAATGTCTTTTATCACTTTCTTATAAGGATGCTTATATTATGTGTGGGCATATTTTCATTTTTATTTATTTATTTAACAATACTGTCAACCCTCGTGCGAGGGTCCTTACAGAGAGGGTATAAAAATTTCATAGAAAAACAGCACTATTCACAAGCATTGAATACATCAGCATGAAACGGTACATCATTCAGTCAAGCATCAAATGGCACTTTCAAGCAGGTGGTGATCCAGAGATTATTCGAATTCATGCAGATCACTATGTTACACAACACTCATTGGCAAGTCATTCCACATTTCAATTGCATGGGGGAAGTAGGGTTGTTTGAAAGTTTCACTACGGGCGTTGTACGGCTGAATTATCCGGCTGAATTATTTGAAGTCATCGCTTAGAGATTTTTGCTCACTATCTTGACAAAAAAATAGTCACTGGTAAGCCCACCATTGCGATAGTCGATTTTTATGTTCGTACAATTTCCGCTATTTTTATTGTGTATGACACTTCATGACTTGCAGCACCTAATTATACTTTGTGCTATAACACTCGGTCGTGCTAATTCACGAGCATATTTTAAGACTGCTAAAGCACTCGTGGTTACAAAACAAGCAAACGAAGTACACAATAAAAGGAGCTCCCGTAATACATGCGTGCGCCCATTTGGAAAACTATCTTAACCTTTCATTTGTCTAATTGACGTGCATGGTGGCCGCTCGCAAAAAGTTACAAATATAAGCAGCTGACATACGCGACCCGTTATTTGCATGTCCCTAGTCGGGAAGGCTGAGGCCTAAAAAAAGGTGCGGTGAGCGAAGCGGTAGAGCATAACTAAATCTAAGGTAACAGAGTCTGGTCACTGGTTTATTGAGGTTTAACGTCCCGAAGCGACTCAAGCTATGAGGGACGCCGTAGTGAAGGTCTCCGAAAATTTCCACCACCTGGCGTTTTCGACCCCCACGGGCCCCTAGAATTTCTCCTCCATCGAAAATCGACCGCCATGGCTGGGATCGAACCCGCGTCTTTCGGGTCAGCAACCGAGCGCCATAACCACCGAGCCACCGCGGGGGTAACTGAGATAACAGAGTGGCAGTATGTTTAAGCGCAGGTCAGGTGAACACTTATGAGCATTATCTTGTTTAGTAGCCATAGGCTGGGAGCAATATATAATGTTTGCATAACTTCTAAGCCTAATTCTAAGTGTGATTTTAAATATTGCGAGAGCTCCTATGTGCTGAACATATGAGAAAAGAGGGGTCCAGAGATTGCTTTAACAAAGTCGCACTGAGATCAATGGCTATTTCCTGGACTCAAAATAAGGTCGAATTCTTAGCTAGTAAGAAGCTTTTGTCTAAGAAGAGGAACGAAACCCACTTTATTTTCATTATTTTCAACCATCGGCCCTGCGCAAGCCGTGCCGCTCGTCTTCCTGTGTGTAGCTTCAGAAGCCCTCACAAATGCACTTCTCATGTTCAGCGCGGGCACCCGGCAAGGGATGCAGCAAGGGCGCACTCGCGTTTCCCATCTCCTGGTTGCAATATTTCTTTGCTGGTTTATCGAGAAAGCTGAGAAGCTTTTACTGCGACATTCCTGCACAGATTTTTGCACAGTTTTTTTCTCTGCATCCAATGTTTCTTGCGTGAACAAGCCCACCGGCGCTACTCATATGCTGAAGTCCAGTGCCTATGTGAGTTTCACGTAGTCCTATCTGTGTTCACGGATCGGGGTTTTATCGCGTAAGTTGCCGGTCCAGTAAAAAGACGCGATTTATGCTTCCGCCTGATTAACTATTCTCTTAGCATGCGTAAGAAAGTTAGTCTGGGGGCACTGAACAAATATATGCCTTCCGCGAAGCCTACAATGATCGTATAAGTCTTATTCACTTTGAAAGACGGGGCAGTAATGCTTAGGCAATGAACAATAAGCCACTTGAATTCTGATCGTTTATACAAGCTTAAAGACACTTTACAGCTTAGAAGTTTGAGAATAAGTATACAGAAGCCTTCCCTTCTTTACTCAATTGTTCTTTGTGTTTCAAAACGAGTCTTATAGACTCTTTAGAAGCGTGGTACACCCGCTTGCATAGGAGCGTAGTTTTAAACGAGTATTTTTTTATTAATATTAGCTGGAAACAAACGTGCCTAAATAAACAAGGCAAAGGAAAACGAACGTAATCGAATACAATGCCTCCAATCCAGTGACCTCTGCCACTCATGCATTCTTCGTTTCTGCGATAATTATCTCATTATTGTGTTATACGGTATTCTCTTAAGAGAGCTAGCGGGCAAGCGTGAAATAACGGAAAAACAACTGCATCATTGAGGTGTCGGAATGATCGAATTAAAAACTTTTTCCGGGTTTTGTGTATTCTGAACTTTAGAAATTTTCCAAATGTTGGAGGACTGACGAATAAACGCATGTCTGTTTCTTCACCCGTACCAAATTTATTTATTTATTCAAAATACCTTACAGGGCAAAGAAGGGTATTGAGTAAGGGGGGCAAAAACAACAGATTAAGCAAATATGAACAATGAGTTAAAAAGAACGTGTGATACAAGGCAAAAATAAACACAATTATAAATATACAGGGCAAAACGTAACTACAAGACATACATCACCGCGAGCAACAAAAATTAAAATAGTAGCAAGAATGCATCGCATGTGCCCAATACACATCGAAAGAAAAAGCAGTAGCCATAAAAAATATACTAATGGTTGAAATTGCACAAGAAACCAAAACTTAATACAATATCAACGAGACGAAAAGGGGACCAAGGACACAGAACAACCTGAAACAAGACACAATGTCGTTAAAGAAAATGTTTGCTCAGCTGGTCTTGAAATGATTGGTGGTTGCCGATAGATGCGATACAGTCAGCCGATACTGCTCAACTGCGTGCAGCATTGTATTCGCAGCAGCACTTGATGTTGGAGGCGATCTGTACGTTAACTGAGCTATGTTAGGTCAGCTGCCCTTGGCGCAGATCTGAAAGGAATTGTGCAAGCATGAGCTGCAGAGTTCCGAGAGGTTATTGATTCCTTTTGAGCGCACAAAAATAAAGTGCCTGCTGTCACAAAATGAGGACACATAATTAAAAGAGGGAACAGAGCCTAATACTCCTATAGCTCGCAGCACATGCTCCCTCTGCCTTTGCCATATTCACCTTTCGCTACTAAGCGGTAGAAGGCAGCCTTTGTTATGCAAACCTGAGGAAATCAGGTTGGCATGTCCACCTACCAGCGAAATATTCGCCGCGAATGGTCCATGCTGAGAGACATGCAAAAAAGAGGATGGAAAAGTCACAGGGGCACTTAAAGGTGCACTGAAGGGGATTCTCAACATGTCTTTTTGCCGCGGGAACTCGATCCACACGTTCCTAGCATTCTTAGAAACAGTGACTTATTGCCCTGTGTGGCCGATTTCCCCAATTAAAACGAATTAACGTCCGGCTCCCGCCTTTTTTTTTAATTCTGTCTCGTACGGTGGGCGGAGTCGACCGACGCGTGGAGCGCCTATCACCCAGTCCCGTGGAGGCTTTGCTTTCGCTTTATTTTGTTTTTTAGGTTTCCATGAACAAATAGTTTCATTCGCAGATAATACAGCCGCAAAATAAGCCCGAAGAAATAAAAATACGCGCGGACTATTTGCTACTACGGACTACTACGTATTACTCCGCCGATGGCAGAGCGGCAAGCCGCCACGGGACTGGGTGAAAGGCGCGCTCCACGCGTTGGTCGACTCCGCCCACCGTACGAGGCAGAAATCAAAAAAAAAAAAAAGGCGGGAGCCGGACGTTAATTCAATTTAATTGGGGAAATCGGCCACACAGGGCAGTAAATCGCAGTTTCTAAGAAAGCTCGGAACGTGTAGATCGAGTTCCCGCGGCAAAAAGACAAGTTCAGATTCCTCTTCAGTGCACCTTTAATGGCCTTACGTGTTGGCGTTACGACAGCATTAGAAGGAAATATGGCTTTTCCGAAAGCGACCTCTTTTCTTGTCTGGCGATGTCATTTCTTTCCAGAAAATAGAAATTATCCGCTCTAGTGAAGGCACTTCACTTCAGTAAATGGGAATTATTAATGCGAAGACATTACTAGGCTACGTCGGCGGCTATCAGTCATCAAAACCGTGTCAGCAGCGACTGTGGGAAACTATAAAAAGCTATCGTCTGAAAAGTGGTTATAATCGAAGGACGATGATGTTAGGATGCGGTGAAAAATTTTGGTGCCTATAGGATCATTAGTTATTTAATTAGAGCTAAAAAGTGACCAAAAGAGGGAGTGGTCGGGCCGGAGTGGTGCGAAATTTGATTCGCCGGAAGTGTGATGCCACGTGACACACCATGTGATGTGCCACGTGATTGGCTACGTGACGGAAAAGGGGGGCGGAGCCAACGCGCGGCGAGAAATTTGAATGTCCGAAATGAATACAGAGGTGAAACGATGGCGGCGTTGGATTTAATGGGAATCTAGTCAATAATAACAAATTATAGAAGCGGCCGTAGTAAATCAAGATTAATTAAGGTGCATTAGAGTCAATTAAGGTTACTCAGTTATAAAGTAAGGAGGAGTAATGTGGGTATAATGTGACTTAATGATACATTGGAATGAATTAGATGTGAATTAGAGTAAATCAATTGTGAACTAATTGTGAATTAAGTGTGAAATAAATGATTTATTTCCGAAACAAATGAATTAAGCTTGAACTAAATGGAATAATTGTGGAATATATGTGCTGATACTGCGATTTAGGTGAATTAAGTGTGATTTAAATGAAATAGTTTTCGGTCTGCTGACGTCACTTCCCTCGAATTTTGTTGCCAACGGCACATTTTTACTGCGTGGACGCATTCAATGCTGTTGCATTAATAAAGAAACTTTCTCCGTCTTTTGCCTTTCAGCGTCGTACAATCTACACCGCGTATAAAAAAGGGGCCTTTATTTGATCGTGTTTAAATAATTGCGTTCGCTCAGAGATCGATGTGATCTTCAAACACTCAGCGCTCATTTGAAACTCACCCCGTTTAAATTATTATAATCTGGATGTTCGTGTATGCGTATAAAGTAGATAAAAACTGATTTTCAGGATGCAGGAACGAAAGAAAATTTTTTATTCCTCTTTTAGAGCGGAAGAAAACGCTTGGTGAATATAAGTTCGAAAATATTTTTAGATAGATATAACTTTATGAATGGAAATAAATGCAATACACTATAACCCGAACGCTTGCTTACCTTTGTTTCACGTTTTCCAGCGCTGCCATATGAGCCTTCTGCGCGACAGCCCAAGAAACAACGGTCTTTTATTGCGAATGCAATACTGCTCGCAGTTTGAGCCTTTCAGCGTTGTCCCGGCGGTGTAACCTCGTTTGACCTTTAGCATAACCTCCGCCGTGATGTCACGCCAGACGAAGAGAAACAGAGCCCCAACTCGTCCCGTCGCGGTCGTCCCAGCGTAACCACGGTGCGCCGAGCAGCAGCTGCGCGCCGCTGCCACGAGGAGGCGCTCGCTATGATGACGTCACGCCAGACGGAGATATATCGGGCTCCAACCCGGCTCGTCGCAGTCATCCCGGCGTAACCACGCTGTGCGTTTCAGCCAGGCCATGTCGTCCGACGTGCACAAGGCAAGGCTGCAACGATTCGCTCAAGCTAGGAAACGACGGCGGGCTGAAGAAACGAATGAAGTTGCTTTCGCAATTTCCGGGCTTAACCAAGCTGAGCCACTGCCAATTTTTTATTGCGAAAGCAATACTGCTCGTAGTTTGAGCAGTTTGAGGAAGTAGCGCAAGGCTTCCGCTTACCTTGGAGATTTAGAGCTTCAGGGGTAGCATGTGGGCTTCAGAATGCAACTGAGAAGCATACCATGCTATTTGGTTACGTTAGGCAAAGACGCTGCGTATGTATTTCCAGTTACCAGAACGAGGTATCGGATCCTCGTAGGATAATAAGAACCGCGCATGCTTATATGCGCTAGACAACTCGTGCAAGAGCCACCGAAACAGCATCGTATGCACACCAAAGAAACCAAAAAAGGAACAAGAAAAACAAAAGATAAATATTAATTCCTGCAATGCCAGACAAACTTGTCTTGCAATCGCGCATTCCATTCTGAAGCCGCGGTGGTGTTTCAGTGTTTATGGTGACCGGCATCTGACCCGAAACACAGGGATCGATCCCGGCCGCGATGATCGCATTTCCATAGGCAAAATCCTGGAGGCCCGTGCGCTTTGCGAGGTCAGTGCGAGTTAAATAGCCCGAGGTCGTCGAAATTATCCTGCGCCCTCCGCTATGGCACTCGTTCGTCGTAGCCTGACTCTCTTTGGAAAGTTAACCCCCCCCCCCCCCCCCCCCCAAACTGAATGAACTACTTGAACCTAATCTTGCAATGGAACGTAACCTGACAACGTGATTAAGAACTCGTGTCCTGTCTTCACCTTACCTGTGTCTTGTGTTTCGCGCTACGTTTTTCGAAGACGCAATTGCTCCGACTAGCCCAGTTTAGCTTACTTGTGATTAAGAACACCAGTGACTTCGGTAGCGTTGCAATATTGCGCCACTAGAGACTCAGTGGACGGTTACCTTTATTCGGCGGATGAAACCTGAATTCAGTTGAAACGGTGCTCGAGATGAAATCGCCCATTATTTAGTTTCATATTTGCCTTGGACATCAGCGAAGCATGTAAGTACAGCATCCTACTTTGAAAAAGACAAGCAGGGAAAGCAAAAAAACCAGAACGCGCCAGTGTAGACTCACTTACGTAACATGTGCACGGAGGCTGCAGCATTTCTCTCCTAAGAGACTTGGTCACGGGTAGCAGATTCGATCAGTATGCATCTTGGTTCTTTGATTGCAGTAAACGCGACTGCCTGTTAAAAGCAATGCTTTTCATTTTCGCCATGGTGGCTTATTCTTCATGAAAGGAGTTCCGCCCTCCAAAAATTTTGATCACGTCGTACATTTACCATACGCTCCCTGCATATCAAATGAGAAGCTCGTCGGTGTCCTTGGTGGTGGCGCAGGGTGGAGCGATCTCGCCAATTGTGTCGACGTGATGTTTTTGCGCACTGTGTTGGCGTGCTGGTCTCGCGTCTGGAATGCTTTCGGGTGAATTGAGCAGCAGGAACAGGCGACGCCAGCTGGGTCTCCCTGTGTTGCTCAGTCAACCGCGAAAATATTTTACGTGCCTGGCGTGTAGAATGCTCCCAAAAGAGCCGTTAAATTGTTACGACTATTTCATTTTCATAGACTTTATTTCTTCGAGAAACGTACATGGTGTGCTCTGTTGAAAAAAAAATAACTCGTTGTGTTTCCGACGGAACATAGTGCGGTGAGCATTTTACAGCGCATATTGAAAATGCACATACTGTAACAGCTAAAAATAACAAGTAAACAAATATGCCAGGCACTTAAATCCAGGACGTGAATTGATATGAGCTAAGGAAATATTTTAACACTCCGTATCACATTTCCAACCCTGCGTCAAGAACATTCACCAGAGCTATGCACACAGCAGTCACTGTAGACAAGCGTGCCAGAACTTTGTAGTGCGGGATGCCAACACAGGAACTCAAAAAATACTGAGCACCATTTATAAGTAAAAAAAAAAATACATTTTGTTATGTTTAAAAAAATACGAAACACAAAGTCAGCACCATTACTTTTCCGTTTTATTCTACCACTGTTAGGGTCCGAGAAAAGCACTCACTGAGAGAGCCAGAGAGACCCAAATGTTTGAAAATGTTAGCTTCTTGTTTTCTTCAGACGTTATTACATTGTTCCTAAAGTGATTTTGGAGTGATTTCGAAACGTTACAAACAAACTTTGGAGTAACTTAATATATACCTTAGTCAAACATTTAAGCAACATATAAAAAACTACTCGTTAAATGCGAAAGGTGCCCGCAAAGACTTAAACCCAAAATGTCAGAGCACACTGCTTTAAACCGTATTTTGCAAGGGGGAAATGAAATGAAGGCGGAACTCGAGCACAGCAATATATAGCTAATAAACACCGCTGATACGGTCACAAAATCTGGCGCACAATTGGGAAGTCGGCGAGGCGCGAAAAGAATCGCGCCCGCTCGGGCCGTAGACGGTTCGAGAAACGTGGAAACACATTCACTTATTACCGAGAGAGAGAGCGTAACCTCGAGCGTGCTGAGTGATGCCCTCTCCACTTCGCTCGCACGCGGTGGCCCCGGATTGAAAAAAAGCGACTTGGATTCTCTGGAAGCCACTATCCACGCGTGACCAATGCAACGCACGCCTCGCGGTAGGGTGACTCAGCTGTAGTACTGTTAACACTGTGTCTAGTTGCGCGCCTCACTTGGCGCAAAGAAACAAACAGACATGGCGTGCCCTATATAGGAATGACGTGTACCGCTGTCTGTCAGCCGGGGCCGTAGGTCAAGCTTTCGAGAAACGCGCGGCCGCACGACTCACAACTGTCGCCCAGCCACGACTGTCGCACGGCTGTCGCACTGTCGCCCAAGCACGCCTGTCGACGCACGACTGTCGCCCAGCCACGGACTTGCGAGGGAGCGCATGACAGTCGGCGGGACAGCCCATCGTGGTCCTCCGGTTTTAGGACTGTCGCAGTACCCGCTGAACAAATTGTGTTCTGTTTTGTATGTCTCCCTCTCCTGTGTTAGTGCACTTTAGGCTCAATATCTCTCTTGAGTGGTCGCTTCTCTATAGTACGTGTTACTCTGCATATGCTGCATGGTTTTGTAGATCACAATCAGAAGCGTTTTATTTTGGATGGACGTCTGTACACAAAATGGCTATTCTGGAGGAGGTCCCGTAGACGGAGAGTGAAATGGGACCTCCCGTACATAATGGGCATGTGGCTGTTCACAATAAAATGCAGCAATCACGAAACATTAACATGGAACAAAACGGCCTATCCAAGACCGGTACAGAAAGAATAAGTCCCCACATTCCTTACAAAAATCAGCAGTATTACAACTTCTACTACATTATGGAACCAAACGCACCAAAGATATTTAAACAGGCAGAGATATAAAAAGTTTAACATTCAAAACAAGTAACAGCAGCAGAATAAAGACTCAACCGAAATTATCTTAGTTCCCGTTATACCTTGACGTTCGGAAATTCTTGAGCTCTGAATTAAACCTGTATAATTTTTGCTGTTTTAAGGAGGCGGCAGAGTATTCCAAAAATAAACAATGAGAAATGAACTGCTTCTTTTCCATAATTAGTCCGCACTTTTGGTAAAACTTGGTAATGATTTGCCGCAAACCTCGTTCTGTTCGTATTGATGATTAATTCATTAGAAATAACAGCTACATGGAAATGATTTTTTAACAGCCTGAAAAGAAAAACGCCAAGTTTATATTTAACAACATCAGCAACCGTTCAAATATGGTTATCATGCGATAGTTTCTTTCCGTTAGCACAATATGCATTAAAAGTTAGTATTCTGATGGCTCGATTTTTAGCGGTTTGTAACGATCATAAGTGGCTATTGTGAGTGTTGCCCGCGGGCAGTATGACGTAATTAATAGGGGAATAAACTAACGCATTACTTTTGAACTTTGTATGTGTTCTTTCGAGTAAATTGTAAATTCCTCTGCATTGTCTCCTTGCTATATAAAGTTTGTTTTCTTTGTGAACCTTTGACTCCGACCCATTCTCTTGTTTGTGACCGCCGAAAGCTGGGCACCAAACGACCGACCTCCTTTATCACTTGGTAGTTTGTTCTTGGCTAAGTTTGAGACGCCGATTTGAGAGCATCTCCTTAGAGACCGGAACAGCCAACCCTACATACTCTATGATTCTCTGTGTGTGCGCACAAACGCGAACAGGTGACACGTTCTCATTCTAAGAGATACTAAGGCAGCTAGGAAAGGTATCCTATAAATGACAGTGGTAAGCAGGCTAGAAATGGAGCTTTATATTTAAATTTTGTCGCTGGGCACAAGATCTATGCCAGGAGCAACATACTGCTTTTTCAAAAAAAAGTTCCTCTACTAGGAGTGCGACAAGTTCTATGACAGAATGTTTAACACCTGTTTGTAATTTATAGTTTCAATTGAATTCACTTATTTTTCTGAGCTGTCACAGAGACAATTCTTAATGGTCCCCGGGGCTAAATGTTGCACTCAGGAACTTTACGACGGGCCAGGGGCTATAGTACAAGACAGCAGTCAGCGTAGCTTACAACATTGCAAACAATAAAAATGCACGCGCACCTTTCAACAAAAAGAATATGCACACAAATAAAAGCAACATAAACGGACATCCATACGAACCAACCAGAAAAATAAAATCTAATAACATGGAAGAACAGAATGACAGCACAAATAAACTCATTTAAAAATTCATAATCTTTCTAAGGCAGGACACACCAATGAGAGTTTTCAGTGCATAAAGTTCACCCGTGTCAGTTTGAGTTGAGGTTACTAAAATTTTTTAAAAATGATTTCTTAGAAGCAAAAGACTCTTCAGGGTATTTTCTTACAGCGATGGTAGTTTATGTTTTATTGAGTGAAACTTGAATTGGGTGCGGACCTATTCATCGCTGCGGTTTTTATAACGACAGAGCGCAGCCCTAACATAATGTCTAGTCTGAGCTTAAACTAATGTTTACACAGAGAATATCAAGTTATTGCACTACCATAATATTGTAATCAACCGTGCAATGTTTCTTCAAGTTACGCAATAATATTTCTTATTTTACTTCAATGCTGAGTGCTACGAGGATACTGCGATGCCATCATAAATCAAAGACAGTAAATTTTTTTGATAACATAAGAGTGCTTTCTTCTAGCTAGTTAAACATTCATCAGACGCGAGAAAAAGAAGCGAGCAAAATTTCGGTTTCCGACATGCACCTTTCAAAAACGTACACGAATTCGTTACCCAAGTTCAATTTTCGACATCTGCACGTAAAGCAGCAGAAGTTACACTACGCTTCCACTTATTGGCTCTTTGATGTAACCTCCCGTTATGGCTGCAAAGTATGATATTACTAATTAAGCTTAGAGTTCATTATTAAACTGCGCGCAAAAAACACGGACAGAGAGAGAAAACACGTACACACATGTGTACACTCTATGTGCGTACGTGTTTTATGTCTCTGTCCGCGTTTTTTTCGGGCAGTTTAATCATGAACGACAAGTACCAACTAGCCCGTCAGAAAACCCTTCTTGAAGCTTAGAGTACTGCGTTTATTACTTCGTATAAACATTGCGACTCTAAAGAATACTACATGCTTCCACTGCATCCATTGCGCATTCAGATTCTCCACGTTTTGCTTGCATTTGTTTCCTAACGCAACTATATGCTGACTTAAAAAAAAAGAAATCCACTTTGAGTTGCATATTTGTATGTTTTAAAAAGTAAATACATTCTTGCCGCCTCTTTGCTGTCAGGTGAAACCAGGAGCTGCGGTTTTCTGAATGACTTTTGATTCCCATACTAATAAGGTCTTAAGAAATCCAACTTCTCAAATCAGTACTTTGCGTAGCTTCTATGTGTTGCAGAGCATGCTTTTGTGTCTGCTATGGCAAAGATGAGCAATGCATATTTGGCCTTTACTACTTCCTTTGATAGCCGAGCTCATGAACTGAAGTATGCATAATACAGGTAAATACTTTCAGCGCCTAAAACTCAGAGGCATACACAAAAGGTCATTACAAATCTAGCTAGATACCGAATCATCAAAACTCAGCCTTGGTTCGAAGTGTCAAAGTAAATTTGCAAGTAATACAGCTACACTACAGCAAATTAAAACGTAATTACCATTCTTCTGCGCAAAAGAACACCGTTTGCTGCACAAAAATTCCGCTTTTCAGAATGGTGCTTAGCAGAGAAATACACGCGAAAACAATTAACTTATAAATTGCAGGCGAAGAAAAATTTACTTACAAATATCCTCATTCAACAATCTCCAAACGTACTAGAAAATTTCTTAAATCTAGCTTACAGGTTTTTTTTTATATCGTCATAAAAAAAACGACGTTCTGGCGCAAACTGGGTGAAATATTGAAACCATCACCTCCGGAAAAAAAAGCAATCAACTATTTAAAGTACATTCAAGCACACTGTTTTTAATGATATACTCTACCAAAAATTAAGCCACAAGGGAATGCATCTTTTGCATACTGTCTATTAAGGGCCGTCTTAAGAATGACATTACTGCTGCAAATATATTTGATGCAAACACATGTTCAGTAGAATAGAATGCAAATGAACGCAAGCATTCAATATGAGACAACTGATGCCAGGAATTTTGTCGAAATACAAATTTGTTTCTTCGTTACAAAGACCTAACTCGTTGTAGCTTCAATGTCCTTTAAAGATCTTTGTGCGCTTAGTATGTAAGGCCAATACCAACAATCATTGATAGTCTGGTAAAAGAGCGCGTTAATAACCGACAGCATGACCATGGTAGCGTTTATTAGACAGTTATCTTTTAATACCTTAACTGTGAGTGTTACGCGACCACTTGCGTTCGTTAGTTCTTCCTGCAGAGCCGCCACGAATAAACTTTGCAGTGGCATATAAATGGTGACATTGACGCACAGAAGTATGCTAGACCATCTAATTGTGGTGCGCTAAATCCTACATGGATAAACTAATATTCAAGTGGCCATCGAGTTTTTTAGTCTTTTTGTTTGAAATACGAAGACTTACGGGGCGCCAAATATAGTTACCTTCCTTCTATCCCTGAAGTGAATTTCTGTTTTATGCCATAACATCAGAGGTCCCGCTCTAGATAAAAGCCGGACTCCGTTCGAGCACAGAGTAAGCAGGTGATCATCTGCTACAGTGGCAACCCGCCCATCGGGTTGTGGCCAACCTGCGCGCCAGTTTGTGGCAGATTCTTGGGAATCATGACAAGTTGTAATTCAAAATATTAATTAGCCGTGATAGCTCGGGTAACCTTATGATGTCAGGGCCTGATACAGGGGCAATCTCCAGAAGGAAAAAATGCGCCTTACGGGAGCCAGGAAGAGCAACCTGGGTCTCTAAAACCCATCGGTAACCTTGTTTGGAACAGCCGCCTGCTGAAGTGGTGGCGCGTCGCTTGACCTGTGCACGGCTGCGGCAGTAGTGGTGTGTTAAATTCCAGCGATCTATCAATGTCACACGTTTTAGTACACTTTTACCGAAAAGAAAACCGTTATTCAGCTGATAATGAAGCGCTGTCCTTTGTGTTGGGAGCTGGTCACGCTACCTCTACAACATGAGGGGCATTCGTTCAGTGTTAGCTAAAGTAAACTGAAGAGGTAGTACTTGCGTGAGAGAGACCTCTAATGATTATGCATTGCACTCTTAAAGGTGCACTAAAGAGGAATCTGAACTCGTTTTTTTGCCGCGGGAACTCAACCTACACGTTCCGAGCATTCTTAGAAACTTCGATTTATTGCCCTGTGTGGCTGATTTTCCTAATTAAATCGAATTAACGTTCGGCTCCTGCCTTTTTTTTTTAATTCTCCCTCGTACTGTGGGCGGAGTCGACCAACGCGTGGAGTGCCTTTCAGCCAGTCCCGCGGCGGCTTGCCGCTCTGCCATCGGCGGAGTAATACGTAGTAGTCTGTAGAAGCAAATAGTCCGCACGTATTTTTATTTCTGTGGGCTTATTTTGCGGCTATATTATCTGCGAATGGAACTATTTATTCACGGAAACCTAAAAAACAAAATGAAGCGAAAGCAAAGCCTCCACGGAGCTGGCTGCAAGGCACTCCACGCGTTGGTCGACTCCGCCCACCGTACGAGGGAGAATTAAAAAAAAATGCGGGAGCCGGATGTTAATTCGATTTAATTAGGAAAATCAGCCACACAGGGCAATAAATCGACGTTTCTAAGAATGCTGGGAACGGTTAGATCGAGTTCCCGCGCCAAAAAGACAAGTTCAGATTCCTCTTCAGTGCACCTTTAAGGACAGGTTACCGTCTTGCAAGTTTTTTGCTGTAAGCTGCCGAATTTTGGAACCGCTCAGAATGGTTGATTGCACGCATTGCCGAAGAATATGTTTTTTTGGAAAAAACGGCCTAACCAAGCTACTTGATTACCTTATCGTCTCCTTTTTGCCAGGTCTGAAACAAAAATCAGACGCGTAAAGCAGAAAGTTTAAATACGAAAATCTAATAGGGTTCTGCTCTGCGAATATTTAGTTTGCGACAAAAAGAGAAAAATGGCGCGAAGGTCCTAAATATAAATTTTTAGTGAAGGAATGAAATTCTCAGTTTTGTTTTCGCCCGCATGTTGATTAAGTTGACGCCTTTTTTTATATGGCGCATTTAAATATGCCTGCTGAAAATAAATTTGCCAACAATAACAAAATCCAGGGAATGAAAACTTGTCCAGAGCACTCATTACGCGTGATCTCCTTGGTTGTCCCCTTACCAAAAATCTTTAGAGAGTCTATAGAGTGTCTATAAAGTGCTGTCTATAAAGTCTATAGACTGTCTATAGAGAAATTCTACAGAACAGTCTATAGGCAATACAAATGCCATCACAGTCTGTAGACAATCTATAGATTTATGATCATGCACTTTTAGTAGACTTTTGTCTATAGGTAGTCTATAGGTTATGAATAGACAAAAAGAAATATCTATAGAAAGTCAATAGAGTCATAAGAAGTCGATAGACTGTCTAGAGACCATTTTTATAAGGGTCGACATGTCCTTGCGTCATTTAACAAAAACCTGGAGACATACTGCGCTTATGAAACTCTCTGGGAAATCACTTAACTGAGCTACCTAGCATGTCTGTTAAAAGGTGAGAAAAGTAACTTTTGTGTACAATTTTAACTACACTGAGCCAACCGTACTAGATTCGATAGCCGTCGTTAATACAGAAAAATATGAGCATATTCATACAACTTTTGTAACATTTGTGCTCAGTCTTAACTACGCTGAGCCAAACGTACTTGATTCGATGGCCGTTGTTAATAGAGAAAAATACGAGTAGGATCATGTTCTTTTGCGCAGTACAGAAAAGAACTCGTCAAGGAATCGTTTGCAAACTGAGGACGTCAGGCAAAAAAAGTTCCATGAAGTCACTGCGACCGAAAAAGCAGCGAGGGCAAAAGTAAATTCCGACATCCTTTAGGGGGATTTCGTTCATAGCAGTCGAACGTTCATAAAATATTATGTGCCCCCCTTGTTAATGGGCACTAAAGAAACAAGCGAGGGTCTGCTACATTTTTGCCCTTCCGCCACTGCTCGTTTCTTTCCAGCATGGCTGTTTTCTCACCCGCTATACAAAGACCTTCTCATGGTGTCGTGGAAGAGCTTTCGCTTGGCGGTTCAATTAGAGTAATGTTTTCCGCGCCCCATGGGCCGAGCCATAATTCCTGAGGGAGTCTGCCTCTGGCGCTAAAAAGGCTCTTCGTGCTCCTGAGGAGACGGCTCCTCTTAGCACACTTGAGACAGCTGCCGCCTTTGCGTGAGCTCAGTTTTTATTGCAGCAACTGAAATGAGAGAAACAATACAGTGCGTGCCAAAGGGCTAGCTATGCCGCTGGTGTTTTCATCATGCGCGGGTGCCTATGAGGCGCATTTTGTTTTCAGAGTACAAACGAGGGGAGAAAAGGAATGCTTTCCGAAAAATTGCTGTGTCCCCGGGCAGTTGATGCCTCGATTTTGAAGGGGTTAACGAGTATATTGTCTTTACACGTGGATGGGCAGCATTCAAGAGAGAGTTGCTGCGATTGTGACAATGTATCTTTCTCGAACTAGGCGAAACAATATGGGTTATGGAAAATATGAACGAGAGCCCCTTGTGAATGAGGTTCTAACTCCAAACGAACTAACATATCCAGGGTAAGAACGTTTTGCGCGTAGCTTAACGAAGGTAGAGCAGTTGATGAAGAGAAATCATGTAAAGAAGAGCAGAAAAGTTTAGTTCAAACTGATTGCTGTATATTTTTTCTTTATTCGTACAATACACGCAGGGCCACTACGGCATCACAGGAGGGCGGCGGGGGGGGGGGGGGGGGGGGGGGGGGGGAGCTTGATTAAACAAATCCACAGTTTTTCGCCAAACTGCACCTTCTGGCAATACGTTCTAATCGTTTAAAGTGCGCGGAAAAATGATTGTTTAAACAAATCAGTGCGGCATTGTTGCTGTAAGTAATTTGAAGTAGTGATTCTTATTTAATTGTGCAAAGTGCTAGAGGACAAATTATGTCTGAGATTTTTCCGGCGTTCATTTAAATGGTACAGGTAGCGCTGGGAAATCGATCAAACAAACAGAGAAGGAACAGGTTATACACGCTCAATTGCGTCACAATGCACCCGATGGAGTGCATGTTCTCCGAGTTTCCTCCGCCATCTGCAACTAATTATTCCAGTTCGAAGAACCTGGTGGTAGATTATATTTTACTTGCTATTATAGTTCGCAAGGCCAAGAAATGGATTTTAGACGGTTTGCTTGTAAACTTCATGTAGGAACCTTCCCTTAGGCACCCATTTACTTCATATTTACGGTTTTCTCAGCGTGGCATTGGCACAAGTGCTAATTTCCCCTGTCTTTTTGCTAGCTTTGTGATTGCAGATTAAACCAAGTGTTCTGTACAGTCAAAGAGCTCTCTAGTTTGTGCAGAGCGGTATTAGTTTAGCACGTAATGGCGTTAAAAAGAGCCAAAGCCACAACTTTTGTTCATCTCACTGCGGGACAATTTGCTGTACGCTATCGAATAGAGGAAGGCGCTCAAGAAAGTTGGCAAGAAAATCTGGCGAGTGCCTTCAAATCTTTTCTAAAGCAAGTACTATTTAATTTTTATTTTCCAGAACGGACAGTCTGTCTCGTCACAGGCCTTGTCTTTTACTTTTTTTTGTGGCCCGTGGTGTCATTGCTTCCCTCCTTGTTCTTTTTCTTCTCTCTCGGCTCTCATCTAACGTCGCTCACTGTCTCTTCTTCAGCGTAATGCGAGTGCTGGCCGCTTAGCAAGTTTAAACGGTCATTTAGGCCTACGTGTCCAGCGACAACATCTGACAGTCTCCATCAAATTCAGCACGTCAAATAATAAAGAACTTTATTGCGATTAGAGCTTTAAGCGCACCCGTTGTGTCTGTTAGTAGAAAGTTTTGCTCATCGGTTTTTGACAGAGAAAGTCTGCGGTTTCTGGGTGATGAGGGAACTAAAAATTGTTTTAAATCACTGCGGCTACTAGCATTAAAAAAAAATGCGATAGCATCGATGCCTCCTTATCGCTATCGCCTTCTTTTGCTTCATTTTAGACTGTTGGCCTCTTTTTTGCATCTTTTTCTCTCTTTTGACTCTTTGCCTCTCTTTTTACTTCTTTCAGTTTTGACGATGACCGTCCCCGCACTATATGCACATTCAGGGCTATTTTCACGTCTAAATTACCTTTTGACCACTTATTAATAGCTCCAGATCAACCAACGACGCTTTATCATCCTCTGTCACGCGGTTTCGTTTTTCTGGCAATTCTGACGACTAGTACTGTTTTCACGTCCTCGCACTATTCGACGTCCGATACCATTTTCAAGTATGACGATATTTGGCTCTGATTAATTAATTAATTACTCCAGATCGACAAAATTTCGACGTGCATCATCCTCACTTCATCCTCTTTCCCTCACAATCACTCTTTTTCCCTTAACTCTTGAACGAGCGAAAAATCGCTGCCGACACGTTTTTCGGACACGAAATCGTCGACATAGCCAAGTAAAGCATTCGCTTTAATAAATTACTCAGACAGGCAAGAATTTGCTGTACGGCACACGTTTCCACAGAAGCTGTTGGTACGGGCGTTGTTACCGGGTGGTTGTCTGGGCGGAGGCGAGAGCCAGAGAGAAGAAGAAGACAAAGAAACAGGAGGAGGTGCGCTGCAGTAGCGACCCTAGCAGGAGAACCAGAAACTAGCACTCGCGCCGGAGCGAGCGCGGGAGAGCAAAAGGGAAATGAAAGTAGCATCTTCAACATCAGCAACAGCAGCCTGACTACGCCCACTGCAGGGTGAAGGCCTCTCATAGGAGAAAGTGCGAGATTAGGAATCTCGCAAGCCACATTTAAAAGAGGAATAATATAAGTTAATACTCAAAGACAAAAAAAAATCATACAATAGACGCAGAATACCGCAGCACATTGTACGTTCGGCTATCTACTTTTTCCTTTATGTCGTGGAAGCGGCAAAGATTGTTTTCGGACAGCTTTTCGTTGGGGGCGAAACGCAAAGGCACCCACGTGCTGTGCGATGTCAGTGCACTTAAAGGACCCCCATGTGGTCGAATTTAATTCTCCCTTCCATTATTCACTTTTACCTTCCTCCCGTATTTTACAACGTGGTTCGGGTGTCCAACGAGATATGTGAGACAATAACTGCCACATTTTTTTTGCTAAAAAGAACTATTTTCCGGACCCATTTTTGCTTCCAATTGTCAGAGAAAGCCTCAAAATTTGTGAATGCGCTTGTACCGGGCAAAAATCTGAAATCGTAGCTCACGAAAGTATCCGTTATATTCAGTTTTGCTGTTGTTGTTGTTGTTGTAGATGAAGTTTTCTGGAGTAGCAAGCCTCAGCAGAATTTTTTAGATGCAAGGCATAGCTCTGGTTTTCGGATTGACTCCGACCGACCGTCGTCAGTGACGAGAGGAAGAAGAAAATGCGCACTGCGAGAAAGACAGACTTCATATCCTGCTCGAGCACATGCAAGCTCACGATGAAAAAAGAAAGTATTTCGGCAGGTCGGACCGCCGATAAGTAGTTGGAAATAGGGTAAAAATGCATTCACAAGAAATATTGCTGCCTGCAGCCTATGCAAGGCTTCAGATTTGGCACCCGGTTATTCTCCGTGTTTACAGAATACAAACCAGAGATACTGAAGCTTTAGTTTTGTGACTCGCTGACTCATAGCGAATCTGCCAACTATAGTTTGTTCGGATTGCGTACGGCCATTGCTGAAACAGGGTCCCTCGGGTTTCCTGTTTTGTTCGAAGCAATGCGAAGTTGCGAAGCATGGCGAAGTTAACTTCAACTTCCAAAGTGTACTTTCTGCCGAATTGGGTGCACATAAGTGCATAAAACCGTGTGGAATAGACGCGCCACACTCTGCGAACAAGATACCACAGACTGAGGAGAACAGGGAGGGAAATGCCGTCCTTTCCTGTACACTTTCCAGGATTCTCCTGTGGCACTATGACATCTTAAACCGAGGGTGCTGAACATGACGAGTTTGTGCGAAGTGAGGCATATTACTAAACTCTCATTATTTGGGACCATCTTAGAAAAACTAATATTGCTAAACCAGACAAAGCACAGAGAAGAGCTGCGCTTTCTATTTATAACACATTTACCAGAACCTCACTTACAAATATTTTATAGAGGGCGAATCTTTCTGCCTTGGCACAAAGAAATCGTTACTCCCGACTGAAGTTTTTACATCGAATAATTAAAGGCCTTTATAGGACTACCCAACTAAAATCATATCTTTCTCTTCCGCATAAACGACTCGCCAAAGGCGTAATCTAGCATAACCCCGTTTTCTTCGCGTAACAGCGCATTCAAGCATTCATATTTCTCCCACAGTATACTCGACTGGAATCAGCTGAAAATTAACACTGCTTGTGCATCAAAATTAACTGCGTATTTATCAATTTATAATAATGCACTATCCTCTATTATTTGCCATTTTGCTTCTTTGATTTAAGCATGTGTGTTATAATTGAACATTTTATTTTTTGTACATACGTATCTGTTGTTGTTCAGCCCAGCTGTGCCTTGTGTTTTTATTGGGATTTCTATTTCATACCAGTGTTCAGTGCATTCTTTTCTGCATGTCATTGTTTTAAATCGATTTTGTACCATCCTGCTAAAGTCAACTTGTGGTGATTGCAATGTCTACAAATAAATAAAATAAATATCGTACAGTTTGCTTTTTGCACTGGCAAGTAGCTTTTTGCACTAGCTCGAATAGCAAATACTAATAACTAATTTTACAACGAAAGTAATTGCATGCAACCTACCAAGCTAGGCTTTATAAAGAATTACAAAGTTTCACAGACGATTTATGCATCCTGAAATAAGTGTTTAACGGAGATTGTTGGCCACCCTCGTGTTTGCTAAGCTATCAAGTTATTTGAGGATGAAAAGGAAGGCCATGCTCATTGGCCTTTCTGAACTAGCTTGCTTACCTACCGGCCCGGAAGCCCGGCCAGTGGCGAGATGCCGGTCATAGCAAACCATTCACTGAAAAGCAAATCGAAATTTAACGCACGCAAATGCAGAGATCACTGTCCTTTTTGTACCATGGCACTGATTTTATGGAGATGATTTGCTAGAATTTATTGTCAGTCTGGTGAGCTGTTTCTGAACTTCTGAGAAAGCAATGTAAACAAAGTTGTCCAGCGCCTTTAACACAGTGTCCGACATACCACCTCGTCAACGTTTCAAACCTATGAGTTAAAAAGTTTTCAGTAGTTCTCTATGTATAGGTTTAGGCACAAAGTGCTCGTCAGCAGAAACTGCAAGAAGCGTAGTGCCAAAGGAAGCACTTAAATGCAAATTCTCTTCAGCTGCCGTCTTGATAGAGGCCGGAATAGTGATGCCCTGTCTTTTGGCGCGTGTCATATAATGCCTCACCCTAGTCAATAGCACTGCTAGTACGTAGCAGAGGGCAGGCGAAGACCTTGGAAGAAGCCATAGTAAAACTGACCTGACCTACTTAGAATCGTATGTCGGATCCGAGAACTGCCGAAATGCAGCATTTGGGACCACCGATCATAAAGTCGGGCCAGCCTTGCTTACTGCAATTTAAACACAATACCATGCCAAGCGGTTGAAGAAGGAAACGAGAGTTGTATGCAGTACCTTGCCTGGCGCATGGTATTTATCCACAGCGTAATGTTTTAGTCGCCGCCTTTTTTGCTCGAGAAGATTTTCCCAAATATCTTGAATTTCGATCTTTCTTGTATCATGTTTCTGAACATTGTAGTCTCTATTAAAGTAGGTACTCTCGCGTACGCAGCACTGCATTAGTGGAAACTAGAATTGACATTTCGAATGAAATACGCTAAAGAATAGGCTGGTATAGAATTGCCTTCCAAATGAATAATTAGGCCGCACGCTGGGAGATGTGGTTCAAATCAATAACGCCGGTTTTTTCAGCTTATTTTTTCATCCATACTAGCGCATTTAAAAAGACAAAAGCAAATTTTTAACATTCAGGGCATATTTTTATGCACGGACTACTCCGAGAATTCTCTCTTATATGGGAATGATGCGATAGGTGTCCAGCGCTGGCGCTGCCCAACCTCATTACCGTACCTGCTCTTGAAAGCTCATAGTAGAAATACCTTCGTTAACCTTACTGTCATCAACGAAGATGTTCTTGAAGCCAGGACACCTTTGGGCTGTTTATGTGAGAACTAGCTCTGGGCGCTCAACAGCGCATAGCACGGAGAGTAAAATCACCACAGTCACCACAGCATCAACCAAGCTTGCTCTGTCTCTATAAACATCTCTCGGTGTTTGACGGTTCTTGTTACGGGATAAAGCTTTACATCAGTGTGACCATATTCTCACCCAGCATATTGTGTGTATAGGGCACGTTCCATCGCCCACGAGGAAAGCTTTCCCATCAGTGAGGAGATGAATTCGAGTGGTTTCGCCACACTCTCTCTTTCTTCTCTTGGACGTTCTCTTGGACGTCACAAACCGGCGAATTTTCAGGATTAATTTTCCACCCCACTTTTACACAGGCGTGTCCTCGTCAACCCCTCTGCATATTTGGAATATCCATGTGCACCTTCATTTAGGATATGGGCGAGTTTTGTGGGCTGATTTTCTTGAACGGTTGGCACTGCACCTCAAAATGCAAACCATTCGGTTGCCTGCGCATGGGGAAAAAGAGAACAAAAAATTTCCGGCACTATCACCTCAAGTTTGCTGCGACCCACAGCGGTAGCAGGACCCTTAAATATGATTTATAGATTTGAAAAGAAGCGGTGACACTTGTTTTCCAGATATAGTTAGGTTAGAAGAATTTGACAGATGATGTTCAGACGTGGTTGCCAGAAACTCTGCTTAAATAAGCGCCATTATTGAGAAATCGTTGATCCATTCGTCGTTATTGCCCGGTCATTGTGAGGATGGCTTTGCGGTCTTTGTAGCAGGCCGAAGGCCGGAGTCGTTATGGTACTCATGCATTTTCGCATGGTGTTCGCGGAACCCGGGATCATCACGCGCTTCTCCCGCTAGTTCTTCTCAGACACGCTCTCACCTTTTCTTTATCTCGACTAACGCCTCCGCGAGTACAACAGCTCTGCTGCGCGTGCAGTATGGCGATAAGGCAAATGAGCGAGTGGCGCCAGTCTCTACGGGAGCACCGTCACGGGCCCATTGGGAAGAAAGTGAATCTTGGGTGGCAACTGGCACCGCACGCTCACTTGTATTGTCGCTGAATGCTGCCATCGTATTCACCGAATAATACAAAACGATGCCAAAAATTTCCCAAAAGAATATTTTGTATAACAGCATCCCTCACACCTGCCTCTAAGTATCGTCTCCTGAAAAGCATACCTCAACCATTTCTTTCAACAGCATGCCTCCCAACCATAAGCCGGGGCGTAGCTGCTACTTTCATTCCCGACACGCTTAGCGTGATCGCAATCAATAGTTTATCGCGCCCCAAGCGTACGCAGCACTGACAGACAGCGAACTGATATCTCCCTGTTATGCCACTCTTGGCGTTGTTCCGGAAATAATGCTCGTCGTACGCTTAGTCATCGTGACCGATAGAACATCTATGCGACTACATACAGTCTAACAGACGCAGTGACCTCTTGGCAGCGCCAGTGAACAGGTGGGTAAGGATTCAAACAGTGCAGGCCAGGGCTTGAAAGCGCATAGCGTTCTTAGGTTTCCTTAGGCACCTAGGGCCATACCGAGTGCTACTTTGAAAAAGAATGCTAGAGGCCTCCAGTGGCGCGTGTTAATGGCTGGCACTTCTGGGTGATTTCCACATCCGCGTAATATGCGTTGGGTTTATATCAGGGCTCACAGTTGTACAGCTGCGTTCAAAATTTTTAGTAGTACTGGGGCTGATGATAATAGAACGCTCAAAAGCTTCTGGGTCACGAAATTTAAAAATAATTAACGCTTGGCTTAAGAGGGAGCCGGTAGCGGGGCGACAGTCAAAAGTTCCCAAGAACAAACGAGTGTAGCTGCGCAGCGTAAACTTGATCTTTACACTAACCAGGCCCGCGTGAGTCGCAAATGGAGGAAGTGCCTGTATCAGTTTGCCAACTGGCAATCATCACCATCGCCGGAGGAGGTGAATCGTCACATCGCACCGCTGACCTGCCTTCGTGTCCTTCGCAGTACGTTTAGGCCCTTTCAGCGCCGCAAGAAAAACATCGTATTTTGGCCGCATAGACTACCTAAAACTATGCTAGATGCTGTAATCAAATATTTGAACTGTTCGTCCTGAGTGCAGCTGTTTTTAAGTACAGCTCGACCCCATAGCCACAGTTAGAGTTCTCTCGAGAGCTTAATATAATGTTATCTTTATCCTTTTATTTTTATTTTTGTTGCAATTTGCGATATAAAGGCTAATTTACTTTCCATCCTAACATATGACAGAAAGCGGCAAGTGCAGGCACCAGCTCTTCATTGCAGCTTACTAAGATAGTGACGTCAGCGACGCTGGCATTCGTAAGTCTCTCATGCAACTATCTTTTAAATAGCTCCTCAACTTTTCGGAGTCAGAAAGTTCAGTTGTTTTTTGTTCTTTCATCGGAACCAACATATATGAGTGTCATGTAGCTCGCTTCCATCGCTGAGAGGTTATGCACCTTATTTTTAGCAAACATATGAACGATGGAAAGACAGGTCAAAGATGCGTCGATATTATTGTTGTCCAAAAAAAATGTTCTCAATTAGTGGATACTCAGACCAAATGAGAATTAGGTACGCTATCACTTCGAGTTTTGAGTTCGGTACCGGTTTTCGGATCTGTCGTTACAGGTGGAAGTTGTTCGGATAGCGATTCTGGGTTAATCATGCCATATGCGTAATTGCTCATTCTCTACATTCATACATCCCTGGAAGTCCTCATATCACTGCTCGGACAGTGGTGCAGTGGTTAAGCGATGCGCCACTGTGCTGCGATGGCAGGTGCTGCCACCGGTGGGGCTTGTAAGACCAACCTTGTACTTCCCGAGCAACCTCCCGCGACAAGTCATTAATTTAACTGCCACCTCCCACGGCAGGCAAACTGGCCACACGGTGGGCAGTTTACCGACTACCTGGTGGGTAGGCGTGCAGCTTGCCACATAGCAGGCTTCATGTGAACAAACACACAACAGTGAAATTCAGGGAATGGCCTCTATAATTACTAAGGCCCTAAAAGAAAATTTGCTGAACCGGGACTTTCGATTTTAGCAGTTTCCACATGCACTGTTCATTCATTTCCGGTAAAATCCAGAAATCGATCGTCTGAACTGCAGAAATCCCTTTTCTTACGTAAAGGCAGGCTATTTGTTTGCTTTTGCTCTTGCTCTTCATCTTTCCAGCTAGGCTATAGCGCCAATTAAAACTTCTGCCGTCTGGCCCACAGATATCTTCCTTCTCTTTGGCCGCATGTACACCGCACGGAATAAAAGTCAGTATTCGCAATTCCTGTCTCCATGTTTGGGTCTTGTTCGGCAGGAAAAACACATTCAAGTAACCATGGGGATCTTGCGTTGAACGAGCTGCACCCGCAACGATGTGAAAGTGGTAGACTTTTTTGTTTACATTACATGGAACAAAACCTGTCAGTACATGAAACTTTTCATACTGAGATCTCTTTTTTGATGCAACTGTGAAGCCGGCGGGCGTAGTAGTCGTAGGCAGAGCAGCTTCCAAGTTATATTACACTTTTGGTGTCAGGGGCGACTTCTCTTAACTTGTGTAGCAAGAACGAATTTGGTCACGTCGTAATATATTACAGGTTCTGTTTGTCCCTCAACCCACGTAAAGCAAATAAACAGGAGGAATCCTGTAAACCAGAAGTGAGAATAAGTCAAAGTTTGATTGCTACCTGTCAGAGTGCCCAAAATAAAGCATCGCCTCCAATAGCTCTTTTTTATCGACAAGTGGAAGTTAGTCTTCGTTTAAATCCGTGAAGTGGAGAAAACGTGTAAACAGGAGTAATCCTGTGAACCAAAAGTGAGAATAAGTCAAAGTTTGATTGCTAGCTGTCAGAGTGCCCAAAATAAAACATCGCCTCCAACAGCTCTTCTTTATCGACAAGTTGTAGTTAGTCTTCGTTGAAATCCGTGAAGTAAACGTGTAATCAGGTGTTACTGCTCCGCCTACATGTTCGGATCGGATCATAAAGCAGCAAAACCTAGCTGTTGCTAAGCCCATTTTGTTAGCGTACATGTGTGCGTTAGATAGAATCCGGTAAACAAAACGACAGCGATCAATCAAAGCGTCCGAAAACGCAGTCAAAGGCGGGGTTTCTGTTCGTTTAACCTTTATTTTATCTCGGCAACAAATGTGCATCACCATTGCAGACACACATTACATTCGGTTAACGAGAAAAAATCTTAGTTTGTGCGCGTTTATTGAGAACCTTCTATTTCCCAAAAATAGCATGAATTACTCATTAAAATAATTTCGAAATTTGTGCACAGCGCATTTGTGGCCGAAAGATATCTACTGTATTATCCCAGGCAGTTTCCGAGGTAAAAATTTCGCTTTGTTATCATCTAGTAAATCATTTCATCGCAAAAGAGAAGAGACAAGTTACAGAAGCTGAGAGCATTCTCTAGAAACACCGTAGAGCTTTGCGAACTCTATCTTTATTTCATGTTTTGAAAAGCGATCTATTTTTCCTAGTCAGGAACTGGCCCTACCATTCTGTCCAGCAGGAATTAAAGATGTGACCACCGTCACTAGATCCGCGAAAACACCCCTGGAGACTTCGAAAAAACTTTGAAAAGTCTAGTGCACAACCGTAGACGCCGCGCTGGAAAGGAATAAAGGTATTCCGAAAACAGCGAAAAGTTGCAGCATTTTCCGAGCAGAATGCGCAGGCAGATGGAAGGCTTTTTTCATTGGATTTCGTTCTTCACTTTTGGAGGGCATGAACGTACATACGTGGTACTGGCCAAAATTAGGGTATGCTAGACCGGCATCACAGCATCAAGCGCCACCAGTTTGGTTCATATCAGCACCAAAACGAACAAACAAGCAGTCAGTCAATAAGTACCATTCCTCGAAATGAAATTTTTTCACATTACTTTCAATTACGCAAGAGGCAGAAGAAGCTTTAAGTTGGCACTCAATCTCTAGAGGACGCAAAATTTCTCTGCACAGTACTATGTTCACCGGGTTTTACATCTTTAAATAAAGAAGAATACACACGACAGTTCTAGTTGAAGACCAAATAAAATTTTGAGGTACTATGTGAACTTTTACGCATTATTGAAGGCATCATACCTGAAAGGCAATTACACAGTACACAGTACCTTCTGATTTAATATACCATCCTGTGCAGTTGGCTTACCGTTGAAAAGCGATAAGAAAGATCCAGTAAGAGGTGCTTCGATATTACTGCAAAAGCATTCATACGCTCACTTAACACCAACCATGAATCCTGCCACAGTCTTTCTTATGCCATTGCCTAGCAACAGCGATGCCATGTTATGTTAAAAAGAAATCACAGATACTTACGACTGGGAGTCGAACCTGCGACGGTGCCAACAGATCAGCTTCAGAAGACGTCGCGCGTGCGCCTTAGGCTATCGCTTGTTTTATTTTTGTTTTTTTTTTGATGGAAATGAAACCCACTGAGCAACCAAACGCTTTACATACACACATACTATAGTGCGATGTAGACGCACATTCTCATGCATTCGTACACTGCACTCTGCCTGCACATCCTAGCCGAGCACGCCTTGTCTTAAACTACAACACACTCTCGCGCTTTGCATTGCACTTCGTCATCTTCATTATACCTTAACTATGTTAGAACCCTACCAATTTTTTTTACTATGTGCTACTAGTACTTATAGGTACGAGACGCCACTAGGAAGAATGAATATCGCTTAAGCGTAGCCTTTTGGGCTAGTTGGTGGTTTTTAACACTTTGTGAGTCATCTTTCCAGCGCACATAAAACACACGGACAGAGGGAGAGAGACACCACGGAGCCTGAACTTCAACTCTGGACTTCACAGAATCCTGGAGTGTAGTTCATTGGGCGATAATAGGTGCCGTTCTGTAACATTTCTGTGTGTCGGGCGACAATAGTCGCCGTTCTTTATCATCTTTAGCAGGTACCAGCCCGCTTAAGTGGCTTTCAAAATGAAACCCTTACATCGCAAGTCCAGGCCAGGCCAAACAGTCCATTGGAGAGCCTGTGGAAGAGAAGTACAGAGTAGTTTCACCATGGCGATGGATACTAGAGCGGCTTGCTGGAGAAAAAGATTGTATGCCGCACGTCTAAATGCTCCTTTATTTTGCACTCACAATTTGGATTGTAAATATTTTCTCCAAGAAGCAATCGCATTCTTACGAAAGTTTTTGTTCCAAAATTTATTACCCGATTTATATGCTCTCACTTCCAGTCTTACAAATTTTTTCATAAGAAATATACGCATAAGCTTGTGTGCCGAAAACGAAGTTCGTATCTGGCCTTGCGATAATAGTTCAGCGTTGCTTTCAGGAGCATTCATGAGCAACGAGAGCAACAAGGAAGCCGTACTAGCTACATGCCGAGGCACTATTCCGCGCAATGTAAATGACGTCCTCAACGCCGCATGGGAAGCCATGAGGCGAAAAAGACTGATCAGACCCTGGGCAACTTCTAAAGTGTCCTCGTTCCCAGGAAACCCTCGCGGCCCAGAAGTCAACAGCGTCTCTCCTTCCGGACAGCGAACGGTAGTAGCGGCAACGTACAGTAGGCTTAGAAAGGTCCCCGATGAAGTTTGTAAGAATTAGAATGGTAAACGTTCATTATTATGTTAGAAATCCCGCTTATTTATTAACAATTTTGAGGTATATCGGAATGTCCTCCAGCACTGACACTACTAAGCCCAAAAATACTGCTCTTAAACTAAATGAACATATTTTACAGATTAATACTACTGTTCGGTAAAATCATGACCGTATCAGAAAAAGCCAATACACACACGCATCGACACATGCATGCACACATACGTAAGCACGCTCGCGCGCGCATGCGCACATATAGCAGTTGATTCTAGCGAATCGTGGTTGACTTCCTGAGATGATGGCACTTCACCTATACTGCGCATTCGGTGACGTCCACGCTTAACGTCTTACGCATTGAAGAAAAACAAAATATAGCCAACTCATTTAGATAAACAAATTATGTCATTAAACAAAATCACTCACCAAGGCCGAAGAAGTCTGTTCGTCCTCTTTTAATATAAATTACCCTCTGGTCGAGCATTCTCTGGTAAATATCTCCTTGCTTTTGCTGAATTTAATAGGCAATATGACACCCACAACTGCTCTAGCACAAATGAAATTGTACTGAAGGGCCCCACCGGTTTCCGGTCCTGAAAAGACAAGAATTGATAATTTTAAAAATACTCGGTAGAGTAAAAGAAAAAAAAAGTTTTTGGGTGCGAATTTCTGGAAAAATTTTGTTACCTCAATAGCCAGCCATGCGGCGTGCTTTTAAACAGGTATAGCAAGCATGTCCTGTCATGTTCTTATAATTTTCATTGCCGGTCTTTGCCGAACATCACAAAATTGTTTTTTTTTTTTTTTGGCGTGGTAATTGTGCCGTCAACACCTAACTCACGTATGACTGTTCAATGATCAAATGTGATATCCGTAATAAACTGAGATTAACTTTACGGACCTAAAACATAACTTTTCGGGCTTGTGGTGAAGTCGTCGGTACCTTAGATCATTCACCTACAACTGCACCTAAGCACAATAATTTAATTTCCTCCAACATAAGCAGAAACAACCAATTTTTAAAACGCCTTGATACAAAGACTAGAACAAATGCATGGAGTCTAGTTCCGTCTTGCAGAATAACACTTTGGATCTTTATACAATGGCATAGCCACTGTTTTTTTGTCGAAAGTCCTTTTCTATGAGCTTTGCACAAGGGCTCTACACGGAAGTTGTCCGAAGACGGCACGGACAGAGCGTTTTGTTGGTAGACACGGGCAAAGATTTCCAAGATTTTCTCGGCGCGAATCCCTGGCAATCACGGGAACTTGAGCCAGAGTGATAAACGGCACCCTGGCCACCGTTCTGAGTGCTTCTAAGGGAATACTGAAGCAGTCATGCTTTTCCTACCGCCTAATCCTGCTATTTATTGACGGTCAATGGAAATGTTGGCGCTAAAGCAGTGTTAATAGGAATGGTTCTTGAGGTGCAAAGATCTGCGGCATTTTTACTTGTTACTGTTACAGGAAAAGCTCCTTGCTTGTACTGGCATGTAGGCTTATTTCACGGAAAGAATTTGTTTATGAATAGTTGCCAAAACTTTCGCGTGCTCTCGGCGCTTACCAAAGATGGCTCTGCAACGTAGGCTCTTGGACTTCTGCCGCACTTCTGCTGCCATCAAGCGGACACAGTCACGCAAAATACGGAGCCCACGTAGATGCAGCGCAGAACGTAGTGGCAAAAGCTGAAGGGGTTTTATTCGCCTTCAGCCCCTTTTCGTAGAGGGGAAGCCCATTTTGCGTTTCACACAAAACATATGCCCCATCCAGTTTATAGCTTTCTTTATCGGCACACGAGCGGCTCCAGCAGCTGTTTGGATGTCGCCGGTGTGGCATTTTTCGGCGCCCTGTCCGTAGGAAAAAATATGCCCAAAATCAAAGCAAAAGAACAGTTGAGGCTTTAGGGAGCAAGAAGGTAAAGAGTTGTTTGCGGCAGAACACGGCCTGGAGGTTAACAACGGCGCAATAAAGTGATTTCCACTTTCCGGCAAGCTCCAAAATGTCAGCCTACCTCTGGAAATGTTCACTTTCAGTATGTCGGCTCTCATATCCTAATTAAAAACAAGGCAGTTGTTTCCTAAGCAAAACAAAAAAACTCCCCTGACTTTTATGTACACTACCTTGCTCTAAGGTACGATGGGCAACAAGACACGACGCCAGATATAGGTGCGCGGTAATAAATGGTTCATTTTATTCTCATGAATGTCTTGATATCGGGTTCCGGGGAGAACGAAAACGTGAAAGAGTTAGAGGCGACACTAAAGCTCCACCTATGGGTACGATGCTATAGCGTTAATCGATTAGTGCCGATATATGTGGAATTGGTCATTCCGTACTTTACACTCATAGATGCCTGGTAGTTAGCAAGCCATTCCTGGCACAGCGGTGGAGTGGTTAAGCGGTGCGCCAGTGGCCGGCGATGGCAGGTGCTGCCACCGGTGGGCCGACCTCTCGCGACCAATGCTTTTTTTAACTGCCACCTGCCACGGTGGTCAGCTTGCTCGCAATCCGGAGGGAAGGTTCAGATGGCGCCAGAAGTTCACGTCACCTAGGTGGCCCACCCAGGCTGCTTCTTCGAGGATTTCTCGCTCACAATGCCGACACCGATGATGCCGACAGCGACGCCTGCTTTTCTGTAGAGCGGGAGCTTTACCGCTCTTGCATTAAAAGGTACGCCAGAATCTAAAAACCTAGAGAAAGAGAGATAGACAACGGTCAATGATGCCCCGAACACTCTTGAGTTATTCCTTTTGCACACGTGCGAAAATTGGGTGCTCTTGCCTCATTGGGCTCGAAGAAGGAATGGAGACATCTATGCAACATCTGGTTGTCTCCATATCCATACCATTATCGACCAGCCAAAGCACACGAATCAGGTATCTTTGGACGATTTTCAGGGGGCCAAGATCGTCGCACCAATGTTATTAAGTTTCGCCCTTATTAAACTGCATTCACCTCCGCCACTAATCAAGCCAACGAAGTGAGGTGAGCTGCGATTGCTGTGGTTTCACACAGCTGAAGGATTGAATCGTACCATAATAAGATAACAAAAAGAAATTGTGGAACCACTATGTTTATACCAATACTTGCTCATAAAAAACATTGTCGAAATATTTAGGTCAAATACGTTATGTATTTAAGGGTTCCTTTTCCTATTTTAATTCGCCGCATTACCTGCCTTCTCGAAAAGTTCAAGGCTGTGAATGAAGTTTCACCGCGCGCTTTAAGGGCTAATCTTTAGAAAACCTTTTTGAATGTTCGTACCTTTAAGATTTCAATGTTTTACTTGCGGATTTGGGGTGCCCTAACTCTGCAAATGGCTTTTACTAAACTTCTTGCCCTGCGCTAAAATACCTGTGGCGCTTTTGCAATCGCGCAGGCGGGAGGCAACACGGAATGCTAACAGCGCAGAGTGAAACACGAAAAAAATTGTAGAGACTAGAATGCACGCCATTTCATGTTCCGACGTGCGCGTTTGTCAGTTGAAGCGGTAAAGCTCTGATACTATGTAACGGGTCAAGTATAGTGCGACGTTTGCATTATATTGCGCAGTCCAGTCACATGCATGTAGGTCATTGATATTTGCTGTGGGCGAGAACTCGATGAGTCTACGTTTTATTCAACCCATGCAGTGCGCGGTATCTTTAATGCATGGCGTGCGACGTGCTCGAACATTACGTTCGCAATTCAGACATCAAAGGGGATGTTCAATAGAGGCGAAAACATTTTTTTATCGTCTCTCTACTGCCAGCTCTTTGATGTCAGAACCAACGTTTTTCTGCCAGCGCACTGTTCTTATACATGCTATGCAGCACAATACGCCAGTGGAAGATTCGGTGTATTTTGACGCAATGAACAGGGCTGAACTCTTTTTTCTTTCTTTCAGGCAATAGAAACAATGCAAGAAGGATGATTATGGGAAGAAATGGTCGTTCCGTTGAATGCGCACTGGGAGAAACCGCGAAGCAAACTAACCATTTTAATAACCATTTAAAAGCACAGCCCGCTTCACGTCCTGAACGCGGAAAGAACAAAAATGAAGTGTGTTTGCCTTGCGTGGACATTAACTCGCATCACGTATGAAAGTAGCTCCTATTCCTACTAAAAATGCTCGTCAGTTGCTTCGGCGTAAAGAAAGGGGAACAAAAAACTAATAGCCTTTCAAAGAGAAGCTGCATCTAGACACGAATCTATCTTATGCGTGAATGTCAGAATAAGTTGCGTAAAAGACGAAGAGGGTGAAGATGCGAGCGCTGCATTGGCGGCGCAAAGCTGTCAAAAACAGGCGTCGGATCGGGCATCCTAAGGAACGTTCATTCCGTATGCGCCTTAAGATTCCAATGCTGAAAAAGAGTCTTGTTTGTTTCTGTTATATTTTTCGCTACCAGTAATTTCGCCACATATTTTGATTAGCCTGCGCGAATAATATAACTGCGTTCTGTGATGTCAAGGGACGAAAACTTACAATGCCTGATTTAGGGATTGGCGCGCATAACTTTTCTTAAGCTTTGAATTCATGCATTCTTCATGCAGTGAACTTCGTCAGCCCATTTGTGGGACTATGCACTCCATCGTTCCATAGGTTACATCAATACTCGCCGTTGCATCCTTAGTACCCATTTCATGGCCGCATTTTATCTTCGTTTTTTTCCCTTTGCCACACTGCTCTCCTTCTGTCTTTATCTCCCAAATTCCCCTCCCTACGCAGAGTAGCATGCCAGCGATTTTTAAACGCCGGCTAAATTCTCTGCATTTAATTAAAGAGTTTCTCTCTCTCTCTTAAGCTTTGAATAACGGTAAACTCGTCCCATCGGCACTTTTGTTATGCTGTACGCATCTAATTACTGGCGGGGCAAGAATTAAAATCGCCGTGCGAGGATCAACGTACGGCTTCTTTAATTTTCTGTGTTAAAAATATGCACCTAATTTTCATTGTCCCACTCTGTATTACCCGCGGTACTTTAGTGGAGCGGGCGAGGTTACTTTCAACCTCAATCTACTTTCTGTCCCACTCTGTAGAGATGCAATTTTATTTAACCAGTAACTCGTCAGACAACTTGTTTCTTCAGTAAAATTTTTAATAGCAGCTACACAAAAGCGAATCTTAACCGAAGTACGTATATCAACGCGTGACAGACTGTTAACGAGGGGCAGGTTGTCTTGTCCAGAAAACGCGCACACATTTTGCGCAAGCAGTTCTTTGCGTTGCACGTAAGAATGAAAGTAAGGTGAAGAGATCAGATAATGATATTTTCTTGTGCAGAGCTAGTCGTACGCGAGAAGTAAAACTTTGGAGCACTGGAAGAACCGACTGTCCTGTAGTCTGTGTTAAGCATTGACGATTGTCTGAGAGATGGTTTAGGGCAATAAAATAGTTCCCTTTAATGATGTGCCATAAAATACCTCCCATGTCTGTAACAAGACCTCTAGAAAAAATATAACTTGCAGTTTCGACCTTCTTACTCCAAATTATTTGGTTCAATTATGTTCGCGATTTCTGTGGCAAGTCTGAAGGCCTTCCTTATCTTTTAGCTGCACTGCGTTGCGTCCGGAGGTCACCACCGGATTCAGTGTTTTTTTTTTAAAGTAAACGGATGCAGGAATTGAAACTTATTTGACATATTGTAAAACCAGCAATTTTCTTATTATTTTGTAATTTCCTTGCTCCGAATAAGCGGATCTGAGCATAGCACTGCAGAAAGCTATGTCTCTGGCATTTCATCGACGTTCGAATAAATTGTTTGTGAGCACACTTGCACCTGCAGTCTTTCAACGAGAGACCCTCTATCTGCAAGGACATTCTTTTTAAGCATGTACCAACTATGCCACCAAAGTCCTCACTTTTGCAAGACCACGTGGGTACTAGTTTCAAGGCTATCTATATAACCACACATATCTTTACCAGGGCCATTCCGGGATAAATTTCTCGTAAAACCAGAAGTGGCCGCCGTTATTTGTCGGGTGCCGATGGGCAGGAGTTTGAGCGTTCGTCGGTGGTGGTCCAGGCATCGCTGGAATGAGTTATTCACACCCATGTTACATCTGATCCTTGCAGAGGTGCTTAATGAAGGCGCTTTCATAATCGAGGGGGCTCAATGGGTGGGTGTCGCTACGCATCAGGATGTGAAATGCGTTCGGCGAGGAGGGCATGCCGCATGCTACTGGTCTCGCTTGTACGTAAGTCCGATCGTATCTTTCGAAGCCGCCCCTAGAAAAACGGTCACGTAAATGTTAGCTACAGCGGCTCTCCTCAGAACGTGGTTTTCAGATCGCCGTCAATATTTGAGACGGGAACGTTTATTGTCGCCAGGTCACTAGTGGGCGTGTCACGTACAGGCGAGATAAGTTTGTGAACATTATTAAGTTTCCGTTTTCGTGGTTGCGTTTGCTGTTTTCGCCGCCCAGAAAGCTGCCTGCGGAAGCGCAGATAGCTGTGGTTCCAAAGTATCAACATCCTCAAGGAAAGGAATGTTATAGAATGATGCGTAATCGAAGGTTTTTCCCGTGTTTCACAGGGAATGTTCAAAGCGGAAAAAACTGCCGCGGTGGCTCCGTAGTTAAGGCGCTCGGCTGCTGACCCGAAAGACGTGGTTTCGATCCCGGCCGTGGCGGTCGAATTTCGATGTCGATGGAGGCGAAATCCTAGAAGCCCGTGTGATGTGTTATGTCAGTGTACGTTAAGGAACCCGAGGTGGCCGAAACGTCCGGAGCCAGTCACTACTGTGTCCTTGAAAGCTGAGATGTTTTGGGACGTTAAACCCCGCAAACAATAAATTATTCAAAGCGGAACGAGAAAGACGCCAACCTCACAGTAACTACGGTCTTAGTTTCATGACAGCGAATTATAGAGTTCGGCAAGCTTTCTTTTGGTTCCAGAAAAGGTTTCATGGCGTACTGCTGCCTGTATGAGCAGTGCATATGAAATTATTAGAATTCATACTTCGTATCTTACGGAAAACATACCAAATACGTCTGCTTTTGACATGTTAGTGCACAGCTTCTATATATTTTACGTATCGTCAGCAGATATATTTTTTATGACGTGTATGATGCCGTATGGAGTTACTATCTAAAGTGTTTTGTGCGTATAGAGCACGAATATACGAAAGGTTTTTATGGTAGCTATACGAAAAACATAATTACTTACGGAAATCATCGCACGGAACGTTTAACGATGGCTGAGAAAAGCTTGTGCTGGAGGCAACTACTGGAGAAAGTTTTGTGAAGAAGTTAGCGCAAAAAAGGGACTAGAGACAGAAGAAAGGACACATAAGACATTCACGAGCTTTTTATACGCCTTGTACCGCCGCATGAATAAACAGTTGGCAGTAGCGCTAGTGAATGTCTTGTGTGTCCTTTCTTCTGTCCTTTGTGCGTTTTTTGCGCTAATATCACAAATGCATCACCAACTAGCCCGGCAGCTTGCTCTGCTGTACCGGACAAAATTTTGAGAGAAAAGTTTAACGGCTAATCAGCATGAATGAACACCACTATGAAATAAACTAGGAGCTTACCGCCAGTGTCTGCCTTACATAAGGAAGTTTTTTCTTTGCGTACACCGCTACTTCTACATTACACCGAGTTTGCCAGCTTCCAATTTGCATGCGCGGGGGCACCTACAAGCAAGGTGCTGGCCTGCTGCAGCGCCCCTGCTCCGTCGCTACCATCTGCGCTTGCGCACTTTCGGCTTGTGCGCGCGGTGAGGCCAAAATGAAACGATACACGCTATGCTAAAATTTTCTTTTACTTTATGCCTGTATTAATATCAGCAAGAAAAAATTTGGTTCAGAAAGCATGCAGGATGTTTCATAGCAGCGAAACAACGACAAACGTGAAACGATCCTGCTGTGGCTTTGTACCCATCAGCAACAGTACAGGACGCACAAATCTTCCACGTTGTTTCTCTCTTATTCTTTTCTATAGGTATTCTTCTTCTCTATCTCTACTTATTATGAACTACTGGTGCCGCCCCAAAAAAGAAATAAAACAGATGCTGGTAATAAGCTCACAAAAGGAGGCAGTGTGGACGCAGGCTAGGCTGCTCGATTGAAAATTAGAAAACAGACGCATAACGTGTAACTTTTTCCTGCATCAAGAGAAGCTTCAAAGAAATTATTTAGGGCAGTTACAGAGCTCAAAATGGATACCATGCCGCGCGATAAACTATTAGTGATTCCGCTTCCGTTCAGCATGTAATTGCCACGAACATTCATTGCGCGCCGCACAAAGGTATCTTGACTTTGCTGAAGAATGTTGCTCTTCGATTTCAATACACACGCACATGTCTAGATGTGCGATTAGGCAAACTTTTTGGGGACTCTGTTTTGGGACATAAGAGAATCTAAAGGCCTGTTTTCAGCCTGTTACATCAGGGCTGTGAGCTGGCAAGCAAAGGCAGCCGCAAATATCGTCATAAATGGCCGCACTGAACAATGACGAAGATGAGGAAGAATTACTGTCACGAGTCATTACTATTCTTTACTGCTGGGCTCGCTTTTGCGTTTCAGTATTCGCCTTTTAAAGACGGACGCAGGTAACGAAAATACGCTGTGAAATCTTAGTAAATAGCTTGACAAGCAGCACAGATAACCTGCACAGTATTACAAATGGATGGTTTCATTGTGGTCCTATGCACGACTGGCCTGTGCCAATACATTTCCAATATTGGGCTTGGGTTATGGAACTGAGCTCGTGTTATGACATCATTGTCCGCTGGCTCAGTGGTTACGGCACTCGGCTGCTGGCCCGAAAGACGCGGGTTCGATCCCCGCCGCGGCGGTCGAATTTCGATGGATGCGGAATTCTAGAGGCCCGTCTACTGTGCGATGTCAGTGCACGTTAAAGAACTCCAAGTGGTCCAAATTTCCGGAGCCCTTCACAACAGCGTCCCTCATAGCCTGAGTCGCTTTGGGACGTTAAAAAAAAAGAAATCATTGTCTGCCCTTCCAGAATTGGATTGCGGAACTGAACGTGAATTATGAAATCATTGTCTACCTTTCCATAAAATTTTCGTCTCCCTCAGTCAAGTCATCCTTTACTGCTGAGCAGACTGAATGCAATGCGAGCTCTCAAAGGCACCTGTTATCGTTGTAAGAGTCAGCAGCGTCGAAGATGGTTCCGGAGCTTTAAAGTATTTTTTCGCAAACACGTTCTTGTACGAAGGCTAAACAACTTCAGCTTGCGTGCGCTGGCTACCCATAGAACCACGCCGTGAAATCGCTGCGGGCGGAGGTGTCGATGATTGATCACCTGCCAGAAAAGCGAACCGCAGGAGGCGACGCTGCTTCTCAAACTCCCGTCGTTTATATTCCGACGCGAGTACAACTGCCAGAGAGAGAAGCCACAGTAAACCTCATCAAAAACAAATGGCTTCCCCCGGCGTTTATATTCCGACGCGAGTACAACTGCCAGAGAGAGAAGCCACAGTAAACCTCACCAAAAACAAATGGCTTCCTTCTCGGTGATAAACGAGGAGTGGTGATCTGAAATGCTGGATTTCCGTACCCTGTTTTTCATCCTGGTGGCGGGACTTTTGTTCGCAGTGCAGTGTACAGGCACGGCGTGAGTGCGCAGGGGCCGAGAATGCGAGGGACGCAGAGTGTCCATTGAGGAGAATGGGAATATGTTACGCCATCCTCAAGAAAGAGATGCCGCACACGTCAAGGTATTTCAAGCTGCCACTAAAGTTATAAAAAACATTGATGCGATATGTAGAGATAAATGATAAGGCGAACATTTCTCTATAGGACGGTGTTTATCTCCTTTATTTTGTTTTGTTAAAGCCCTTTCATTAACAAGAGCCGTCCCCGCGTCAAAAAAACGAGCGGTGACAACGTGCATGGAAGTGGAGCTACGCGAGTATTGTACAATTCTTTCGGCGAAAGGCTTTTCAAAGTGCACTTCTCTAATGTGTTCTCCCATCACAGCCTGCGACTGCCAGTTCGTGGTGGCGTAACAAGGTTATTGCCTCTTTTCAGCTGCACAAAATATATTCTGAGGAAAAAAAAAACATGGCTTTGCAATTTTGATCAGATCTGCAAGTGTGGCATTCTTCCCGAAATGTAGCGTGCGCCTCACAATCTGTGGCGCGCCGACCGAGGTTAATATCATCTCTTAATATGATCTAAGGTACCGGTCCCATGAATCGAAGAAACATGTAGTTCTCATTTGGAAGAAAACACAAAAAACGAAGGCGGTCAACCGTTTAGGAAAAGCTCAATACAGGGGTACCATCTACAATGAAACTTTTATTCTGAAGGAAAAAATCTGGAACACTCACAGTCTAGCAAATCTCAAATAAGCAGATGAGGTAACCAAGATAACAACCAAAACAAGGGAGAGCACAACCAGAAAATAAAACAATCATGATTTCTTTAGACGGCGAGTTAAGAAGCCACCACGTATTTTCGAATATAAATGTTTAGTTTCCAGGCAACACTTGTATTGCGTGCTTTTTTTCGCTCTATGACTCCATGACCTCCTTCACGCAGTGTGCATCCCTCCAAAAAGAGAATGTAATCCAACAAACCCAACTTGCAACACTATTATATAGAGTTTTCTGTATTCTAATAACGTATACTCTTTTTTCCGCTGCAAACCGCAGCGGTGGTCTTGTTGTTTCAGCATCTGCCTCGCATGCGGGAGGTGTGAGGGTTCGATCCCCGGTGCCGCCGGGTACCCACCGGTGATAAAATGGGCGCAAGCTTTCCCCTGCCGCTCCTTTAGGGTGAAATGCTTGTGAAATGGGTGTTTGACCCCACCTTGAGTACAAGAAAACATACCTTGAGTAGAAAAAAATAAGAAAGAAAAAAATGGTGCTGTTTAGGCATAGATGCCCTTGCGAAATAAAAATTGGTCATCGTCATCACCGTCATCATATTTTTCGCTGTAGAGCTTTATAACTTCATGCACAAGAGCAGTTTGCGAGCACACCAGAAAATGTTACTTTCGACCGCTTTTTAAGTCGTTTTAAAACACCTGGTTAGTTTTTGTGTGTCAGTCCTGTGTTATAGAGGAGGTTATTTTTACACCGTATAAATCTTGCAACCGCGATTTAAATGTAGCAAATAAAAACCTACAAGGCACGGCTAAATTCCTGCCAAATTGAAAATCCCGTCGCTTCAAACAGCTCATTAAATCGCAGTGTTGCCGTCATATGCAAGTGCATTAGCTCTTAAAACAGAACGATAAATCAGCGCCAAACGTGCAACTGACCTTCTGCGGTAAAATAAAAGCACTAAGAACGCACTTTGGCTAGAAGGCCACGTGTCAACGAGGATGGATATTTCGTGAGATAATGGCCATGTTCGTCGACGTTTAATTTGATTTTTTTTTTCACACCATGTCCAACATTCTGGGAGACAAATTTTGAATATTAGAAAATCGTAACCTACTGTAATGGAAATACTGAAAAAACAGTAACCTATTTATCGAATATCTAGCAAAACCTTTCTTTTACACTGTTTCCACCACTCGCTTAGACAGGTTAGACTCCCTTATAAAGCAAAGTACAACGTTTTTGACGATAGGGAAAACGTTAATAGAAAAAAAGGAGAGCAAAAAAAATGCAAGAAAAAAATTCGAGCATTCTTATTCTGCGACACTACGCAGTGTGAGGGTATTTTGACGATTATTCTTTGGCTATTTCTTTCGCTTGATCTGCGGTACACAGTGAGAGGCGTGTCACGTTCATAATGAAGCTATATGTTCACAATGCAGCTTGACACGTGATACTGCACTGTGTTGAAGTTCCAAAGTTCTCACTTCCTCAATTCCCCAACTAGGCATGAACATATTTGCAAGCCTTTTTACATGCAATCTGATGTGGCTAGATTTCGCACCTCACGAAGTATAATGCGAGAACATTCCAGCGAATACACGTTATTAATGTTAGCATCACACGGACCACAAGTGCCACGAACGCCTGCGGTCTTGAGTGACAAACTAATCCAACCTACTTTCCGATCACCGGAGTAACATAAGATTGATCTTCTGTGCGAAGCGTTCGAGACAGTTCAGCGTGTTATTGTGTTGGTTCTGTGGATGCACACAGGGTATGGTTCCGATAATAAATTTATTTTCACAAGATTTTATACTTGTTACTGGAGCAGAACTCAGACAGGCTGATAGTAAACTCGAAGATATATCTTGCAGAAAAATAGTGAAATGTGTGCTTGGTGTTTTGGATAGCGGTATCTAAACTTCAGCAGAGCGTGAAGTTTATCTACTTCGTTCACTACGGAAACAATACCGCAAGCGAAGCAAAGCAAAAGATAAACGGACGAAACAAGGTTGTTGCATCCATCTTCATTTTATCCTGCTTACTGGAGCAAGTATGTTGCATAAATAATTGATACCACTACCACAGTACTAAATTCAATGCATCTCTCTTGGCGATCTCTCAGCTTGAGATTACATCCGAGCCTACAACGTAGAGGAGGCCTGACTGCAGGGTTACTTAGGTTAAGGCTGGCTTAAAGTTCAAAGCACTTCAGTCATTTAGAAAAATGTGGCTGTTACTTTCATTAGTGTGGAAATTGTTTATTGTGTGACCGCAGCGTTACCTTAAAAATCTGTCAGTTACTTTAATTTGGGTGGAAGTAGTTCATTGCATGACCACAACGTTCAGCGTCTGGCACCATCTCAGACAGAGATGCCTCGACCAAGCTAGGCTAAACGACAGGCCTCAGCAGACGGCAAAAACAAAACAAAAATGAACCGCCCAGAGATGCACACGAAGAAAATATGAAGGGGCTTGCACATGTGATAATCAGGATGATCAGTGCTGGTAAGGTGATGGTCACGTTAAGGCGCAGGCGAGGTTACTACATTAGTGATATTGCCAGTTGCACCGCCTATGGCGCATATTAACAAGGCTACTCCTACAGTTACCCCAGGAGGAGCTACGTCCCGTAGGGAATCCGGGAGCCTTATTACCTCGTGCCTTTTAGTTCTTGGGAAGTCAGGATACATCAAGTTGGGGACGCACCCCATAGATACTTCGTACCTCTTCTTTCTGCGCGGAAAGGTCTTTCGATGATACGAAGAACACCGGTACACTAGCATAAAATGGTGAGCACTCTTCTGAGCTTGAGCACATAGACGCCGCCGCACTACTTATTTTGTGCAGCCACGCCGGCATGTAGGCAGTCAAGCCAGAGGCGATGCCGCGTTCGATCGGGAGAGTCGCAGTGTCTGGAAATGGAGGCCGGTCGAAGCCAAGCAAAGAGCTGTACGACACGCTGCTCTGGAAAAGAATCTGCCTGAGGGGCTCCCACTGATAACACGTGGCACCGAGCTGCTGGAGCGAGAGAATCCACAGCTGTGTGGTATGTGAAGGGAGCCGCTGAAGGCGCACCGTGCATCTTTTATGCTGGAAGACGCGGGATCGATCCCGGCGGTGGCGGTCGGATTTCGATGGCGGTGGAATTCTAGAGGCCCGTGTACTGTGTCATGTCAGTGCATGTTAAAGAATCTCAGGTGGTCGAAATTTTTGGAGCCCTTCATTCACTACGGTGTCTTTCGTAGCCAGAGTCGCTTTGGGACGTTAAACACCCATAGACCAAATCTTTATGTTCGATTTTTTTGTTCACCAGATTGGCAACTGATGGCTAAGTTTGAACGAGTAAGTGTGTTTTGAGTCACTTAGTATCTCTAGGCTTTGAGGCTAGCAAAGAAAAAGTCCAAAAAAAGCCTTCCCAGAGGCCCCTATAACGGCACTATTCTGCGAAGTATGCCGGTTGAAGATATTCCCAGTCTAGTGATCAGAAATGCGGCAGGGGATGACTACTTATGTTTGCTCACTGAGCCATTGATGTAAACTTGCGAGTGATCTTTAGACACACTGTTTAGATACTCAGACACGACAGAACCTGTCTCGGCCGCAATTGTGAACCGGTATGGTTTATGCAGGTTTAACGGCCCAAAGCGACTCAGGCTATGAGAGACGCCGTAGTGGAGGGCTCCGGAAATTTCGACCACCTGGGGTTCTTTAACCTGCGCTGACATCGCACAGTATAAGGGCCTCCACAATTTAACATTAATCAAAATTCATCCACCGCGGCCGGGATCGAACCAGCGTTGTTCGGGTCAGCAGCCGAGTACCATAACCACTGAACCACCGCGGCGACTCTGTCGTGAACTGTTTTCAACGTAGGCCATTGAACCACTTTACCTTAATAATATGTAGGTATGATCAACGGAAGGGCCACAAAAGCCGAAAACTAAGGCTAGACTGATAGGTTAGGCTCACATGATCGAAAATAGTGATTTTTCCCAAAACAACGCTTTTGTTAGCCAGAAAATTGCGTAAAGGCTAGGTACTCGAGGCACCGCCGCTGGACGATTCGTGCAGCGGCGATGAGTTCAGTATTTATGAACTAGCACTATTTCATCTCATCGATGGGCAATTACGATTGATATACGAGGAGATCAATGCGGCGCGTATTGCCGACAGCGCTAAGAGTCTCGTAATTAGAACAGCGCAAAACTTACGAAGGAGACAAAGCTAATCGCAATTATGAGCGCTGAAGCTTTCGACTCGTGTTCTGTGAGCTCAGGGCGCTTGTAGCCGTTGTACGCAGCAAGTTCAGAACCTCGAGAGCTCTCTAGGGCATTCACGCTGTGCGATTGCTGCGTGGTCGTCGAAGCGGTTTCGTTCTCATTTAAGCCATCGAATCGGCTAGTTTGTGCGGGCAGCAGGCGTTATGAAATTGCACAGTGTTTTCTTGTTTTTTTTTTTAATACGAACCCATGCCGACATGCGCCGCGTGCGTACACGACGTCAACGTTTGAAACGCAATGACAGCACGTGCTCTTGTATGTTTTCTGCGCACTGGAAAGGCGAATATTCGAAGAGGTGCCCACAAATATGCCTCTAATTTGGTTCGTTAATAGAAAAACGTTTGCCAGTGTGTGTCGTTATGCGCGCAGCACGTGAGGCGCCTGCACCTCAGGCATAGTTTTTCGCAAGAAAAACGTTCAACCAGCTCATGCGTCTGCGTCGAGGTAATGCACACATCCGCTGCTGACATCTATAGCCGGCAGCCGGCAGACTACAGCTGTGGAACGCGCTCTGATTCATTTCCGCTTGAAACCCGCAGGATGCAATTCGTAAACGTAAAAATCGCAACGGCCAAAGCAGATTTATTCACAAGGGTTGTCTGCCATCATATTTACTACGTAGTTAGTCAACAAACAGGCCATAATTGACGGCGCAGTGCATCGTCTGATGAGAAATGGGCGTGCAATTTTTCACTCAGATGCGGTGTTGAATGAATATGCTAGAGCGCGAGAGCTGCTTACTTAATTTTCGGGATCCTTTCAAGCGTACGTGTACATTTCACGACAGCACACAACGCACCTAAAGCCACAAGCTTGCTTTATCCTCGTATATATGCGTGAGCAGGTTCAGCATACTGATCTGTAGTCTGCGGCTGCCCTCGTTATTTCACGTTGATTTTTTTGCACCAACGTAGATCGGAAATAGATGCACACGCACGAGATGCAGCGAGAGTCCCCGTCTAAATATTGTGGGACGAAAGCTGCCTGCACTTCCGCCGTCACCAATGATCTATTGAGTAGTTGTTTCCGGTTTGTGGCCTTTTTTTCTGGTTTTTAGAAGTATCGCTTCATACTGATCGGTTTAGAAAGACACCACAGAAATGACGTCATGGCAATTTAAATTTGGCGGGTGCTTTTAATCTGGAAGAGTTTTGGGACTTGCAGTTGAGGTTTTCTGCTGCGACCTTTCCGCGTAGAAAAAACGACGACAGTGCTCGTCAGGAGTAATTTATCTCTGCCGGCAAGTTTATATTTACTTTCAGTGTACCTTGAAGATCATGCTCTAACTTCGTCGTAGGCGAGCACACTAAAACGTGAATGGTGCAGACGGTGGCCAAGAAATTACTTGCAGTTATAGTACACAGATGGTGGAGGAGGGCTCGACCAGGTCAAGTTCCTTAGGTCGGACTAATTGTAGCAGCGACCTATGCGGTACCTAGAGGCCGAACGGAACGCGATGAGCTTAGTTCACTACTCTGTAGGAAGCCGTTTGGTTTCAGAATTCAAAACTAGGATGCCCCAAAGAACGAAGCAAGGAACGCCCCTCAATGGAAGCCCTTCAGCCGGTGGAATTGACCTAATGTAATGACGTCGTGCTTAACCTCCTCACACCCTCAAACGTGACACCGCGACAGCTTTCAGATTCAAGAGGATTATCCAGAATTTCAACTGATTAGAAATACCAGTGAGTGAGGCAATATAATCACGGCGTATATGAGATAAGCAGTATCACACAGTAATGGGACATTCCGCCAGTGAAAAAAAAAGAGGAAATAAGGAATACCTTAGGAGCAATGCAAAGGAGAAAAACAGCTGGTGAGGATCAGGTACCAGCAGATCTGTTGAAAGAGAGAGGGGAAATTTTCCCATAAAAATTATTCAGCCTGTATACGCAAAGCCCTATGGGCACAAGCATAGGAGAAGCTTGGAAGAACGCAAACATGATCTTAATTTATAGGAAATTATTGAGATAGAATCCCCAACCGATAGTCCTTAAGAATAACGGAGTGGATTCCAAGCTAAGGTAAGCGTAGAAGGGGGCGGCATAAAGTTAGGTGGCCAGATGAGATAAAGAGGTTTTCGAAGATAGAATGGGTGCAGCTAGCATAGGAGAGTGTTAATTGGAAAGATACAAGAGAGGCCTTTTACCTGCAGTTTACGTAGTCCGGCTGACAATGATGATAAAGTTGATTACCAGTGGCGTAGTGGTAACCGGTCGACGCCATTGGCTGAAGGGACTGAATTGAGCGGCATTCACCCCCTCGTTCTCACTCTTGAGCTGTATTCGACTGTAGTACTACTTCGGACCCTTCTTCTTGGTAATTATAGGTGACTAGATTGGATATCAGTTTTCTTTATTTTTAGTGCCTGAAGAAATCTGTTAGTCCCGATGGCTGAGTGTGTCATCGACATTGCAGACAGACCGCTGCCCTCAGTCATGCCTGCCGAGGGCTTTTTTAGCAGGTTTAACCTTGGAAGTAAGGATGGGACGATCTTGTCTCCAGCTCCCTTCCGAGCTAAGCGCCATTCAAGGAGGACTCTGGGGAATCTCATATGGCTATTCTGGCGAGCCTTTGTCGCTGACAATCCAACATCGAAGCGCAAGCGCTGCCATCTATCTCTCAGACCAGGAAGCAGTGTGATGCACCTTGGTCTCTAGCGCTAGATTTCTGCGTTTCGTGCTTTTCCACTGCATTTCGCGATGCATTGTGGCTTGGTTCGTGTTTGTGTTGTGACTGTCAGAGCAGGTCTATCGGCTTGTTTACGTTTCGGCGCCCTTGCATCTCGCTTACGGGTCTCGCTGCTAGCGCGAGCTCCTACGCGCCGTTGCCCAGCATCATTTATGGCACTGCTGTTAGCGCGAGTAACTCACCCCGTCGGCACTCCGGGGCTATCAGCCACATCAGCGCGCGTGCAATAAATGTCGGCGGCACCCGGCTTACGAACAACACGGACGCTTTTGCTACGGCACCCTATGTTTACGCGGCTGCGTCACTGACTGCTCAGTCATTCACTATTTGCGCAACTGCGTTGCTCCCCGCTCTCCTTGCTTCCTCTCTCTTGTGCGCCTCCTTCAAAAATTTTTTGCTTTACTTTGGTTCGAGCCGCATGGCCTAAAAATTTTGGCAGCCCTACACGACAGCACCTTTTTCTATCTTCTTTCATTGTCTTCTCATTTCATCTATAAAGCGCAGTAGAGGTGTCCACAGTGAAGTGAAACAATTACTATGCTATTTCTTTTCCTCAAAACAATTTTTTAAAGCTTTCCACTTGTGCCTCGATGGTAATGAATCTCTTGTGGTTGCTCATGGTCGCCCAGCAACGCAGATGAGTAAGTTTGAGGAGGATCATCTCTCGACTCGAATTACGAGAAAACCTGCATAATATGCAGCACAGTGAAAGAGAACAGTGCCCCGTTAGGGCTAATACCTGTCGTTGCAGCTGCTTCAAAAAATGCAGTGAACGAAAAATTTGCGCACAACACAGCGGTTCAAAGGAAACGCTTCTCAGTGCGAGCACTGCGTGTTCTGAACCACACATGTCTAGCCAGCCTCTAGAAATCAGCGATAATTCCTCCTTTGATGTCTACCAGAGAGAGCACTTCTGATATTTGCGCCTTCCTTGCGACCTGCGCGTTTACCTTTCCAAGACCGCTGCCAAACACATGAGCCTCACGCTAATTTACACTTTCAGCCAGGAAGAAAGCCCACTTTACGCTCCGTTGTTGCCATACATTTCCGAAATTCATTGAACTCTGCAGGGCTCGGAATTGTGCTCATAACAGCTCAGTTCGCATATTTCCGTGAACACGCTTCGTGACGACTGAGGCGGCGGCGATGCGTACAAAACATACCTGTGAGATTCGCCGTACACGAGAACTTGGGAAACTATTTCGGACACCCTTTGCAGCACTTGAAATTACCTCAATGGTCTGGAATTGGTGTCGACGGAAAGAAATGCGAGGACTAGGGCCTTCGAGTTATCGCTTTTTTTTTCCCGAACACGGAACGGCAGGTTGCGGTAGTTTTTTTTTGTTTTTCTACTCTTTAATCTCGTTTTGCATGTACCTACGCTGTGTGCGCCTCGTTAAAGGGCTAGAAAGAGGATACAGAGTTAAAACGGGACATAACTACTCTCGCCATAAAGAGCAATTGGAAAATGGATAGGCCGATTACAAGGAATGTAAGAGCCATGACACCTGACTGCTTTTCAAAGCACAGGGCAGAGGCAGTAGCCAGATCGAGATGGACACAAAGAAACAGTACGAAACACGACCACGATCACAGCACAGCAGAGGAAAGCCCAAGATTGCTTTCCCAGCTTTTCTGAGCACACCGTTTTTAGGCATCTTCCAGCCGTCACGCCAAAAAGCCCTTAATAACTGGAGCGGATGGTCCCTCGTATTTGCAAGGACACTACAGAACGCGGTGGAATACTGCGCCAGAAAATTAATATGAGGCCTGGTCATCTCACTCTCTGTAAAATAAATCATAATAAACGCTTCCAGCGCTCACAGAGGCAAGTTCTGACGCCCACATAGAAACGAACGGACGCACCGAAGATGCCAAACGCCTTCTGTGATTTTGAATGTTTAGCACCAGGCTGCCACGCAAGCTAAAATTTCCACACCCGCGCACGCGCACGAACCAGGTCGTATATATTTGAAGTGACAGGAAAATGAAAACATATTTTTGTTTGTTGAGAGTATGGCTTGAGATTATTACAACAGACAAGTGCTTCAGAAGGCTGCATAGGACTTTAAAAGTTATTTGAGTAAGCCGCCTGTGCTTGGCTTAAAAGCATGCTAATCGGATTCTTCTCGACAATGAAGATGCGGTGAACTTACAAGTGCCTTTTCATTCGACTATCGACTAGATGAGCCCTGTACAAGATGTGCGCTCATGTTTCCGAAAGTCAGAGTTGTTCAATAATATCCGTGCAAGTTTAGCCAACAACACCTGAGTGCCCTGTAGGTTGGAAGAATAAGTTTGGTTTATTGGGGTTTAACGTTCCAAAGCAACTCAGGCTATGAGGGACGCCGTAGTGAAGGCCTCCGGAAATTTTGACCGTCTGGGGTTCTTTAACGTGCACTGAGATCGCACAGTACATGGGCCCCTAGAATTTAACCTTCATCTAAATTTGGCCACCGCGGCCAGGATCGAACGCGTGTCGTTCGGGCCAGTAGCCGAGTGCCGTAACCACTGAGCCACCGCGACGGGGCAAAGAATAATTGTTTGAATGGAGCGTTCCACATGTGGTACAGAGCGAAAGCAGAAAAAAAAAAGTACTAGAGATAAACTTCCTTGCAGAAGGGCAATATCACAGGCTACCGATAACGGGTGACTTGGATTTGCAAAACTGCTTATTAGCGAAAGACGTGTGCATGCCGCTCTGAGGAAGAAGCGGAACCGAAAAGCGTTTTGGTGGTCAGACCGGTTGTAGGGACAATCAACTTGCTATGGTTAAGTAGGCATCGCTGTTAAATCCCTCGATGCGATGCGACCAGGACATTTATTTTAAACGGCATTAAAGAGGCAAAGTTGTTACATAGCCGATAACTATACGCCACTTTAATAGCATACTGGAAATTCGCTTGGCTACAGCGGCCGTCGATACGAAATAACTAAGCTAATAGACCAGTTGGGGACCTGTAGGTTACCGAAACCAAGAGAATACTATTAGGAGACTAGCAAAATACCAATTTCTTCAAGCAATGCAGAAAGTTGGGCGAGTTGGTAATACATGTTGAACTCAGCAAAGCGCAATTAAAGACTGGGACATAGAAGAAGAATCACACAGGACAAACCAATTTCTTGTGTCCGGCAGTGCGTTTTTTTTTTCCTGTCTAGTGATAGGTTATGAAGAAGATAACCACTCTCCCCCCATTCCAGAAGGCCGCGTGTAGCTTCGCCAGTACCTCGCATAAGGTATGTTACTTATACGGTGTACTGAGTTTGGACGTTCAAGGAGAGAAAGAAATGAGTTCTTTTCCTGATGCGATTTTTCCGGAGATGCCCTAAGGCGCCAAGCAGCCTGAATTGTGCTCCGTGTACTACGAGTGAAATAGGGGTGTAGGTGTTGACTATGTGGTTGTACTTGGGCTCCGAATCTGAAGAGCGGGCACTGGAACAAGCACGTGTAGGAGAAGGGTTGCGAAATATTGGTGTCTCAAGTTACATTGGCGGAGGAGATGAACTGCGGTGAGATGTACAAGGCAAGAATCTTTTCTGCTTTGGAGCGCCGCTTTCACAGGTTCCTGGAAAAGAAGAATGCTGTGCGGAGATGTGGGAAATCCTCAAGCCGATTGAGTTGCTTAGAAGACGGGAATGAACACGGGATTTAATTCTCAGTTGGAAGCTTGGGTAAAGAGGATTCTTAGAGAAGAAAAATGACGCTCCGGTGCAGGGGAGCAGATACTAGATTACGCGCCCGCATTAGCATCATCTGTGGCGTGGAAAGTATCTGAAATTGCTAATTGGCACTCTTCTCTAAAGTTCACTAACAAAAATTATATCTGGACTCTGAGAATCAGGTCTCTCCTTTTGTGGCTAAAAAATAGGCAGTTTCGTCCTGAACAGGAGAAGGATTTAGATTGAGAAAAAAGTATCACAGTTGGTGTATTCGCGAAAGTTAATTCTAAAAAAAATAGAAGATATTTTGAGGATAGCATATGTAGACATGCGTTATGTAGACATGCGTCCTCCTCGTGCTCATTATTTGGTTAACTAAGAAAGGCGACTTTTAAAAGTTGATATCTTGTATTCATTGCAGGTAATACGTTGTGTTACTGCTACAGATACTACTGCGTTCATTATAACCCGCAACAAGTCGGCAGGTAAGCAGTTAAAGTTACCGCTAGATAAGAAATGAATCTGCATTCGTACAGCGGCGCTCCTTCATTTAAGGCACTCAGTACTCTTCATCGGCCACTAGGTGCATATTCCGGAACTGCTGGTCTCACATTGTTTCCCCGAACAAAGCTCCTACCACGTATTATGCGTTGCAGCCCACATCAAGTGCGAAAGTACCTCTACACATTTATGCCGGGATGTTGCTTGAAAAGCAAAATCATTACAAAGTTCTTCCTTTGTGCGATTTCGTCTTCAAAATCCTCGATCACCACTCCATCACTCCGATCACAACACACCACTCGACCGGGAAAAACTGTTTAAGAGAAAATTTTAAAGAAACTCCCAAGTTTTATATCTGACACCTAATTCAAAACAAGATTTTTGTCTAATACATCAATTGCTTTTTACAACTCGACGGCACTGCTCTGTGCTGCTTCATACACCATATAGAAGTTCAGGGGCTTCGACATTCGGTGCTTGCCTCGACTTCGCGCCTTTAGCAGAGCGCTCGCCGCTGCAATGCTGAAGCGCTGCGACATCGCGAATAAAAAAAAAGCTGGATTTAGAGTTCACTGCACGTTGAACACGCGAGTATTACCGGCACTCCCAACTCTCTCTTCACGTCGTAGTTAGAGCTTTGTGTAAGCCGCAGTAAACACACCGGTTTACTTGCACTGTTCTTTAAGAATGTCCCAGAGTGGGTTGCCACACAAGAACCCTCTCCATTATTGCCGTAAGAAAAGGAATGAGCGCGCCATTGCTTTCTAATAAGAAGAGGATTAGTGGATTAGAAGCCTTTATATGGGCTTCGAATACGAGTACATTCTTCCTACTTTAAAAGGCTTAGATATGTTCTTTGAGGCCGACGACCGAACAAGGACTGATCAGTGTAGCGAGCGTGTAATACTTTTTAGTGGTTAGTGACTAGGAGAAACAGTCGAGTGGTTCTTCTATCTGCACCAACAGGCCGCGGCGGTCGCGTTGGTATAGAGGCGAAATGCTAAAGGCGAACGTGCGTTGCGCGATCTGCGCATACATAGAAGGTGTCAGGTGGTCAAAAATATTCACGGGCCCTCCACCACTGCTCCTCTTTCTCTCTTTATCCTGTTACTCCTACCCTCCCCCTGTCCCTCATGGCGCAATTTAGATGTCAGCTCAGGAGTGAGACAGATATTGCACCATTTCAATTCCTTAAAAAAAAATAACGTCTCTCTACACCCTTGCATTGGCTCTGAACTCCATTCTCGTCGATCTGTTTCTGTAGAATTGCAATAGACACGTCCAAAAGTGGTGCAGCGAAAACGATAGGCACTCCTCCATGTTGCCACTGTGCATGTCATGCGATTAGCATACTTTTTAGTGCTGCAAGGGAAGGGCAAGCATATACTATACATTCCTGCTCCGTCCCTCTCCAATCAATATCGTGCTGGCAGTTGTAGAATGAAAACAGTTGAGCAAAGTTATTAACATGGCTTCCCAACATTGCACAAAAAGGTATAAAAAAGTTGACATGACTCTTTTACAGCATTAGCGAAGTTTGACGACTGCGTATTTACGTAGACATGCAGTAATATGCTCACAGATAAATCCAGTGGGATCACGGGGAAACGAAAAAGTCTGTAACCTAAAATGGGGCGTTCAGTCCAGAAGCAGCACTGATCTGCAATGCATCTGCAGAAAAATAAAATTCCCTACTCTCTACCTTTCCAACGAGTTTGCGAGCATCTCTTCGTAACGGACAATCTAGGGAGTCGCCGCTGAGTCGAAAAAGTGGGCGTTCGCGTACAGTTTTCTCTGCTGAATACATGTATGCTCCTACCGATCAGATTGTACCGTAAAGCGCAATTTTTTTTTTCAGTTTTAACTCACAGAAGTTCTTCTGCTGAGGTTAAAAGAGGATGCCGAGATGTGAACTTGTCAGAACAAGCTTTTCTTTATAAACCAAGGAGTAAAAAAAATTCTAATCAGTGCTCTTGAAAATGAAGACAAATAAAACAGCCCGTCGAATAGTTATATATGCGGGAAAGTTTCGGTTAAAGAAAGCTAGGATGCATGTGGTTAGATTTTACGCTTTGCAGTAGGCCATTTAAATAAGCTAATGCAGAGTTTAAGCGGTTGTCTCCTCCCACGAAGTAGCTGCAGCGGCACTCCAGTTACTAGTGGCAGGAGACGCATCTGTAATCAGTGTCTCTAATACGTAAAAAATGCTGCTCTTGTTTATCAGATCGACTCTTCAGCAATGACTAGCCGACGCTGGCATGAAAGGGGAAAAGGGGAGCGCCTTTAAGGGAAAAGCTGGATTTAGAGTTCACTGCACGTCTAACACGGGGATATTACCGGCACTCCCACCTGTCTCTTCACGTTGTAGTTAGAGCTTTGTGTAAGCCGCAGTAAATACACCGGTTTTCTTGCACTGTTCTTCGAGAGGCCCGTGTGCTGTGCGATGTCAGTGCACGTTAAAGAACCCCAGGTGGTCGAAATTTCCGGAGCCCTTCACTACGGCGTCTCATAGCCTGAGTCGCTTTGGGACGTTAAACCCCATAAACCAACCAACCAACCTGTTCTTGAAGAATGTCCCAGCATGGGTTGCCGCACACGAACTCTCTACATTATTGCCGTAAGGAAAGGAATGAGTGCGCCATTGCTTTCGAATAAGAAGAGGATTAGTGGATTAGAAGCCTTTATATAGGTTTCGTATACGAGTACGCTCTTCCTACTCGAAGAACGGTAATATATATTTTTCGAGGCCGACGACCGAACAAGGACTGATCAGTGGAGCGAGCGTGTAATACTTTGTAGAGATTAGTGACTAGGAGAAACAGTGGAGTGGTTCTCTTATCTGTAGCAATAGGCCGCGGCGGTCGCATTGGCAAAGAGGCGAAATGCTACAGGCGAACGTGCGTTGCGCGATCTGCGCATACATAGAAGGTGTCAGGTGGTCAAAAATATTCATGCGCCCTCCACTACGGCTCCTCTTTCTCTCTTTATCCTGTTACTCCTACCTTCCTCTCGTCCCTCATGGCGCGGTTAAGATGTCAGCTCAGGAGTGAGACAGATATTGCACCATTTCAATTCCTTAAAAAGAAATAACTTCTCTCTACACCCATGCATTGGCTCTGAACTCCTTTCTCGTCGATCTGTATCTGTAGAATTACAAAAGACACGTCCAAAATTGGAGCAGCGCAAAGGATAGGCACTCCTCCATGTTGCCACTGTGCATGTCATGCGATTAGCATACTTTTTAGTGCTGCAAGGGAAGGGCAAGCATATACTACACATTCCTGCCCCGTCCCTCTGCAGTAACTCTCGTGCTGGCAGTTGTAGAATGAAAACAGTTGAGCAAAGTTATTAACGTGGCTTCCCAACATTGCACAAAAAGGTAAACAAAAAGTTGAGATGGCGCTTTTACAGCATTAGCAAAGTTTGACGACTGCGTATCAACGTCGACATGCAGTAATATGTTCACAGATAAATCCAGTGGAATCATGGGGAAACGAAAAATTCTGTAACCTAAGATTGGGCGCTCAGTTCAGAAGCTGCACTGATCTGCAACGTGCCTGCAGAAAAATAAAATTCCCTACTCTCTAGCTTTCCAACGACATTGCAAGCATCCCTTGGTAACGGACTATCTAGAGAGTCGCCGCTAAGCCGAAAAAGTTGGTGTTCGCGTTCAGTTTCCTCTGCTGAAGACATGTATGCTCCTACCCATCAGATTGTAGCGTAAAGCGCAAGTTTTTTTAGTTTCAACTCACAGAAGTTGTTCTGCTGAGGTTAAAAGAGAATGCTGAGATATGAACTTGTCAAAACAAGCTTTTCTTTATAAACCAAGGAGCCGAAAAAATTCTAATTAGTGCTCTTGAAAATGAATAAAAATAAAACAACCCATCGAGTAGTTATAGATGCGGGAAAGTTTCCGTTAAAGAACACTTGGATGCATCTGGTTAGCTTTTACGCTTTGCAGTAGGCCATTTAAATAAGCTAATGCAGAGTTTACGTGGTTGTCTCCTCCCACGAAGCTGCTGCGGCACTCCTGTTACTAGTGGCAGGTGACGCATCTGTAATCAGTGTCTCTAATACGTAAAAGATACTGCTGTTGTTTATCAGAGCGACTCTTCAGCAATGACTAGCCGACGCTAGTAGAACGAAAGGGGAGCTCCTTTAAGGGATTATCAAAAGGAAAATCTCCCTTACATAAGCTTGTTTACCTATGCGCCCGCGCGAGAATGTTTAATCCCAACTTTAAGCTCAGAGTTTCTTCAGACTTTTGCACAAGTGGTGTACTGGACCATGAGAACTCAAGGTAATCATCGTAACGTGGAAAAAAGGATATACAAAACTTACGAAACAAGTTCGGTTACAACTCAATAAACAGGTATGTCAGAAACGAGTTCTGTTTTCGCAACAGCACAACCAAGTTTGAGATGCCTTTGCATGTCGCCTCGCTTTCGGTGCTTTTTTTATCTCAAAGGAACGGGTTTATTCAACGCTCATAGGAAGCGCCGACGCGTAATCTGACATCCGAGTTCTTGTGGCATCCAATCACTCTGTTTTGACTGAACGCTTTGTTTTCGATGAACAGAAGAGTTCCACTTGGGTTCGCTCCCATCTAAGATACGTAGCACGCCCAGGGGCAAGCTTACGGGCATGTTGTGGTGGCTTTTTCGCACATCTTTCGTATTCGGGTTGTTATATCATTAGTGTCCAGCTCAGTAATAAACGCTATTCCTTACGAGAAGGATTAGAAGTGATAAATATGGGGCTAGAATCAGGGCGGGAGGTGAAGCGTACTGGATATCTGATAATGTTTTCTTCGGGTACAGTTGAATATAAGCACGATCAAGCGTGATTTTCAGAAGCCTCCATTCTCGTTGACCAGTTCACTGGAAAAATCTAGCAGAACAGTGGCGAGTTACCGCAGTGCTTTGTTTTCCTGTTAAGAGATTCCATTTTTTTTCATGCATAAATGCATGAACTTTGCCTATTGCTCATCCTTGAGACGAATTACTGCTTCAATTACAGCCGCCGATATCCTTCTGCAAAAATTTTTATCATGTCTATACTTCCAGCGCAAAGAGAAGAACGAAGGATCGATCAAAATAAAAAAAATAGAAGAGACAACATGTACGAAGCAAGAAACTGGCCAGGACCAGATGAGGAAATAAAAATAACAGGTAGAAAGCCAGCTACTTGCATAGAGCGGGTCTATCAAGCGCGCGTTTTTTGTTCCTTTCCAAACTTCGAATACATCACTGCACCAGCATTCTACACCTTATAAGCATGAGCCTAGTTTTTGGCTCCGGTGTACTCAGGAATTATGTGCCTATGAAGCTGAAACTACCCGACATAAATTGTCGTTTTTATTGTTGTTTTATTGCTCAACCTATGTTCCCGCCCGTATATAAGAACACCTATACAGGGGGTTCCACTTAAGACTTTACACAATTTTTAAAAATCGGCTGTTTCAGTTAAAAGACCACATTTTTCGGCATTGCTTTGTCAGCGGTATATTACATGAGTATGCAGCTAAGATGTCTTAACTATCACGCGGGTTAACTAATGTTGCATAGTTAAATTTGTAACCATTACAGTTAGGCTGCTTAATTACTGACAAGCGTGTAGCCTACCGTAAGTAATACCCATATCAGTTTTTAGAATTTTGAAAATGCGGTTACGCTAGGCTCTGTGGCCCTAAAAATTTTGGCTATTCCGATCACTTACGTGAGCTCTAGAGGTTGCTTTGCCTGCACGCATCTCGAAAGCGCATGTATTTTGGGGCGAGGTAGGCAAAATTTGTTGGGCCACAGTGGATAGGACAACGGCTTTGTCGAAATTCTAAATACAAATATGGATATCATTACGGTTGGCGACACGCGTCTTAATAATCAAGGAGCCTAACAGTAGTAGTTAAAAAGTTAACTATGCAATATTAGTTAACCAGCCTGCTAGCATGTCTTATCTGCACTCTTATGTACTACATCGCTGACAATGCTATGCTGAAAAAAGCACTCTTTAACTCTGAAATCCTTTTTAAAAATTGTGCAAAGTCTTAGGTAAACACCCTGCTTATGTAGATGCCATTGCACAGCCTTTCTCGATGTTCTCGCATAGTCTCTCTGCTTTCGCGCATTTTCGTTTTTTAGTTTTAAACGCAGGGTTTTCTCATCATAGTCTGTGGTTAACACAACTAAAACCCATCAGTTTCTCAGTGTTTGCGCTGCGAATCTATTCCATCCTTCCTCCAGATCACGAGCAAAGAAAACGACGAATAAGACGTTCTCACAGGAAGCATAGCGTGAATGAAGCCGAAGGATTTAGTGACATTAGTCAGAGTCATCATGTAAGCTGAGCGCTTTAGGAGCTTGCGTTAGTAGTCTTGCATTAATAGAACTTTTCGGTGGTTCTGGAGTTTCCGCACTGCATTTCGCTCTTCTCGCTCATCTCATTCGTACAACTTTCAGTCCGGCATGCATTTCACAGTGGAGCTGGCCGCTCGCATAGCAACGAGGATTGCATGAGCCAAAAAGGACGACGGGCATCATGAAAGCGAAACAGATAGCAAGAAACAAGGCACGCAAAGTACGAGAGCTAGGCGGCTTAGTTTCGACTGGTGTGGACACGAACTTTCCCAAAATACCCGGACACCTTGTTTATTTTACATATGGTAATATTTTGCCATAGAAGATAAAGAGTAAATTTGTTTCCGTGCCGGAGGGAACATGCAGTCATCGTGGACAGTGGCCCAGTTCTGTACACACAAATTGTAGATTGTTTTCGCGTTTCAGCGCATGGATGTAATAAACGAACTGCTTGTTTAGTGTTGCCAGAATTGGATTACAATGATTGCATTTAGAACCGCACTTTTGCGTTTTGTCCCCTTGCTTGTAAACTACAAACAAGGGTTTCCTGCTAGCATGTCCTTATCGAGTTATTTGCAATCTTGATGATTTCTAAACGCAGTATGAACCCTTTGCGTTTTCATGGGAAACGTGCGAAGAAGCCTGAGAGCATTAATATCCAAAAACCACCAATTTGCATGTTTTTCATGCCATAGTTTGCAAGTGCTTGAAAGCTTTATTAATTCTCGGCTTTATATTGTTGGTTGATATCCGGTCTTTTTATCACGTTCACAGTTTTGAAATTCTAAAAAAAAAACAGCTTTAAGGTTGCTTCGATACAATCGTGGTTCCTCTACATATGTACAAAAAGCGAAAAATGAGCGCATTGTGTTTCTCGGCTCCCTCTACTCTGAGCATTATTCGCGCGCAAATAGAACCAGCCTAAAAATGGGACTCAGCGCTCAGCTACGTCTCAAGAGATTTTCTCAGAAGAAGGCTTGCTTCAACTGCGACACTTCTATGGTGAACGTAATGCGGAGTAAACTGATAAATTATTGGAGATGTCTGTAGGAAAGCGCGTTCATTTGTCTTGGCAGTGATTTTAAGTTGTATGCTTATGTCTTTATCACAAAGACTGTTTATTTGAGATGGTCTTGCAGCAAATATTAGCGTGGGTTACACCATATGGCGCTACTAGGTTGTTCCGGCGTCAATTCGATGATAAGTGGTTTGTTTTCTCACATCCTTGGTAACATGACGTCATTTCACAAAAACCTCGTACCACACCCCAAGAACCGCCGTTGAGTTAGGTAAAATTAGGGTGGAAGCAAAAGACGTGCAACCACGACGGTGGCACTAAGGCGCTTCAGCTTCCGATGAGCGTCCATCAATTAGGCGCGTCGCGCTCGGCTTTCGACAGGTTATCTGCTGTGGTGAGAAATTCTAGAACAGCTCTACTATCAGCCGTGCCTGTGATCAGCAATGTAAAAGTGGACGATGTTCAGCACCCAGTCTTGCTCTGAAACTACACGCGTTTTTGGTCAGCTGTGATTGTTCAACTTTAGCGAAATGAACGAGTCGCTGTGTAGATACAGATTTGAACTGTCATATTGGTAGAGTAGTTGAAGGTAATCTCACACCCTTGTGCATTGGTTTAGGCCTCTTCTTTCGTCACTTTGTTCATACAACTGTTCGCTCGCTGGGACGAGGAATATCCTTAGGGTTGGCAAAAACTGCAACAAAATAAATAAAATATGGTGAACGTCAGATGTTTATTATGGTTTTGTAGGACCGATATTGCGGGTAATCTACCAAGATGGTCAAGCAAGTATTAAGCCTTTAAGCCCCCCGTTTTCAATTGGTGACGAACCGTTTACAGGACGGGTACTGATTACCGCAAGGATGATGCATACTAATTGTCATGCCCACATTTTCTTAGTAGCTGCCGCCTTCCAATCAAAATGCTTCGCACCACCTCGGGAAAGCTGTGTGAACAGAAACGGGGCGTGAATATACTTCCAGCTAGAGTCAAACAACTCTTCGTCTCTCATCTCCCTAGAACTTTTGCGGAGAAAGACAAAAACACAATCCTTACATATAAGGCTGCCAATTCTTCGTGGGCCTTCTAGTTGTTCGAAAACATCGAATTTGTTTGTTTTTTTCGATAAACGGGACTGGATGTTTAAACAGGCCAAGATGTCATTCTTTAGATTTCTCAACTAACCGATTTTTTATAGCTTAGGATTGGCAGCAGATTTCTGACGCAGAGGTTTAGATATCGGCACTTTAGCTAGAGAAATGTGGATTTTTTTTTTTTCAATTCCAACGTAATATGGCTTTAAAATTTTAAGGTAAGATATGGCCCAGGAATGTACTGATGCAGTGCTGCAATGATTAAACAATCTTCAAAATAAAAACGTAATCAAACCAGACTATAAGTACGCGGGGACGGTTATTATACTCTGGATAGCATTCGGCGTATGTACTATCAGCGTCAAATGAAATGCGAACAAAACACCTGATACGCGAGCACAAAAAATCAAGCATATTAGAGGCTGGAGGTGAAATACAGGCGTGGCCTATTAACATTTCAGAAGAGCGGTCTTTTCGGCTTCGATGGGAAAATCAACTGCTCATGTATTTTGCCTCCCTAGTATAATATCTGCGAGTTGTGCTGTTCGCGTTTCAATTGGCTTGTTCGCGTTTCAATTGACGCTGATAGTACAAGATTACAGAAAGCTCGGCTCTGGAATACATTTTTCGTGTTATACTTTCGGTGATGTTTTCTTGCGTTTGCACGAAATATTCAAACAAATAGCCAACCTATGAATCCAACGTCGATATGTATGTACAGTAGCTAGGTTAGCGAAACTTTGTTAGAAGCTCCTACTGTTTGCGAACTGGCACTACCATTCTTTTAAACATGTATTTTATCGCATCGGGAGGGAGGGCACGTAATCTCCTGAAGATGTTTCTGCAGCTGCATAGTTGATGCAACCGTGATGTCGATAACCATGTTTGCTCCCGAAGATAACGCAGCGACGTGACCTGGGGAAAGTGGACGAGATCTCGCACTCTGCTCTTCGTCTCTTTCGAAAAGACGATCACCGCGACACTTCTGCAGATCTGGCATGTTGTTGACACTCGTATCACGCAGTAGCGTAATTTATTTTACAGCGAGAAAGAGTCTCACAAAAACTTCAATGTGGTCGCCGCCACAAAGAAGCCAGTATGCTGCGCTAAAGCCCTTGTGCGTTCTTTTTTTTTTACGTTTGTTCTTCCAGTTCTAGACTGGAGAAAAATAGGTACAATCGAAGCACACTGCTCAATCATCTACTCTGTCTCTGCGTAGTCTTCGTTGCTGCTCGAGCGTTATTGATGCCTAACAACTCGCCCATCTTCCCACCCTTCAGCAGAAAGCATGTAGGATATTGTTTGCGCCCTTATTCGAAGATCTTGATAAAGATTACAACACCTAAATAATGTATGTTTCTGTAAGGATGAAAAAAATAAGCCTTACTTGAGTCGTATCTCGCGATCTTCTGGGTAGCGCAGTGACAGAACGGAGCAAGTTTTTCAGATAGCGGCTAGTTGAAAGTAATTCATGAGCAATATTTCATACGTTTCGGCTGCTCCACTTTGTCTTTTGACTAAGCAACGGAAATAAAGCTCCTACCAGCACATGAAACCTGGAGGCATCTATAATAGGAGCACATAATTCCTTGGTATATTAGTCATGAAGGGGAAGCCCTGCTGCCGCTTGTGTGTACACTATTTTATGAATGTCAGTTTATGATACAGAGGGCTGGTTTTGATGAGAGCTAGAGTACACTGCGTTGGTGTCTGTTTGCCCTCGAGTCACCTACACTTTAGATGTTATTTCACCCTAGGAAACAGCTAGAAGCCAGATATGTCAAGGCTGTGTTTACGAAATAAGGCTAATGCATTCGCCCTAAAATAGAAGTTTTTAGAAAGCATTGTTAGCATACCAGAGTACTTAACATTCTGTATGGCTGTTTTAATTATATTTGTACAGCCCTACTGTAGGCTAGTGGGGCAATTTATAGAGAACTGCGCAATTGCTGAGAAAAAGCAGAGCATTTATTTCTGCCCTCAGATTATCTTTTGCAGCTTTTAATGCAAAAAAAGATTAAAAACGTCAACAGCTACTGGACGAGACTGTGATTAGGCAAACCAGAATATAGATTACACCAAGCGTCATGCAAGAATACAGAAAAGAAGTCGCATATGTTCCAACTATTGTTTCTCTTATCGAAATTTCATTTCATTTCAAAGAGAAGGCGCAGAGGCAGACGTTTTTGTACAACAGGGACAAGATTTGCAAAGGCTCAATATTTTCACTTGGCGCTGAACACTTTTAGTGACAGTAGCAGACCATAGAAGTCAAAAACAGACGTGCTGGCTGGCGGAAAAGACAAAAGCAGCGTTTGCCCGTCGAGAATGAGACAAAAGGGTTAGGAACCAGCTCGGTTGTGCTTTCCGCATTCAAAAGTGCGGCAATGTGTCATATTGCGAAATGTATCTCGGTACAAAGAGAAAATTTCGTTGAAGTTATTATGACTGTCGTCCTGGCGGCAGTTTTCACGCTGCTTGCCACGAAAGCACGCATTCTAAGCGGTCTACATTTTGATAACCTGCTGCAAAGGGAAACGCAATTTTTCACTGCAATCACGAATTGCGACACATTTTGTACAACTGGAATCAATTGCTTGAAATGTTCATGCTTGAAATTGACAAGCTGTACTTTGAATGCGTTCAGACAGAATTTTTGGTGACAACACAGGTACTTTTCAGAGGAAGAATAAATGCATGCAATTTTGATATGACATTAATATTCATATGTTCTCCCTCCAAGAATATCCGCAACATCAGAGCCGGCGAGTCATTAAACAGTGACAGGCAAACGAACGTCATCGACACTTTTCCTTCGCACAGCATCTTCGCCGGGAAGCTGCCATTCTTTTTTCACAGAAATGCAAAAATATGGAGGCATCAAGACTGCGTCCAAGCTTTGCGCAAGTAAGTGCACGTCGTACTTTGGGTTTGTTCAAAAGGCTTGGTTTAGTTTAAGGGGGTTTAACGTTCCAAAGCGACTCAAGCTAAGGGGAACGCCGTAGTTAAAGGCTCCAGAAATTTCGCCGACCTAGCGTTCTTTAACTTGCAGTCACATCGCACCGTATAAATTCCTCTAAAATATCGCATCCCTCAAAATTCGACCATCGCGAACGGGATCGAACCCACGTCTTTCGGGAGAGCAGCCGAGCACCATAACTACTGAGCCACCACGGCAGCTTTTGTTCGAACGGATGCTCGCATTGCACACAGATGTGTTGCTTTAAACCGTAAAAAAAGCTCCCTAAAAGCGATAGTCTAACAAGAGATAATGAGCGTTGAGGTAAGTAAGGAAGGTGACAACAAGAAAAAAGGGCAACATTCTTAGACAGCGGCCACGAATTTCTTCGGCGTAGAATGCAATCAATGCGCCATTTATAATGGCGACAATCTTCAGCACCAGTTTTGGGAATCACCATAGGCGTTCTTTTTTTGTTGCTGATCCCAAAAGGCCTATGGAAATGTGCCCTTTACATAACCAGCTCAACTGTCCTCCTTTCTTCTTTGTCGCTCTCTTTAATTCCTTTCCCATGCCTAGGATAACCTTCCGGGCATCGCCTGCTAAAGCTTCCTGCCCTCCCTTTCTTTCACAGCCAATCGTTGGCCGCTTCTTTGAAGCAAAGCTTTTTAGAATTTTTCTAATTTTTCTCCCATTTCCCATTCATAATTGAACCTACAGTTGCAGTTCTCTTATCTCGCCTCGAATAATTGGCTGCAGCCTCCAGACAGTCCACAGCAGTCATAATAATGTTTGCTTGAAATTTTTGCATGCCACGTGCTACGCATGGACGTGGATGCCTTCATTAAGTTAAAATTCGGAGCATGAAGCGACACACCACTCGACGATCGATGCGTTCCGCTCTTAGCGTCCAGAAGCATGCGAACGCCGAGGTTCTTATCGGTGTGATTTGCCGACGTAACAGACAATAGTATCAACGTGGCATAAACCTAGCTTCGTGCCTAGTCATGCCTATGGGTCTTTTGGACGATAAAGTCATGTGGCAGTAATTTCTTACCATAGCAAGTTCCCGCCACGCTCATAATTCTCGCTCTAGCGTTGCGCTTTTCCATGATAACTCTGCAAAACCTGTTGATTGTACAGTACTGCTCATTATTACATCTAGTGCAGTAGTGCGCGCAATATTTCCCCAAGTTCAAACTGTGAATACCACTAATACGCTCATTAATTGAAGACTTCGATCTGAGCCTCATCGACTGCCGACATTTGCAATGGTAAGTTCCTTGGATTGTGCTTCTATAAAATTATGCGCCTTTACGTACTGACTCCTGACAAAGCAAACAGCTCGGATTTGTTGGAAAGAACTATGATAGCCCAAAATAAAAAATTTAGTTGCAACGGCTAGAGAAGATAAGTCTTCGCAATCCTCCAGCAGAGTGCATTGCGCACAATCCATAAGCGTGGTGAGGCACTATGCCCACTATGTCGTTCGGAGGTAATATATAAAGTAAAAGTTACTGAAAGCCGTCTTGCTCGGGAGTTGACAATTTATGCAACGATTGTATCTTATCCGCAACAGCCGTTCATTAAAAAACAAAGACGATGAAAAAAATTATTGGATGTAGAGAAGAAGCACAAATTGATTACCAAACTGAGAGTGCATGCTTCCACAAAAAACCTCGCAAGCCACTGTGCCTAACCCAACGGCGGAGAGAAATGATTTTGTTAGTTTGAAGACGGATTCCCGGAAACTGCTGTTATATGCACGAGATAAGAAGCGGCAGCTCCGGCTCTGTCGGCGTCGCCTAAGCTGAGCCTGCCTTCAGCGATCGTGTTTCGAAAGCGAAGTGATCCTCGTTCCTTAGCTTCCTGCCACACTGTTGCTTCATCCGGATTAGCCTGTTTGCCGCCATGTTGCGCAACGGTGAGCGAACAGTGCTCTTCTTTTGCTGTAAGATTAGCTACTCGGAAGGAACATTCGAAACAGTCAGCAAAAACAGGACAAATCTCACCAAGCTTACACAGTGCTTCCATAGTTGGTGCGAAGACCGTGATTCCTTTTGATCCAGGTGATCTGCTGTGTAGTCTTCGAAATTGCGGTAACTTTTAAAAAAATGTGCCCTGTCAACGCACGTCGTGGCTTGTAACGCGAAATCGGTGTCTGGTGGTTTCTCTGACGCACTCAGTACGTGTCTTTTGGAAAGACTTGCTTTCAGAAATTACGGCAAAACGTCTTAGTCTCCTGCGACAATGTTTTTCGGCATCGAAGTGGGAAGAAACGACAGCGGAAAGAAATAATTTTGTTGAAGGTGATAGCGTACATCTGTGCATCTGTTCGGCAGAGCCATGGAGAATTACTCGTGGGAGTGGTGGACGCCGTTCGCGCACTGCTACAGTACGTGCAAAGTTCAGCTGTTAAAAGCGTACTCTGATGCTTAATGTGCGTGAACTTGTGTTTCGGGAAGTTCACTAAAAAATTGGCTTGACAGCTTGAATGCATTGACAACGACATAACTTGGTTTGAATGTGAGAGCTTAAAGGCCGTCATAAAGACGAGCTCTGCAACCTGGAACAATGATTTTTTTCAATTTCACAATTATATTTCATGAGAAAAAGAAAGTGCTAAAAAATTTATTTTTTCTAACGTTATTCGTTTATGTGTTTCCACTGAATGAACAGCGCCTCATGAGCCCCTGGCGGGTCCTCTGAAAAGCTCGTTTCGTGCCTTGTAACACGGCGACTAGGTGAAACTCTCTTGGGCTCCTTTCGGTCCAGGTAGTTTAAGAGACTAATGAGTCGGCCGAGTGACAGCAGTATTATCAACGCATGGCCCAACCTTGAGCAACGCAGTCGATGTTAAGCGGATTAGAAATGCCGACAGTTTCTCCATGCTATGCTGGGAACCATCAAGAGCCAGGAGCGAACCTCATAGATTGAAAGTGGGGCATGAAACGATAGTTGGTTTGTGGGCTAATGATCCGTCCTGTGGAGCCATCTGCAGGAGGGCGCCAACATCTGACTTCCTAATTACGCTGCACGACATCTATGCCAACGAAAGGCCCTTATATTTTAACCTATTTTGAAGTATTGGCTTGGCATTATTGCAGTTTATGTGCCCCCAAAAAAATCGCAGACGGAGGTCTGACTTGAAGGCTTATGCTAGAGCACTTAAACGTAATTTTAGTTTTACCGGCTGACGGAGGGCATAACTGAAAAAAAAAATTCGTCAAATCTTTTATGCCTACACTGAAAATACCTGCACAGAAGCTAACGTACCGCTATGTGGGCAGGTGCGATGGCCAATAGACGTTAATCTCCATAAACCAAACCAAACCGAACCTCTTTCAATTAAAAGTCTCACAGAACAAAGGAAAAAAAACAGACTGGTAGAAATAATAATACCGTTTTCTCATGCCTCCTGCGATGCGTGCTTCATTGACCCTAGAATCTCGGGCCCATATAGTGGTGCCCATTATGAAGCGCCCATCAGATGGAACAATAGTAGCTGGCTGACCTGACCTACTTGGTTTTGTCTACAGGGTTCCGAAGCTAACTGACACCCCGAGACCCGACTTCGCCCTAGAGACGACTGACCTGGCTTTGCTCTCAGTTCGTTGGCGACGTCAAAAGACCGAGCTACCACCAAAACAGAAGCATAGAGAGCAGTGCATAATTCAGGCTATGCCCCTGTTCCTTTTTCCTGGGGGCCTCGGTGGTTGGCTTTGTTTTCGTTGGCGTGAATTTCGTGCTCCCTATTTCGTTCCTCACACTGCATCTTGTTTCGTATTATTTAGGCTTGTGCTTACTCGTCTGTCTTGCAAACGTAAAGGAAGCGGCAAACAATTCCTCTAGTATGTTCTACCTCTAGAGGTATGGCTGAGCAAAAACTCAGGTGCCGCAAACTAATCATATAAAATAAAAAAATCGCCATAAACACTATACAGTCGTCTCTCACTCTTTCTTGCCCATTTGAATTTGAAGTTATCGTTCTCAAAAATTAAATTTCCGCTGTCGTTTCAATCCACTCTGGGAATTTTGTACACACATGGTCGTACTGACAAACGCAGCGATTATGTGCAATGCTCCTATTTGTGGTTTTAAACGAGCCTTTTGACGCCGTCAACAGTGACAGCTTGTGATGAGATAGAAAGGTTCATTCATGGTCGATGGAATAACCTATTTAATGCTTTATACTAAACCAGCAGGTTTGGGAGCTTTTATCACACGACATAGCAGATTCCTTAAGGTGCTGGAGTGCGGCTCACGCGCAAGGCCTTTTATACCTTCAAGTGCTGAGCTGCTGAACCGTAGTTCGCATGCTTGATCTCGTGCATGGTAGGTCCCGTTTAGATGGAGGCGATATGCAAGTGTGACTTGTACTGATATCCTGTTGCGCTTTAGTGAACCCCACGTCGTTGAAACTAACCTGGAAACCCTCGCTCCAAGTTGCCTCCTAAGGCACACTACTACTTCGGTATCATTTCAGGATTAATGGTTTTTTCGGACTTACTTTGGTATTCATTACTTCTCTGCCGCAAATATTTCACCAACTTATATTTTATTTGTTGACGAAAGAGGACACGAAGTAGGTCGATATGAAATAAGTGAACGAAAGAACATGCGTGTGGCAGTTACACGTGGAATTTTTACGCGATGAACACATAGTTTGGAGCGCGTTTTGTCTGAAGCCCAGGAGGGTAGGTTTTATTAGAGCAATCTTGAGTTTTGTTTTTCAATTATGAGGCACAATGAAGACTGACGAGTAGGACGATTTGGAATATAAAGCTGAATGACGTCGGAAACGGCAGGATGATCAGTACAGGCGCTGAATTGCAAAAAAGAATTCATTGAAAGTCTGCGGTGAGTATATTGCCACGAAGTTGTATGCCGTCGGCTTTAACAGACAGCACAAATACTGGCAGCAATATAACGGCTATAACTTATAACTACTCATCTATGGAACAGAAACATGGGAGTGAACAGAAAAAGTTGAGCTTAAATTGAGGAAAGTGCAGTGAGTTAAAATAAAAAATGGTGGACGTACTGTAAGGGGCAAGCAAAGAGAAGAATGGGTCAGAAAACAAACTCGAGTTAATGAAATCCTAGTGGAAATGTTAAGTAAGAAATGGGCGCGTTGCAACGAACGTAATGCGAGTGAAAAGTACCCGTTCATCCCTGGGGGTAACGGAGCTGATTCTACGAAAAGGGAAGCGTAGCAGGGGGCGGTAGGGAGTCAGGTGAACGGATGAGATTAGGAAGTTTGCATGGTTACGGTGTTGGAGGTATACAGCAGAAGCCTTTGACCTGAAATGGGCGTAGTTGGGCAGATTATGACAGTAGTGTACTGCAATAAGACCTACGTTTCAAGCGCTATGAGTACCTCCTGTGAGCAACTACATAAATTCGAAACTCGGATACCTCTCAATTCGATTAGATCGATTGAAGCTTCAACCAAGTTTTACAAGAGTAATTCGTAGTCAACCATGTAATAACGCGTGCGAGTATATTGCACCCTTCAACTCTTGACAAGAAGTGGGTGGACTTAAAACTGCCTTTTGTACGGTTTTGCTTTTGCCGTGTGAGTATTGCATTATAATTTCATAAGCGCTACATATCTGTGTATAGCTGTGCAACGTTGCGGCACTAAAGCTGAAGGTTACGAGTTTTTCCATCCAAAAGCGCAGTTCTTGGTTTGCATAGGGAGTAGATAAGCTAGACCAAGAAAGTCCAGAGCAGAATCAAAGAAGGAGAAAGGTAGGTGTAAAGACGCTGTTTCTAGTTTGCAGGAGGACTATGCCTGAGGAATGTTAAGGGAATGTTAAAATACTTATGTTTCGAAAGCGCTAACTGGCGCGCGCGCGCGCACACACACACACACACGCACACGCACGCGCACGCGCACGTACACACGCACGCACACACGCGCGCACGCGCACACGCGCACACGCGCACACGCGCACACACACACACGCACACACGCGCACGCACACACGCACGCACACGCGCGCACACGCGCACGCGCACACGCGCACACACACACACACACACACACACACACACACACACACACACACACACACACACACACACAAACACACACGCGCGCGCACACACACGCACGCACGCACCATTTTAGCCAGCCGTATAACGCATAGCCCATTTCACCACCTCAAGTGAGAACAAGAAATTGATTGGATTCATTTATTCATTGGTCGGCCTTATAGAATCAGTCGGGTATACCAGGCGTTCAAAATCTGCGCAGCATTTTGGAGAACCGGCAGCATGCTGTGTGCCAATCCTGGAATCTGAAAGTGATTTCTCTTATATTCTGGTCAAGCATAGCGGCTCAAAGGTAACAGAAGCTCTGCTTTCCAAAGGTAGAGAGGATATTTCTCGCCCGCTATTCCTAGTACGAGACAATATAACCAAATTTACCTTAATTTTGCAGATTCGTGACAAGTGTAACTCGACTGTTGTGACTTCAGTATAGAGTCCGGATGCAACGTTCTATGATAGCAGCTGAGTATCTACCCCAGCGGCTCAACGGCTTTCCTGTTCGGCTATTATTTGTGTCCGAGGCTGCGCGTTCGAATATCAGACCCGCCGTCTTAATTTCGATGCAAGCGAAATAAAAAGCTGTCGTGCATTGTGCGATGTCAGCGCGCCTCAAAAGGACGTATTTGTAACAACTCAATAAACAGGTATGTCAAAAACGAGTTCTATTTTCGCAACAGCACAACGAAGTTCGGGATGCATTTGCATGTCGCCTCGCTTTTGGCGCTTTTTTTTTTATCTCAAAAGAACGGGTTTATTCAACGCTCATAGGACGCGCCGACGCGTAATCTGACATCCGAGTTCTTGTGGCATCCAATCGCTCTGCTTTGAGTGAAAGCTTTATTTTCGATGAACAGAAGAGTTCCACTTCGCTTCGCTCCCATCTGAGATACGTAGCACGCGCAGGAGCAAGATTACGCGCATGATGTGGTGGCGTTTTCGCATGCCGTTCTTATTCGTGTTGTTATATCATTAGTGTCCTGCTCAGTAATAAACGCTATTCCTTACGAGAATGATTAGAAGCGATACATATGCTAACACTCTCCAACAGCGCGTCATTTCTGTGTAACTAAGCTGTTTTCGTAACGCTTTGCTGTAGTTTGCACATTTGCGCACACATTTGTCACCAATTTTCAAGTGCAAATAACATCTTAGTGCTCTGAGTGCCCTGCTCATGCTTGCAGAGCAGGCACCACATTGTACTCTTTACGTGGGGTTTTATAACATAAGGCACGTAAAAACCTATTTGTTCAGCTGTATGTTCAGCTCTACTTGTTCAGCTACATTTATAGACATCGATCTGGCGGATTCTAATTAAGGATCCACATGAACGGCACAAAAATATTACGTGCAGACACATAAACCGTCTAGACTCAAATAGCTGCGAACCGCTCCTTACGAACCACTGCTGCTAATTTTACGCACCCAGTTATATTTTTATACCATCCACGTAATGACGCTGAAGTTCAGAAGTCCAAAAATGAAGTAAAGAATAGTGGAGCGTTGCAGAGGTTAACAATAGCCTCGAAATAAAAGACGTCAATTTCCGTGGCTGCAAATCTCATTGGAACATGTTGAATATCCATGTGAGCTGTAGCGCGTTTGCACTTCACGCTATAATTTTCTAGAGCAAGTGGCACTGAGTATCCTTCAACGATCGGTAATCAGTCGGCAGTGAGACGCGACTCCAAAAACGAGCGAGCACTTTCAGCCACATGTTTTTCCAAACGCGAACGAAGAAGCCACTTGATGAGGGCTCTATTATAAAGCGCTGCTTCTGGTTCGAAGGTTCGAATTCAGAAGCAGTGTTTTTGAAGCTTCGATTAAGCGGCCGCTGTGGCTCAGTGGTTATGGCACCCAGCTGCTGACCCGCGGTTCGATCCCGTCTGTAGCAGTCGAATTTCGATGGACACAAAATCCTAGAGACCCGTGTGCTGTGCGATGTCAATGGACGGTAAAGAACACCAGGCGGTCGAAATTCCCGGAGAACTTCACTACGGCACTCTCATACCCTGAGTCGCTTTCGGACGTTAACCCGTATAAACCAAACCAAACTAAACCAAACCAAAGGGTCTGTTTAGAATATGTTGTTCAAACTATTTGGAAAGCTTGAAGGGTAACTCCATGAACAAAATGAATGTTGAACATGTCAAAGAGCATATATATATATATATATATATATATATATATATACATATGCGTCATATAAAAAAAAACGTGTAGTGTTACTCAGCCTGGCTGCCTCAAGCATCAATTGTTCACATTCCAAATGAGAGAGACTGGATTAATTTCTACCAACACGAATTCTTTAGCGCATTGTCCACACCAAAAGTTTACGGTAGCCGTGTTCTTGGAAAAACGCATATTGCAGTTCTGCGTCGCGACCGAGTCTCATGATTTTGTTAACTGCGGAAAGATCTCGCAAGTCCGCTCATACCTTAGCCCATTTCAGGCGATTGCATTAGGCGCCTGCGCCTAACGGACCTTTTCTTTTTGGTAATTCGTGCCCTTAAATGCATTTGATGGCAATAGTGCACTGGAGAGTGGCTAGTTGGTTCATGTCGGTTAGGAAAACGAACGAGCGAAAAAAATACATTGCGCAGCGCATGGATGTTAGAATTTTGACTCCATCCAAATGCGGCTGGCACAACCTTAATTCCAACACGCGTTCTTGCTCCGAGCAAACGAACAATTAACTAGCAACTAAGCCACCACGGCAGCAATATAGAAAAAAAGAAAAACATATTAGCTGCCTTCAAATCATAGTACAAAATACCCAGCCACACCTGGGCTTACAGAAAAGCTTTGCTTCCAATATCAACTCTGCACAGCAGAAATACAGCGCTCGTCAACAACGCCCTAAGGTATTGCAAGCACCAAAGCTATCGATCACCTTTTGTCTCCGGCTTTATTGTGCGGTTCTTTCCTTTTTGTGGCGGCGATAAAAACTGATCGCTAATAAAGCAATACTCTATGTGTACCATTGGTACGAAGAGGCGCCAGACACTCATAGGTGCCAAGAGCCTTTTTAACGTCGGGAACTTATTCCCCGGGGGCTTACAGAATGGCGCGTGGCGAGAGAACGGCAATACTTTCATCGGCTAGGCCAGCCCACACCCACGACGCCATACCCCAATCTTTGTGTCCCGGATGATAAAAGTGGTGCGCAGGGAAAAAAGAGGATGCGGAAGCTGAATGTGTGGCGCCACCTCCCGTCTGTTTTTTTGTTTTAGCTTTCAGCGCGAAGCGGGTTTCTTTTTATGAATCTTGAGACCTTGGGAATGAAGTGACTCGTCTATGCTGCTGCTTTTTTTCTTTCTCAGTCACAATGACGGCCTAACATATCTTTTACGGAAGTAGTAAAGGAAGCTAAAGACCCCTAGATGGCGACCGGTATTTATAGGGTACCGCGTTTGAATCACAAAGGCACCACTTTCTCTGAAAGCGGAGCTATTATAACCTAGAAAAAGGAAATAAGAAACGAAAAACAGATGTCACCATCACCGAAGAATGTCACAAGTAAAATTCTCCAGTAAACGTCGATTTTTAGACTGCGATTGAAGAAGCGCGGCAACAACGCTTTTCACTCAATAATGGTGGCAACCAGACCTTCAACTGAGCGGCGGGAAGATTTCTAAATTTAATCTTCTCGACAATAAATGCGTCGTTTGAGGGCAGAAAAATGTCAACAAAGTCGGAAAGAAACAGAAAATACGCTTTAGTAAAACGAGCTTCTGGGCAAGTTGGTTACTTTGCTTCCACATCACTGCAGCGTAAAGAAGACGAGCACAAAGGAAGAAAACACTTACGACACGGACAAACGCTGCACTCACAACTGATTTTATTTCGCCAGCAATGGGAAATATAAAGATTCCGCTGCTAATGCGCGCGCAGGAAAGTACACATGCCATGAATAACAAAGATACATTATACATCAGATACATCTTATCGTGTGGCAGAGAAAAGATCACATTCCGCTTTGTACAAATGAATAGAGGTATCGCTTACACAAAAATCACCCTTTTTCTTTATATGGTACGCTTCTAGTAGTTCACGTGCAGTTTGATCTTTGCTATTTCCTAGAATCTTTGCACCGTCAAAATGAGGCGAACAATCCTGGCAAGACCTGCAATGTTTTACTAAGTTAACATCTTCATCGTTCTTAAAATTCCTTTCATGCTCCCTCAATCGATCATTGACACATCTGCCAGACCGGCCGACATAGGCTTTTCCGCATGACAGTGGAATTTCATATACCACTCCTGACTGGCACTGTACATGGGGCTTGGTATGCTTTTTCCCGCATCCAGATTTTGTAGCCTCCTTACCGGAGATACGAGGGCACAGTTGGCCAAGCTTTTTCGGAGCCCAAAAAGCGAGTGGCACCCCAAACCTATTCGCTACTTTTTTCAAGTTATGCGAGACTGCGTGCAGGTAGGGGGCAACTTCCGGACGCACAGTGCGCTCAACTTCCCTCGTCTTCGTGGACGTCGTGCTCTTCTTTACCTTTTTCAGGAGGGTTTCGGCAACAGCCGTCACGATCGACTGAGGGTCCACCTTCTGTACCGGTTCAAGACCTGGCAGCACTCAACCGCCGCATAGCAAAGAAAGCGCCGACCGAACAACGAGAGAGATGCTTGCTCGAAGGTGCGGACACTCTTTTGAAAACAGCTGGTTTTTCTAATAATAGTCATGTTGGCACGTCCTTGCGGAAAGTGGTTACTTACTTTCAAGAAAAGGGGCTCTCTCTACTCCAGGCCGACAAAAATGGGGGGTTTGTTGTTTTACCGGAAGGTATTTTCCGCGAAAAAGCCCTTCAGGCTGTGCAAAAAAACTTTACCCCGAAGGAAGGCCGTCCCAACGTTGCAAAAAAGAAAGTGGCCAACCTTTGCAAGGACGTAGGAAACGATAAGTTGTCGAAGCAGATTATCAATTGTAAAGGCAATGCTTTGAAAGTGTTTTTCAGTGCCAAGACGCACAAACTAGATGTTCCGTTTCGAACTATTGTTAGTGAAAATGGTACGTGGCAGGTGCTTGTTAGTCGGTTCCTGCAGAGATCTTTGCGAGTGCTCACCATTAATGACCCTTTTCTTATAAAGAATTCTAGAGAAGTTGTTGATTTTCTAAAAACCAACCGCAGCATTGGCTTTGCATTCTCTGTGGATGTGGAAGATTTGTTTTATTCGATACCCCACCGGGATTTGTTCGCGTCACTGAAACAGTGCATTGACAAGAGTGGCGTCGTCCCTTTGCAGAATTCAGCTGGTATGTCGGTTGACAATTTTCTAACACTTTTAGAATTTTACCTTCAAGGAACTTTTATCGCTTTTAACAACAAGCACTACTTACAAACCAAAGGAATATGCATTGGGTCTTGCGTAGCACCCATTTTAAGTGATATTTTTTTAGCCAGTATTGACGAGATTTTAGCAACTGTTTTTAAACCGGACGAGGTCACAAAAGTGTACCGTTATGTTGACGATTTTTTTATCTTATATTTTTTTTGTTCAAAATCAAATCAAGTTTATTTCATATTTACAGTACATGGTTTATGGGGTATATACATCAGGAGGCCCAAAAGTCGAGACTGCAAATAGGGCCTCCTATGGCTACATGAGCAGAACAGATAAACCGACGCATGCACAACAATTCGAGGTAAAAAAAAAAAGGAAGGCAAATAAAGCGACAAAAAAGAAAGAAGTGTACAGCAAATGAATGTTACATAGTGATTGCAAACACAAAAACGTTATTAAACATCTAAGGATTCAAACAAGTGGTGTTTTAACATTTTTTTGAATTTGTACAATGACATTGGGGTTTTCAGTGAAGGGAGCAAATTATTCCAAGTGGAGATGGCAAAGAACGATGTAGTTTGCTTTCCATAATTAGTCCGTATTTTTGGCAACAATAAATTGTTCGACAAAGCAAAACGCGTGATGTTATTATTTGTAATTATATTTTCAGGGACAAAATTAACACATATGTACTTATTGATGACTTTGAAAAGAAAAACCAGGACCTGAAATTTGTGAAGATGTTCAAGGGGCAGGACATGTAGTGAATGGAACAAAGGTGCAGACGGCTGGGTAAAAGAAGAGGAAGTGATGATTCTAAGTGCTTGTTTTTGCATAGAAATGAGTATAGAAAGATGAATTCTGTATGTGCTACCCCATGAAGTGATACAGTAATTAATATGGGAGTGTATGAATGCGTAATAGATTGAAAGCAACGTATCTAAGCTAAAGAACGGCCTTGTTCTGATGAGAGCCCTTATTCCGAAACGAATTTTATTAACAACGGAGGCAACATGATGATTAAACTTCAGGTTCGAGTCAACTATCACACCTAGAAATGTAGCAGAATGTGTTTGCGGTATTGAAACATTGTTGATAGTTATTGATAATTGTGAAGTAATTTTTCTTTGAGGGGCGTGAAATACCACAAAACTGGTTTTAGACGGATTAATTTTAATACAGTTAGCGTGACTCCAGTTCTCTAAAGATAGCAGCAACGAGTCAAGATTTGTAGTTAATTCAGAAGACGTGTTACCAGTTGCCATGATGGTTGTGTCGTCAGCGTACAAGAGACATTGGGTTGTATTTAAGTAAGTCTGAAGGTCATTAATATAGGTTAGAAAAAGGAGGGGACCTAGAATTGAACCTTGGGGCACTCCTTTATTAATGAGTCTAGGAGATGACGATATACCTTCAATGCACACGCTCTGGTACCTGTCGGATAAATAACTTTTGATCAGGGTCAACGCCGGGCCTGTAATACCATAGCTTTCGAGTTTAGAAAAAAGAATGCAGTGATTAATATTATCGAAGGCTTTGGTATAGGCTATGAAGACAGCGCCGGCTATCATACCGCTGTCAAGTTGTGTTTTGATCCAGTGAGAAAAATATAATAGGGCACTTTCCGTTGAATGACAACGTCTAAAACCGAATTGAAAAGGAGACAAGATATTAAATTTGGCGTAATAGGAATGTATTGGACAAGCAGAGCCCTTTACACTACTGCGCTATTGCTGACAAGATTTTAGACGCTTTTAAACAGCATGGAAAGGGATTGACTTTCACTTGCGAAGTTCTAAAAAAAGAGAAATGTCTACAGTTTTTAGATATTCGTTTAAAGTTCGGTGGGGATCACGTGTGTTGGCGGTACTCTCCACGTGTGCAAAAACGACTATTACCATATGATTCTGCACACTCTAAAATAATAAAGAGAAGCATTGTGAACTTATGCCTAGAATCTGCACTAGATAAATCGTGCGAATATGAAATGCAGACCAGCTTTGACGGCCAATTGGCACGAATATTGGACTCGGGCTACCCTCAGTCGATCGTGAGGGCTGTTGCCGAAACCCTCCTGAAAAAGGTAAAGAAGAGCACGACGTCCACGAAGACGAGGGAAGTTGAGCGCACTGTGCGTCCGGAAGTTGCCCCCTACCTGCACGCAGTCTCGCATAACATGAAAAAAGTAGCGAATAGGTTTGGGGTGCCACTCGCTTTTTGGGCTCCGAAAAAGCTTGGCCAACTGTGCCTCGTATCTCCGGTAAGGAGGCTACAAAATCTGGATGCGGGAAAAAGCATACCAAGCCCCATGTACAGTGCCAGTCAGGAGTGGTATATGAAATTCCACTGTCATGCGGAAAAGCCTATGCAGGCCAGTCTGGCAGATGTGTCAATGATCGATTGAGGGAGCATGAAAGGAATTTTAAGAACGATGAAGATGTTAACTTAGTAAAACATTGCAGGTCTTGCCAGGATTGTTCGCCTCATTTTGACGGTGCAAAGATTCTAGGAAATAGCAAAGATCAAACTGCACGTGAACTACTAGAAGCGTACCATATAAAGAAAAAGGGTGATTTTTCTGTAAGCGATACCTCTATTCATTTGTACAAAGCGGAATGTGATCTTTTCTCTGCCACACGATAAGATGTATCTGATGTATAATGTATCTTTGTTATTCATGGCATGTGTACTTTCCTGCGCGCGCATTAGCAGCGGAATCTTTATATTTCCCATTGCTGGCGAAATAAAATCAGTTGTGAGTGCAGCGTTTGTCCGTGTCGTAAGTGTTTTCTTCCTTTGTGCTCTTCTTCTTTACGCTGCAGTGATGTGGAAACAGAAAATACATGCTTTAGTGAGAAAAACAATTCAATGTAGTCGTGCTCAGTGTCCCCAAAAACGCTGCGAACAATTTCATCATAATTTGCCCTCGTGCAGAAAAGTGCCATGAGTTACACCTTTTTTTTTTCGAATAAGGATGGATCTCGCAGGTTATGCCGTTGTTCCTTCATGGTATGCGTTATTAAGCGAAAAAGTTAATTTTATGATATATTATTTGACATTTAGTAAAGATTCCAGCCCGATGCTGATGTCCGGAAAGTTCGATGCTCAAGAAGCTTTTCAAGCCGAGGCTGCAAAGATTAAGAATATAATCGCATAAAGCATGCGCGGCCACCCCCCCAAAAAATGCGCACAAATCACTCGTTACTCAAATGATCAATACGACACCTGCGTTTACGATGTTTGGGAGTGTCCAACACTAGAAACTGTGCTTCCAATGGAGCAGCTGTTCCAAAGGAGCCCTTTAGTAGCACTGTAGCTGTACGCTACTAAGACGCATGAGTGGGCGGCGTGTAATTTTCAACCAGAACGTGAACGCCTTCGGCGTAGACAATCTTTCGGAAAAGATATTTCGTCGAAATTTTAGCTTTACGGATAGAAAGAGCTGTTCGGACATTGAGGCGCTGATCTTAGTCTCTTTAGGAACCTGAACATACCTTTTACGTACTATGGCTAACGCAGGTCCGGCTCGTAAAAAAAAAAAAAAACGAAGGAAGAATACGTGCACACACAGGTCAAGTAATGAACGCAACTGCTGCATAAATTCGGCATTGCGCTTTGAATTGGTACAGGGTTAGCGCGCCTTTCCACTGTTCTGCTCACAGAGCAGAGCAGAGCAGAGTGCTGTTCTGTGCTGTGCTTACTGCTGTGCTCACAGGGCACAGAACTTCCCATCCTATTGCTTAACCTCCTTTCTAACGACATCTTCCAAGTTCAATTGGATACCACCAGCTAACCTACCCTCCCACCCAAGCGACTGTGAATTCAATGCAGCCTTTGTCAAAAGTTTAAAGACCAGGGGTCTGCTTCTAAGCCGTCGAGTGGAGGGTGGCTTATTCGGTCATTGGGAGCTATTTACAGGAGAGAATGAGGACTGGCCTTAAGCGCCAGCCCCTTAGAAATTCTAGGAGTGGTCCCTAGTGCAGGACCCCTGTGGCTTCTGTGGTAGCTCGGGCCCCAGCTGCGAGAGCACGTTGGCTCTCTAAGGTAGAGCAGCCGAGCATTAGAGAGTCAACAAACTCTCGTGGCTAGGGTCCGAGCTGCCGCGGAAGCCATAGGGGCCCCGGACTAGGGACCACTCCTAGAATTTGTAAAGAGCTGGACCCTAAGGCCAGCCCCACTCTCTCCTGGAAATAGCCTAAATAAATGTTTTCTACAACCACCGCCATTGGGAGCTGGGATATAAGGGCCGCTTCGCCAATTGTGACGAGGGCTCCTTGCCACTGGAGTATCGGTTGCTAAAGCCGGCGTCGTTGCTTCGGCGTACATGGTTGTTGCAACGTGCGTATGTTCTTTCAATCTCTGCTCTCACTTGTCTTCCAACACTCCTTTGTATTCTTGTGGCAGTGACTCCGGCTGAGCTCGAGCCAGTGGACAGGCCCGTTCGGTCGCAACCACAGGAATCCGTCTATTGGGGCCCCTACAGCATTTTCGAAAGTCCTATTTGTTCGAGGAGGCATGATAACAAAAGCCGCTATCTTTCAAGAGATTTTGATCGCAAAGGGTGCATTACAAGCCACAAAGCGGGGTCAGAAGCAAAACCCCTCCCTGCCTCTAAACTTTTCACAAAAGTGATGCTTGGTAAGTACTATCTTTGTGAACTGAAACGCGTACAGTACAACACAAACAAGACGAGAATATCAGATGCTACTGCAAAAAAAAAATGAACACGAGGTCCGATAGCATGTTCCTATAGGCGGTCATCGCACTTTCGAAGGGATTGTAGTGACACTGCCTGAGATCTGACTGTGGCCACGAAGTGTCCTAGGCGACCTCTTGAGCGCCCCGCCGAGCCGCACCTTCTATACCGGTGGCGTCCCAGGATTTCAGGTTTGCAGGACTCGACATTCCACCTGCCGCTCCCGCATTTCCAATAACCAGGTGTCGGTGGGAGGTTTCCCCATCTGAGGACCACGCTACACGTGAGTGGCACAACCACAAAGCCATTATTGGGCTCACCATCCACCATGTAGGCTTTAACAAACGACACCTCCATCCACTCCAGTAGTGAGCTTAGCGCGTTTGCCATCTTGCGCAACATTCCACTCGTTTCCTGTAGCCTTGTCGCCTGAGTCGCCATAAACCAACCAACCTTGTCGCATCTGCAGGCTCGAAAAACATAGTGGTCTCTCCAGAAAGGCGCCACAAGGAACGCGACAAGGTGTGTTTTTTTCTCCCCTTAGATGCCTTTGGAGAGAAATAACCAATGTCGCTCTAAAAAATATGTTACACTCTGTGCATACTCAGTGTGCACCTGCTTTGCTCAATCGTCACCGTTTACGATATGATCTTTGAAGTCAGTGATGTTCTGTCGCTACAACAGTCCACAGAAGTAAAGTTTATTTAAGAGCGTACGTTGTTGGGCTAGTCGGTCAATCATGGTGAATACAAGTGAATACTGGTGAATACTGCGCACAAAAAGACAAGGACAAGAAGATAACACAACAGTTGAGTTGGCGGAGGCGTTCTGTATCAAACAGAAGGAAAAAGATTGCGTAAGTAACCCGTCTATCAAACTGTATCAGAATGAAGAAAGGTTTTTGGTTTCCACATGTGTGTGATATGACAGTTTGAAACTATAAAAGGAGTATCGTGTTTTCAAATAAAGTTAGTCGCGAGTCTGCGCTTGTTGTGTTATCTTCTTGTCCTTGTCTTTTTGTGCGCAGTACCCCCCCTTGTATTCACCGTAAAGTTTATTCTTAGCTCCTGAATTATTCCCGCGAGGATACCTCTATTCATGCAAGACCTTCAGATGTCCCTAAACCGAACTTGCATCACCCAAAGCAAAGGTCACATGCATTCCGGAGCGCTACGCATGTTGATATGTTGAAAATATTCAATGCTTCACTCTCCGGGAGCTCGAATCTGCTCTGGCTGCTAATGCTACACGCTCGGCTCCCGGTGAGGATGCCATTACATACACCACGCTTCGTAACCTTCCTGACTGCGCCAAAGAATTCCTCCTTCAAACCTACAGTGAGGCCTGGGAGAGCGGCTGCTTGCCGAGCTCCTGGACATCCTCCCTTATTTTTATGATTCCAAAGCCGGGCAAACCTCCCTCTCTCTCTAACCTCCACCCAATCTCCCTGACGTCGTGCGTTGCTAAGACCCTTGAGCGAATGGCTCTGACTCGCCTCTCTGGTTTTCTTGAGGCACGGGAGTTCTTCCCCCATTCTCTCATTGGCTTCCGACGCCGTGTCTGTGCACAGGACATGTTTCTGATTTTCCAGCAAACGTTCCTGTCCCCTACACCCACTCAAATTTACGCACTTGTGACCGTCGATGTTCGCAAGGCCTTTGACGGTGTTTGCCACGATCACATCCTTTCTCAACCCGCCGCTTTGGATTGTGGCTCCCGCATGTACTACTATATCCGCTCATTCCTCTCTAAACGTGTGGCTCGCTTTCGAGTAGATACCCACTTGTCTAACCCACACCACCTCACCCGTGGCACTCCTGAAGGTGCTGTTCTCTATCCTACCCTTTTCAATCTCGCTATGGCCCCTCTTGCCTCCCAGCTAGCGGAAATTCCCGACCTGCATCATATATTTTACGCCGATGACATCACTCTCTGGTGTTCATCTGGCTCTCCCGGTCACGTACAGGACACCCTGCAACGTGGCCTAGATCTCATCGACTCCTGTCTCACCACCGCTGGCCTCTCTCCTGCTCCTGAGAAATCCGAGTTTCTCCTCCTCAACCATTCCTCCTACCAGCGCTCCCACAACCACTTCGTCTCTCTCTACCTTTCTGGCTCTCCCATTCCTGTCGTCACACAGTGCAAAGTTCTTGGCTTCCCTTTGCATGCGGCTAAGAATGTGCAAGCCCTCCACCGCGCTGTCACCACCTGCCACTCTGTAACTCACCTCCTGCGGCGCGTGGTCACTCGACGCTCAGGTCTCCACGAGGCTCACGCGTGCCGAGTTACCCACGCCCTGGCCCTCAACAAGGTCTTGTACTTTACACCCTACGCTTCCTTCACTCAGACTCAACTTAACGCTCTCGAGACTGTCCTTGTGGGCCTCTACAAGGCAGCTCTCAACCTCCCTATCACTACCTCTACCACTAAGCTCTTTGTCACAGGCCTCTTCCATCCTCTTCGTTCTCTTCTCAGTCTCCATCGTGACTCGCAGCTTGCCCGGCTTTCCCTTACTCGTCAGGGTCAGTGGTTATTGACTCAAGCGGGTATCTCGTCCATTCCAATCTCCCCGTTTACCTCTCCTATTCCCACCCCCGCTCCCAATCTTCGTATCCTTCCCCTCCCGACCAACATGTCCCCCGTCCTGCACGCCGGACGTCGTCATGCGGCCGCACAGCACCATTCCCCTCTCTTTGATACCCAGGGTGTAGCTTACACGGATGCCTCCTTCGTGGCTCCTCGAGGTTCCTGCGGCTACGCCCTGTACCATCCACACCTCCCTGCTCCTGAAACCCACACCAGCGGGCCGTATCTACACCCTCCAGACGCATTGTCCCTCGAGGTCCTCGCCATTGCGCATGCCCTCCAGTCATTTGCCCTCCTTCCCTCTCTCCAAGAGTACACAGTCTATTCAGACTTACAAGCCGCTATACACCACATACAGAAACGCACCCTGACCCCTTCTCTCCAACAGGAGGTCGAACGAGCAGTCTCCGCACTGCAGCCTTCCATCGTTTTCCTCCGCTGGGACCCTAGGCATTCACGGATTGACGGCAATGAGCTGGCCCATCAGCTCGCCCGCTGCACACTTTTCCGGGCACCGTTGATCCCCTGGCCCAAGCCCTCAGAGGACGGTGGGAGACTCACCCTTCGCCGCACCATAAAAGAGGTCTACCTTGAGCTCCGCCTCGACAAACGCCTTTACCCTCCCCCTCATCCATCACTCACGGTGCCGGAGTCTCGCCTTCTTCAGCCCATTCAGATGAATGCAGTTATCACCCCGTCCCGCCTCTTCCTCTAACGCTATCGATCGGACCCTTCCTGTCCCAACTGTCCCTGTATCTATGCGGACCTGGCCCATTGCCTCTTCTATTGCCCGGCTGCTCAGCAGTCGGGTTCCTTCCCCCCACCCTCTCTATCCATCACCACCTGGCTCGACTGGCTTGCCGCTGAAGGGGAAGAAGAACAGCGGCTTCTGCTCGCCCAGGCGGTCGACATGCTCGGCCTATAAATTATGGTCGAATAAAAGTCTTTTACTACTACTACTACTACTACTACTACTACTACTACTACTACTACTACTACTACTACTACTACTACTACTACTACTGCTACTACTACTACTACTACTACTACTACTACTACTACTACTACTACTACTACTTCTACTACTACTACTACTACTACTACTACTACTATCCACTGTCCTTTAACAACATTAAGTTGGTAACGCATGCTGATAGCATGCGCAGCTGTATGTGCAAAAACTATTATTTGGGCTTCAAACAAAACCCCGAACACTGAAAATAGCGCACAGAAAAAAACCTGTCAACGCGCTGCCTAAAATACCTGAGCTTGGTACACAGATCTCCAGAAGATGCTAGCGCCACCTCATGAGCGACGATGCGACAGAAAAGACCTGCCTCCTTGCTGCCTAATCGCCAACTGAAGCCTGACTAAACTGAACCTGCCTTATCGCCAACTGAAGCCTGCCGGGTAACTAATATTCTCATTGAATTTCTTCTTCTATTTCCATTTTTGAGCCGGCCATGATGGCGAAGGATTTCATAGTCTATGAGGCTAAACACAGGGCTAAGCTCAAAGGCTTATTTTTCTCTCACAGGAGTATACGAACTCATTAATCACCGCCTCTCTATTACCGGTAGTTGCTATTGTGTTTAGTTAAAGCTTGAGCTTAATTAATGCATGCACGCTTCGATGCTGTCGAAATCTCCAGAACGAATATCAAAATGTCCGAATAGAGGAAATTTTATATGGCTACTCGGTAGTGCAGAATGCAAAAAATTCAATCTTTTTCTGACATTTTGTTTTTACAGATGCGCAATCCTGCTTACGTTTATCTTTGTAAACGCGAGTGCCTCAAGAGCACGGCTATAATCGTTCAGGTTGTGTTTTCCTGAGTGCCGTCATGTGATGAGAAAAGGACGGGATAAACATCAGTAATACTTCATTTCGCTTTTTTGCTTTTCAATAACCGTCTCTCATTATGTTAATTAGGAATTCCTACTGCGAACATCTTTAGTCTGCGTCATTTTCGCCCTCCAAACAGATTGAATAGTTTTCTTTTTGGTTTATTTTCTGCATTTAGTTCTTTCTGGCACTCACAGTGTGCAAACGGAGTCATGCGATTTATCTTAATGTTAATAGGGGCGGCGTCATTAGAGTGGCCAGTTTTGAAAATAGGGCGATGAACGCTATGAAGACTGAAATAAGCATCAGTGATCGCTAATGAAGACGATTTTCGTTAAAATTGTAAATATCATATACTTCGGTATAGCGGCCTGCGAGAATTGAGCAAAATTTAGTCATGTTCCCGGATCCGTTCACGCTGCTGAATTCTTCGAGACGCCAGTAATATTATATTTTAAACCGTCTGTACAGCGTTCTTCCATTTTACTGCCTGTTTCATTCTTTGTGTGATATACATATAATTATTCAACACAATCGACATACCTTAATTTGACAACAGCAATTCACTGTAGAAATGCAAGAGCTTTGCAGCGTCGAATAATGCTTAGAATAAACATTGAAATTTTCTGAGCAGGTGTCCTGCAGCGCAATATCGATTTCAAAAAGCGTAACCTGAAAACACCTAGGAAGTGAATGTGTGTGAATGTCTGGTATTCGATAGAAGGACTTTTGTGCCACGAAATAGAGTCCTTGATCTTTGTAAAAAGCACATGCGCTCGAAATGAAAGTGGTCAATATAAGAAAAGCACTGATGCTTCACAAATCCAATACCAACATATTCAAGCGTGTTCTTCATGCGAGTACCATGTAAGTGCTTAGAGAAAGGGTCTTTTTAATGCTAAAACCGAAATAAGCTCAAACTTAGTTGTTGCTTCCCGCCACTCCTTATGGTAGCATAATTTATTTGGTATCATGAGTAGCTTCAGGAGCATTCCAGCAACGTGTCACGAGAAATTCGGAGGCGTAAGCATTGACCGACTAGCCCAACAACGTACGCTCTTAAAGGAAAATAGCTTCGGCGCATTATGATGAATTTATAACATGTTGCTCGCGAACAGTTCCGCAAGTTCAAAAAGGAAGGAAACGCAGTACGTAGTTAGCTTTGCAGAGAATCTATAATGTAGGCACTGCTCCGTAAATATCGAAGCTTTTCGTAATTATAACATGACTTTCTAAAAGAACTCATGGCTAGTACATAAAGCCAGCTTTGTGCTTAGTGGTTTACATACAAATGCGTGTAATCAGTGAAATAAGCATTTCCTCCGTGCATGGGTACTCAACTGATTGTCGTTAAGACAACTTATGAACAAAACAGAAATGGTTTTCCTTCTTCTATGTCATAATCACAATGAACAGCCACGATAGACCAAACATTAGAGGCCCCGGTACATTCACTTCCTTTGCTTTCTCGACGATCATACAAATACAAAATACTCCTATACGAAAGGCGAAGAGTGTTTCTCTAATTTACTTCTGTAAGACGCGAAAGCTGACGCATGATATCAAACAGCACCAGTAAGCTTCCTACGTCCCTGGCCTAATGATTCGGTTTCGTCAAATATTGGCAGACAATCACTAGGAGCGTATGCATGAAAAAACTAATTCTCTGAGATGCTTTTGAACACAGCATTTGAACACTGGGACGAGAATTTTGCTCTCCGAAGCGAGCAATTAGCTAAGCGAACAGAATCGAGCACTGAGTTTAATCAGTGCTCCTCGAGTGTATGAGCGCTAGCGGTGCCGGAGAGAATACAAGGCACCAGACCAAACAATAATAATTGTCTTTACATTTGGAGATACTGTTTGGTCTAGTCCTTCGATATTAAGCAGAATTCATGACAGCGAGGCTACATTTTCGCTGTCGAAAACTTAATGAAATTCTGGATGGAACTGAACATCTTTGTACCCAAAACTGCTGTGCTTTTTCCACACAGTAGTTAACTGTTGGATGAGCACAAGACTCGTTTAATATTTTCGCAGCAAGGAATATATCGAGTTGTAGCAGTATGTATCACTTATAGTTTTTGTGGCCAGAATTTCGGGCGTCGCACGAAAATTGATGTGTGATTTGTTTCCATAATGAACAGGCATCATTATGTTACCCGGCTTTATCTCTGCATCAATCTGAATCAATCATGATCTGTATCTCAATAATGAGTGGAAAAAACGCTCACACTTTTTGATGTTCTCAGGAAGCGTTGTTTCATTCTTTCCTTCGTTTACCACAATACATTTCTGCAAGAACGCTTGTAGACACTGTCACGAAGTTACTGAGAAACGTGAGCCATTTAAGTATGTTTACTGCTATTACTGATGGCTGCAATGTCGACGGTTCCCGTAGCGACGACTGTTATATATTAGAGGTAAGATAACCACACGGAGCTTTCTGGCAAATAACATAAACAGAATGGCAAAAGCTCAGACTTTCTCAACTCATCTTCTGTCGTGAACACCCGTTTATTGCTTGGCTCGTGGCAAATTTAGAAAGTGACGTTTGTTGGTGCATGGTCGTCGAAAATTGTCTGTGAATGGCGCCTCCGATGGTCGTGGTGAATTACGAGTCCCGAAGGTGTACGACGACCGAGCACGACCATTACAGCACCGCAGTGAAGACGATCGCTGAGAACATCGGAACGTTATTTGGCTGCAATACCACATTTCTGTGACCAAAGGCACAAGCACATGAGGCCATAAACGAGGGAGGAGGGAATGGACTTTAAAACTCATTTGCTCGGCTTTCACTATTTCTGCAAATGTTATACAACTCAGCCCTTCAGAAATTCGTAACGAATCTCGCGCATGAATTCGGAAACGCTGAGGAGTGCAGCAAAGGTGTCAATTTTTCTATGTAGACGTGCAACAGTTCTTGAAAGTTAGATTTTTATGAATCTTTTTTTTGGTATGTATGCACGTTGATGAGTATATATTTATGTAAATATGGACGTTGGAGTTGCTACTGCGAGTAACGGGCATCTAAAAAATCTAACAGCTTTATAACACAGACAGGGGCTTGCTATGTGAACATGCTGACTTAGAAAAAAAAATACGTTCTTTCTCACTAATAATTTATTGCTCCAGGATGACTTTACGAGGGTTCTAATTATAACTGCTGAACAACTATCACAGCAAGCTTAAAAGAAAATGCACTTCTAAAATTTACCGTACAACTTTGAATTTTTGTGCCAATTGTGCAGCATTTTATGCAAAAATGAAAGATATAGATTCAATTACCATGTCTCCACTTAAACACCACGTGCATGAACTTTATGATCCCGCAATGCAGGACCAGTCTCGGCAGAATTAGCACGTTCGGGGCATGTTGGCTGAACTGCGTCTGCGAACCACCGCGACTTCAAGCTCGTCGTGTTTTCTTTATCACTACTATGGTCAGGTTTCTGCATTTTAAAGATAATGTGGCATTTTAGTCTACTCAGAGGACACCACCATAGGCAGTCGAATCAGACTGCCTGGGAGTAGGCTCAGCAGTCTCATCGTAGCACACGCCTTCTTCGACGTCGTCTAGGGAAGCTTACGCGACAGTTCTACTCAGAATGCGGCAAAGTGTCTAGAAACGTTTGTCTTATTGATAACGTTTACTCATGCACTTCCGAAACACATTTTACGCAAGCTATTGCACATGCGAAACGGCAAACTGCGCATAAAATGGGAAGTTCAAGCGCCAGAGGCGGCTTCTGTGCTCATCGTTTACTGGCACGATAGTTTTCTTTTCACTTGCTGGTTTGCACATAGCTATTGCCACCGATCCTCCATCAAAAATGGAATTGTTTGCACTGTAGACACAAATACGCCAGCGGTCATTTTCAGACTGTGGTGAGTGTGCTAAAACTAAAGAACTGCAAAGGAGAAATGATTCATAAAAAAAGAACACATCCTGCAAAATTTCTTCAAAATCAAGGGAGTGTTTGCAGCTTCAAATAAAATTTTTAATGTTCACATAAACAATTCTCTTCTGCGTTATTTTTACGGTAGCGAATCGCAGCGTGAATAAGAAACATGAGATCGTTTTTGTCTTTATAAAAATCATCTCGCTATTTGATGCGCCAAGATTCATTTGTTTCCGCACGGCAACACGAGAAAACAAGAAAGAAAAACTAAAACCTCCTGTGCTTACTGGTTCCGCGACTCCAGCGAAGCTTAAATAATGCTCACAGGTAACACAGAGTGACGCTTATATGCACTCTGTTCCTGAGCGTATCAGTAGCCCACGCATCTTGCCGCAGAAGTACCTTCTACCACAAAGTATCCTAAGCGCTACCTTCAAAGTAATTCAATAAAGATGTGAAAGAAAATGGGAAAGATTGTAACCGGAAGAAGAAACAGGAGCATCGCCCATCTAGTATATCCTTGCTATATGCCAGCGCTGAGCAAGAGAAGCCCATTTATAGAGGCTTCCAAAGAGAGGAAGATGACTGCAAGACGGGAGAAAGACGGGAAGACTGGAGAAATAATGAAAATAAAATGTGCGTCCTTTCTTGAGCTCATAAATTCTCATGAATAGCTAAGTGCATGTTTTCTTCGTTCCTCGAAGTGGCTATTGATCTCAACGCCGGTTTTATAAAACAGCTCCTAGACAAATTTTTCCGGATTATGTTCAGAAAATACAAGCTGTCAGGATGTTTCAAATTATGTTTACTTTCTTGCTCAGCAGTTATCCGCCGCATTATCAAGATTTTTTGACAAGGGGTATTAGTCTGTTTGTCCCCACAACGTTGCACATGGGTTTCATCATTAAAAAAAATCCATTTTGTAATATCTGGAACGCTCGAAAGAAAGAAACCGACATTTAGCAGCGTTTGTTTATGGGCTAGTTAGCTGATGATTTAGGATAGACTGCTGCATAACGCTAAACAAAACAAACATCCCATAAAAGTAATCGAATAGAGGCGCTAACCAAGAATCCGTTACATAGTTGTTAATTAGTGCTTGTCCCATCTACCTTCATGTGATCGGTGTTTTGTATTGCGCAATTCAGCAATGCATCACAAAAATGTAATGACCGATTAGCTTTGATTTAGGCACAACGAGCGGATAGGTTGAGCGGTACTGTATGGCCGCTGTCGCGAATACCTGATAAGCAGTATTTGTTTCCCTGAAGTTATGATGACCGAAAAGAAATATTGTTGCTACGTGTTGTGGTGACTTACGTTTCTGTAGGAATTATTTGTACTACGTTACTGAAGATTATTTCTAATGCGTAATCGCTCGGTTACGGCGTTTTTTTTTTTTTTGGTGCACAAAATTTTGTTTGCAACGGTTTTGTTTAGTGCGAAGATGTAATGGCAGCTTATATTCGGCTTATATTTGCTTATATTTCGCAGCTTATATATAATGACGGCTTTTATTTGTGACTGTTTTTAGACTATTCATCTGGCAGCAACTCCGGCCAGAAACGGGAAAAAAATGCAAAAAATTCTTTTTAGGATTTACGCACCGCATAAAGAATGTTCAGCACGTGTGTGCTTCCGTTTTGTTAGTGTGCAAGCACAACCTCGTTATGAGCCCTAAAACCTACCGATTTCTCTCCCTGAATAATTTTATGACACAAATATATCCGCACAAGTCTAATTCAGCCCAGAAAACAGTGCAGATTCACACAATGTATGCGTAGTCACGTCAGAGATATCGCATAATTATTCATCTATGAGAGTACGCAAGTTCATTCTGGCATTTACTGCACGTTATTTATGAAAATGCGAATGTTTCAAGATTTTTCTCTCGGTGGACAATAACTTTCGAATAAAGGACTCCAACATAGTACGCCTCGGGACGAACCTTCTCTGTGTTTAGGCTCCTCAGACCTTGGGCTCCTCAGATCGCATCCAAGCTTATAGCCGGGACGAAAATTTTCCGGTATCGAGCTTTGGGGAAGAAAAGATACTTTGGCACAGTCACGCTAGCCATCCGCCTAAAATGCTTGCATGTATGAGGACACGTGCATGGCCGATCCGCTGGCATCAGTGACGCGGGGTTAGTTGCCAAGGCTGCGCTACAATACTGTGGCTAAGCACACGCATCCTCTAGGCATTTGCTGGCTCTTACTGTAATTGGCGCCCGTCTAGATGAGGCCGGCACAAAAGAGGTCAAATTTCCTAACTTCAGCCAAGCCGCATCTTTTAACGCATCGTACCGGGGCTACAGGTAGTCCTACGGAGATTTAGAACCCATTTTGCTTCTTTGCTTTTTCCATCTTACTTTTCAGTGAACAGCGAAAAAGAAAACTTCAATAAAGAACGAAATAATAAACTTGTGTATCTTTATATCTTTTGAAGGCACAAGAGAACTCAGTAGCAGCATCTGCTTGTTCGTTTACTTATTCCGCACTGTTCAACTTCGTTACTGTGTTAACGCATGGGATAATCGAACCGATTATAGACTGTGTAGTCTCTAAACATGGAACAGGTCGTCGCCTTAGGCCACGCGAGAATTGTCTTCGAGAGTAAGGTGGTCCGCTCGTGCGCTTCAGCTTATGTGCTGGATTCTGCCATGGCCGAGTTTTAATGGCAGGCCAATCAAATATATCAATTCTCACCTACTTCTTCTCTTTTTAATCGTGTCCAAGTAGTACAATGAGTTTGGAAATGAGGATGACGGCGATCACTGTGGCGACAACGCATCAGCGAAAGCAAGGCAGTCTTTTGAGTCAGACAGCATGCCGACGTCAGGAGAGTGAGTGGTACTTATTTTGCTTGCTTTCCCATTTAAACAGCTCTCACATAACGGCTCACAGTATAGTGATTTTCTCGTCAGGTCACGCAAATGTCACTCTCAAAAAAAAAATGCATTAGTTTGCACACATAGGTCTCGCTATGTCTATGGCCTGTCTGTTCATTAATACTTTCAGAAAGCGAATGAATATAAATCAAGCATACTTGGTCCGCTGCAGTGGAGGAACACGGTTCAAGGACAGGTATTCAAGCTACATCGTATTTTTCTCTCTCTTTCCTTATGTGCCTTAAACTTCGCTTTTGAAAGATTGCATTTTTTTTTATTTAGCAGAAGGCAACACTCCCTTGCGTTGTATGCGAACTCGTGTTCTCAACTTTTCTGTTCTGCCTAGGTTATTTTCTTTTGTAGATGCTTTTCCTGTCATCACCACCCTGCTCCCGTGCCGTAATTGGAACGCCGCTAACGCTACGCATTAGTATGAATTCAAGAAAGCTCCAATGTTCGCTTAGCTGTTTACAGCGGCCCAACTGAGTTTGTGTTCTTTGTAACATCGTCGACTGGGTGTTTCGCCTAAGATGTTCGGCAATTTTTAAACTAGGTTTTTGAGTTTAAAAAGCGCCTTTTTGCCATAAAACTGTCAGTGGTTAGCGCATCAGAATACAGCAAAGACGTGCTAACTAGCAGGCTGCTTAACTAACATTCGATTGTTAGCTTTTTAACTATCCTCTCAGTCTCTTTATCTATTCAGAGGCGCGTAGCCTACAGAAATTATTATCAATGTCAATTTTTAGAATATTGAAACGCAGTTACCCTCGGCACTGTGGCCCAACAACTTTGGCTACATCCCGTCAAAATTCATTCGCTTTCGAGAAGCTTGCAGCCAAAGCCTCCTTCTAGTGCGCGTAGCTCGTCAGAGTAGCCAAAATCAGCCAGAATATTTAAATTAGGGCACAAATTTTAAGGCGTTTAAGAAATTCTAGTCAATCACATGGATATTTCTTACGGTGGGCTATACACCTCTCATTAAATAAGGAGACTAACGGTAATGGTTTGATAGGTAGCTGTTAATTTTTCTAAGCCTGCGAACTTGTTACCATGTCTCAACTGCATTCTGACGTGATACACAGCTGACAACGCTATGCCCCAAACAAAGAGCTCTTCTAAGTCAGAAAAGCAGGTTTAAAAAAAATCCATAACATCTTAGGGAAGCACCCGATATTGCATGAAGCACGCAAGCACTGAAAAGAAGCAGTAACGCTTAAGGATGTGCCATCTGTATGACAATGAACAAGGAGCTTCCGTTTCCCTTTTGTTGCTCACAACTGAACACAACGCCGCTCTTCCAGGCTCTAAGTGCCAAGTGCCAAGAAAATATATATCTGCACTAACGCGTAAAGCAAACAGAAGGAGACACACGCCAGCGAGCAATGCGACTCGTATGCTTCTAGATTATCCGGGCTTTCTGCTCCGGCCGTGAACAAGCCCAAGATATAATTCCACGAACACGCGTGTACCGCACTTAAGTAACAATGAGATAAAGATAAGACGTATGCATAAGGCGTGTAAGTTTGTATCGAGCATGGGTGAGAAAGATGGCGTTGAGAGCCCCGGCATCACCGACGTACAAAGGTGATGCTATGCAGTGCAACCATTGTGTTTATCTCGGCCGCTGCCGACCGCCCACCTTCTAATGGAAGAAGCGCGTCTCTTTGCGCGCCACCGTCCTGGGACTAGGCGCATTCCCACAGCTGATGCCTTACGTGGAGAGCCTGACCATGATGCGCCTCTTCTGTTCAGAAGGTCTTTAGTTATAGTCTTTTGCGAGACAAGGCGGCGCATTCAAGGAACCGATATGAAGAGTGCAAGTTCTCAGCTAAAGGTCACGCTTAAAAGCTCAGCATTCCTTATTGTGCGCTTTCTTAGTACTCGCTCATTCAATAAAACCTAAATGGTTAGCAAGCATCCGCTTTTTCTCTTCAGAAGGTCTTTAGTCATATTGTTTTGCGACACAAGGCGGCGCATTCAAGGAACCGATATGTAGAGTGCAAGTTCTCAGCTAAAGGTCACGCTTAGAAGCTCAACATTCTTTATTGTGCGCTTTGTTAGTACTCGCTCACTCAATAAAACCTAAATGGTTAGCGAGCATCCGCTTTTTATTGGACAACCGAGCTTCGCACGGCATCCGCAATGCACATAGGCGGAGCAAGCATCCTCTTGGAAGGGCCTAGCACCGGAATCCAATAAAATTGTTCTCATCTTTCTTCACCTCTTTATTTCACTTCAACAGCTATGCCAACTGACTTTTGTTGGCGTTGTGCTTGTTCGAACTTTGTCAAGCCCGGCCCTTTTTCGGTTCGGGCCTCTTGACGCCTGAATATAGAGAATGACGAAACTCAACCTTTCAATCCCGGCCGCGGCGGTCGAATTTCGATGGAGGCGAAATTCAAGAAGCGCGTGTGCTGTGTGATATCAGTGCACGTTAAAGAACCCCAGGTGGACGAAATTTCCGTGAGCCCTTGACTACGGCGTCCCTCACAGCCTGAGTTGCTTTGGGACTTTAAACTCCTAAAACCAAACCAAAACCATGAACCGTTAGGCAAGAGTTGGGTAAAATTCGGCATAGACAGAATGCGACAATTTTTTCTTTAGCGACCCCGAACTTATACTTTTAAATGAGCGATTGTATTAACTTCAGATTTGGGTGGTATGACGTGCCACAATTCTCCTGCAACAAATTCGAGCAGTACCTCCTTAATCTGCTGTAAACATAGAAAACATATCGATGCGAGCCTTTGTAAGCTAAACGGGTCGAAAAAGCGAGAAAATATGCATGCTGCATTTTTAAAAGTTCCGTGGCTCAGCTAACTTGGTGTCCTATATTAACGCAGTTATTTACCCATTCTAACTAGGCATTTGTCTCATCTCATGCAAGGTTGAAGAATTTGTACATCGTGGGTTGTTAATAGAGTATTTTACAAGCATGAAACATGTGGTGCAAAACGCGACATTGTCACGTTCTGGGGGAAGCTCTACCCGTGTCTTCTAGCTCTGCGGGATAGTATGAAAGTATATAATAAAAAAAAATCTGTGCACGCTGACTAGCGTGCAGTAGAGAGGAAGAAAAAATATTGGCAGCGGCTTAGCTCGGCTATGCGAGGATATACTTAGCGAAAGTTAAGGCATAGCTTGGTTAGTCTTGGTTAATCTTGATTAAAGCCAGTCGTTCGGCGCGCTGTTCCTCTGTTTCCTGAGCGATTCGTTTCCTCTTCATCTCGTTCCGATGTAGGTTCCAGGCCTCCTTCTGCTTAGCAGACTTGTCGCCGTCCATACTGCCGGTTCAACTATAGTTGCGGCGCAACCGAGCTCCCCTTTTCAATTCTCCGACATGTTATCAGGCATGCGACACGGCTGTTGAAACGAGCGGAGGTGAGCGCAACGACGAGGAAAGCGATGTGACGTCATACCAAACGGCGGCGGCAGCTCCGCGGCGAGGCGCGCTATGTGTCGCCATGCCAGATGGCGCGGCGAGCCCTCGGCGTCCGGCAGCTGCGGCGGTTGCTAGGCAACTGCTGAAGGTAGGTCTGTGTGCCTCCTCGGAGCACCGCCACAGTGAAATCGCAAGTTCGTGGCTGATGTAGCTTTCGCTACACAATCTGGAAATACGCAAGCATCGCAGGAGCCATCTAGCGTTTGGTATTCCGTAAGAGACCTACCACACAACCGTAAAGAAAATGAGAGTATAAATGTCTTCTCGAACTATAGTGTCGCACTATGTACGACGGGGATGAGCAGGTACTTGTACAGAACGTTCTGCAGTAGAGCGAGCTTTTTTCGGTCTGGCCCCCAGTCAAGTTCAAAACATCGCATGCACGCACTAAGAGCCGAACCAAATATCGTATCCTTTCAACCCGGCTGGGCGAAAAGAGCATCAGCCATGATACTAAAACGTAAAAAAAGTTGAAATGAAGGCAAGGAATCTAAGAAAATCTCGCAGCCAAGCTACACGCAGAGTCCGGTGGTAGAACGGTGCCGACGATAGTGGCCCATGGAACAAAACATTGCACGGTTTAGACTTAGTACAGTGCCTTTCATTTGAATAGGATGGTAAATATGGTCTAGATGTCTAATGAGCCAACTTCGTGTTAATTTATTGGAGTGGCTGGTAATATGTTGATTTGGCAAGGGCGTCTCCTTTTGCCCTGTTCACTGTCTCACTGTGCCCACGAGGTGGGGCTAAATGCAAAAAGTCGCAATGAAATTGGTTTTGAGCAAAGCAAATGGCGCAGTAACTGTCACACATATCTTGTTGGACACCTGAACTACGCCATAAGGGAACGGAGGAAGGTGGGAGTGAAAGAAAAAAGGATGAAAGGGGTGCCGTAGTGGAGATCTCCGGAATAATTTCGACCACCTGGAAATATTTAACGTGCCCCGACATCGCACAGCAACTGGCGCCTTGCACGTGTCGCCTCCATTAAAACGCGGCCGCGGAATTCATTCTTTGTACCTTGTGGAAGAGGCGGGCCTAAATCAATGGCACAGAAGCATAATAATGAATCAGGGAAGGAATGATGTCGAAATACGAGCCTTCTAGTTCGCGCCCTAAGCCAAAGTCCTCTGTCAAAACTTAGAAAAAGGATTATAAATATATAACTTTGTTTCCGACAAACAATTTTACTTTAGACGCAAAAAATAGTCGCACACCTGCAGTACAAACTGCGAAATAGGCCTCCCCACAAATACGCCTGTAGAAGCCTTTCCATTTTAATGAAAAAAACAAAAAAGTATGATGGTCCTGGGATTCAGAGTAATGCAGTAACGCATAAGGTGCAAAACATCTGTGTGGCGCTTAGGTTAAGCCCCTAGAATTCACCCAAAGCATGAACAGTGAACGCAGATCAGGAACGGAATGTCAAGCACATGGGTAAGCCCTAGAATGAATTACTGTCTAAAATCCGAACTCATATCGTGCGTTCCAGCTTAGCTCGACTAGGTCCTTATCGGCTTGAGCCGCCGGAGCCCCATACGAAACTGACAGAGCGAAATGATGATCCACCAAGAAACACCGCTGTCAAAGCAAGAACAAAAACCGACAGTCCCTAGAGAAAGAAGGAGACTTGAATTAGAGGAAGGCATAGAGGCTCGCTTCTCTTCTAGCGCGAGTGCGAACCGCTCAAGGCGCCGTGCCCGAAATGCCAGGCATGGGCTCAACGCACGGGCGTGACGTTCGCATATGCATTGGCGCACCTAAAATAACGGTGGCATATTCTACCGTAAATAAGGACCAGCGTGACCTGAAAAGAGAGGTAATGATTATTTAGGGCCGGCTCCTCCCGCCTTTAGTTCCTTCGTGCGAGCCATTTCAAACCTGCCGCTTATTCCTTACAATGAGGTAAACAGGAACGGAGCCTAAGCTTCTTACTGTAAAAAATTTCTCAAGCATATGCAGCAAAGACTGTTGAGAGCGACAAAAGAGGAAGTTTGAGGATGATGCGTATGCGGGTGATACGGCCGAGTGCCGCCTCGGTTGCCTTTAATTTCGAGCAAGTACAACATATGTGGGGGCTTGAACAGCTTTCCTACAAACTGCATGCGGAGTATAATGCTCCATCGCTTCCATTTAAGTAATAGGTTATAACGCAGGGCACTAGAAAATGGCGGTTCCAGTTTCTCGAGTTTATTTTCCTCTTTGTTTGTTCTCAGCGTTGCTAGTTGGTTTGCTTTCTTGTGAGACTAATTACAAGCTGCAATATCGCTAGCCTATGCCAACAGTCAAGAAAATCCGATAGGTCCGCCCTTCTGCAATCGTGAAAGGCGACGCTGAAAGTGCAGGCTTAAAGCAATAAGATGGGTGACAAAAAAGTGTTTGGGTTTCAACCCAGTTAAACTTAGTAGACGTGCGAAAGCATGTGTTTAGGCTGGTTGGCTCATGGTCTTGCTTTTCTGAGTCGCCGCCCCGCCTGGCGACGATATTAGTTCGATAGTATTAAGTTTCGACAGTTTCCTGGTTGCCTTGTTTTAGAGAGGTGCATTTTTAACTTCACTTCTGTTGATTTCAAAACTGAGTACAGTTACCGCAGAAGAAACGTTGAAACTTACTCCTATCGTCTTTGGATATCCAAAAGACAGGGAGTATTATCCAAGTGAGAATAAGAACTTGAAGACATTTAGCCGCCAAATTAACAAAGAAGGCAGAAAGCTCTTTTAAACAAAAGGTATCTAAGCTAAGTACTGATGTAGCAGCGCTGAGATGATCATATCAGCCTTGATAACAAAGCGCCACGCCGCGGGCACGGCGCGATCAGTGAAAGCCTTCATAAAAAGAGGCAGGTTTACGACATAAAACGAAGTACCCTTCTTGTATTGGCTCTAACTGGTATCAATATAGCATATAGAATGGCGCCTATGCCGCAATATATCACTGCCTACTACGTTTGGTGCGACTGGCCATGAACTGATTGGATAGATTTTACAAAAGCTTCTCTTGCCAATACCCACCTCTATCTTTTTGCAAAGCTGGAATCTCTAGGACACCGAGATCCTACTTTAATCCTTTTACGTGGTTAGTAGTGATGAACTAAGGTGTACCACCGGGTTATATCTTAGGCGCACTACTCTTCTTAATTACCATTGATGTTTTGCCAAATCCAACAGTGTTTTCTACGCAGAAGATACCGCACTATATACTAGCGACAGACGCGTAAATGACCTAATTACAACCTTTAAGGCAGGGCTTGAACTTCTAGTCCCACCGTGTAAAAATAACGAGCTGTAAATTATTCTTTAAAAAAATCCAATTATATGGCTTTTCATTCCGATCACAGACAATCTATCCATGTTATTACACTTTGAATAACCGTATCATCCTGCTTTCTAAATGTACCAGATTTACTGGCATCATATTAGACGAACATCTGAAATTTAACTTAAAAACATAATCATTATACGAAAATGTCGCTTTCGGTATTCGGGTGCTTTCCATGACACGTCACTACTTTCGGCAATGTATTCTTCATGGACTATATTTTCATTAATACACCGTCTCCTATCTACTGCATGACGTCTTCGCGAGGAAATACGCGTGCTACACAGACCTAAACCATCCGCCATTTACAGAACCTTGCAGTTAGAATAATTTCGGTTTCCCTTTTCCCTACTCCGGCTTTCCCCTCACTCCGAAATGTTATCCTTCCCTTGCTGAGTCTTCTGCAGATAAAATTAGGTTCGCTCATCTTCAGTGCCTGCAATGAACACATTGTTGTTACTCGGCTTCCAACATCTTGTCACAAAAACAGACTTGATTCTCGCAGAATGACACTTTTCAGCTCCCAAAAGTCAGCACTATATTTATGGCATGCACACCCTCTTGTCCTCAGCGATGACGTTTTGGAATTCACTACCTGCAAGCGTTAAAGCAGTTCAGTCGTTCGGACTTTTCATTAATAGGATCAAAACTGTTGTGTCCCCTTATTGCTTTTGTGTGTGTGCGCCCCCTCCTAACGACCACTCGCATTCCCCTCCTAACGACAGTTCGCATCCTCCTCCTAACGACCACTCAATCCTCCTCCTAACGACCACTCGCATCCTCCTCCTAACGACCGCTTGCCCCTCGTCGCACGCTGTCGCCGGATGCCCCCCCACGGTGCGCCCCCGCACCCTCCTCCTGTTCTGGGAAGCCACTCCCTTCCGTGGACGCTTCCCCACTCCCTCCTTTCTTCGGGCGGCCAGTTCGGCTCCTGCCTCGGTCGACGCTGGTCGCACCCTCTTCAGCTCTAAATAAACGAAGTCTAAAAGTACCGTGTGCGTCTTTCGCTGCATTCAACACAGCGACCGGACACGACAGTGGCGACGAGAAAGTGGATTCGACCCGCGCTACGCAACGCTATTGACAAGCCATGGCTACGCGAGGGTTTCCCAATCAGATACCAGAATTCAACGGCTCATCGTGGTCATCGTGGGTTGGACGCCTTCAGTTCTACTTTGAAGCTAACAACATCACAGACCCAGCCTTGAAGAGGGCCAACCTGCTGACGCTGTGCGGGGAGCAGACCTACGATACTGTCTGCGCCCTTATTCAGCCAAGCACACCAGCGGCAGTGTCTTACGACGACATCGTAAAAGCGCTGCAAAAGCACTACGACCCAAGGCCATCCGAGGTCTACAGCCGGGCTCGCTTCCAACGACGAGATCAACTGGGAGCAGAAACTGTGAGCGCCTACGTAGCCGCGCTCAAGAAGCTCGCTGCCGACTGCAATTTTGGAACGCTGTCGACAACAGCTACCGGGCAGGAGGGAGACGCAGCTTCTTCTGCTAACACCACCATGCTTCCCTTGGACGTGATGTTACGCGACAGATTTGTGTGCGGACTGAGTGACGAGTCACTGCAGCAGCGCCTGTTCGCTGAGAAGGACCTCACATTCAGCAAAGCTTACGACATCGCCGTTCGAGCGGAGAGCGCCGGTCACCAGCAGAGAGGGATTCGCCGGAACACCGAGCCGGTACACCAGACAAGCAACCAGGTGCGCAAGCCTTCTGTTGTTGTAAAATCGGTCAAAAAGGCACAACGCTGCTGGCGGTGTGACGACCAACACAACCCCCAGGGATGTCGATTCCAGTCAGCCACGTGTAATTTTTGCCACAAGCGAGGGCATATCGAAAGAGCATGCATTACGAAACGGAGACTTGCCAAGATAAAGTCACCTTCCCAGCCTAATCACAGCGTCAACGCCTCAGAGAATACGCCGCTATCTGATCTCCATGGAACAACATCAGCAACACCATCTGTGTTGTACGACCTGAACACCATGAATCTCGGCACGCGACCGAAGATTTTTACAGAAGTAAGCGTACATCACCAGCTGATTAAGTTCGAGGTGGATTCCGGCGCAGCCTGTACTCTGATCAGTGAGGACACGTTCCGAACTTCATGGCCATCTGACGCACCCGCCCTGCAACAAGACGACACGCACCTGCGAACGTGGTCAGGACAGAATCTGCCACTATTGGGCTCTGCCAACGTGCAGGTTAACTACAACGGCCAGACCCATACGCTACCTCTGCTTGTTGTGAAGGGCACAGGATCAAGCCTTCTAGGGAGAAACTGGTTTTCTCCACTAGGCGTGATGATATGCGGCATACACCAGACGCCGAGCCAGAACATGGTTGAGCAACTCCAAGAGAAATACGAAAGAGTATTCTCGGAAGAGATTCCAGGAAACGAAGGGCCCCCGGTCACACTGGAGTTGTTGGACAACGCGCAACCCAAATTTCTGAAGGCCAGGCCGGTGCCGTTTGCTCTCCGAGATTCAGTTGAAAAAGAGTTGGACAAACTGGAGCAGCAAGGTGTCATCGAGCCGACGCAGCATTCCATCAAACTCTCAGCGTACGACTACGCTCTGGTCTACCGCAATGGGAGTAAACATCAAAACGCCGATGCGCTAAGCCGTCTGCCACTAGACGCAACTGTTGACGAACCATTTCCACCAGGAGACGTTCTGATGTTCGAAGCACTGCCAGAACCTCCGCTTACAGCAGGCACAGTTGCAGCATCTACGCAGAAGTGCGCAGCTCTCCGGCTAGTTTACACAGCTGTTCAACAAGGCAACGTGCATAAACTCAAAGGGGACAACTTCGACGCTTACCGCAGGCGAGCTACAGAGTTGAGCACCCATCGCGGCTGCATCATATTTGGGTCCCGAGTTGTGATGCCGAGAGAACTACGCGCACAAGCTATGTCTCTCATCCACGCCGGACATCGGGGCATCGTTGCAATGAAAAAGTGTGCCAGAAGCTACATGTGGTGGCCTGGCATTGACAACGACATCGAAACAGTGGTGCGAGAATGCAAGCCTTGCCAGAGCAGCCGGAGCGCCCCGCCGAAAGCTCCTGTCCCAGAATGGGAAAAGCCAGACACACCATGGCACACACTGCACTTTGATTTTGCAGGACCAATTGAGGGCTGCACTTTCCTTGTGGTCGTAGATGCCTACACAAAGTGGCTTGAGATAAGGCAAATGGGACAGACGACTTCGGCAGCAGTCATTGACAACCTCCGATCACTATTTGCAACGTTCGGCCTGCCGCGCAAGGTAGTGTCGGACAACGGAACACCGTTTGTGTCTGCGGAGATCCTCAAGTTTTATCGCGACAACGGGATCTCATCAGTTACATAGGCCCCCTACCACCCAGCGACAAACGGACAAGCCGAGCGCTACGTAGCCGAGCTAAAACGCGCCCTTGAAAGAGATCAGACAGGCTCGCTGCAGCGCCGCCTTGCGCGCTTTCTCTTCAAGCAGCACACGACGGTTCAGAGCACAACAGGCGAGACCCCCTCGAAAATGATGTTCGAGCGTGAAATGCGAACCCAGCTCACAGCCATCCTCCCCGAGCCAAAGGCAGAGACGTTCCGGGAAGAAAAAGCAATTCCGCGCTGCGGCACGCTTAATGAGGGGCAGCGCGTCCTCGCCCGACAGTTTCTGAAAAAGCCACGCTGGGAGGAAGCTACAATTGTCAGACGCATAGGCCTGCGCTCTTGGCTCGTCAACATACACGGCACAGTAGCACGCCGACATCTCAACCAGCTGCGTAGATTTACGACGCCGTCTGAGAGCTGTCCGCCAGCGGAGAGAACACGTGCACCATTTTCCCACATAGCCTGGCACCTCTTCCCGGAAGAAGAGACTTCACCCAGGACAGACCTAGGAGACACAGCGAACAACAGCCAGCCTACAAGTGTTTCTCCCCCGAGCGCACAAAGCCAGCGCGCCTCCACGCGTGAGCGCCGACCCCCTGCACGATACCAGGCAACTTTCTAAGGGGGAAGGAAGTGTTGTGTCCCCTTATTGCTTTTGTGTGTGTGCGCCCCCTCCTAACGACCACTCGCATTCCCCTCCTAACGACAGTTCGCATCCTCCTCCTAACGACCACTCAATCCTCCTCCTAACGACCACTTGCCCCTCGTCGCACGCTGTCGCCGGATGCCCCCCCACGGTGCGCCCCCGCACCCTCCTCCTGTTCTGGGAAGCCACTCCCTTCCGTGGACGCTTCTCCACTCCCTCCTTTCTTCGGGCGGCCAGTTCGGCTCCTGCCTCGGTCGACGCTGGTCGCACCCTCTTCAGCTCTAAATAAACGAAGTCTAAAAGTACCGTGTGCGTCTTTCGCTGCATTCAACACAGCGACCGGACACGACAAAAACATTTTTGTTAGAAAAGTGGTAACTACAGTCTGTGGTTGTTTATTTATTACTTTCAGTGAGTTACCATTGCTGTCTCCAATGCTTGCTCTTGTTCATGGATTGTAATGTAACTATAACTTTATATTTCTGCGAATTGTTAATATTTGTATACGGTATTTCGTAATAAGAGGTTCCCCTAACTGCCTCCCTTTGGAACTTCCTACTGTGCCATTTTACCTCACCACTAATTTCTGTATCACATTTCTGTCAATAAAAACCTGAATCCAGAAACCTGAATCTGACGGTATTACTTTTTCTTGAAGTGAATGCCTTGCGCTCCACCGCGGAGTTCATCACCGGCGTTTGTGCGAAGGCCCCCTCATGTGACAGCATCTACGCCAAGGGCGTCAGCGATTTTTTTCTGGCGTGTAGTAGTCCGCACGCTAGACCGTGTCGTGCTGCAAATATGTAGCCATATCTCAGACTCACGGACAGCATCTAATTTTTGTCGGTGCTTTGCTCTCGAATGTTATAACAAAGCCGTTAAAGTTACAGCTGTCAGCAGCGTTGCACCCCGGAAGATGAAGGCGACGGGAGCGCTTTTGTTTGAAAACTGAAAGCAAACGAAAACAAACCGTTAAACAAATGTCTTTAACGATTTATAAAATTCTCGGCCGCGCCTACTAACTGTGATTTCATTCGCAGCTACCTTCAACCAGCATCAATACGAAGGAACGGCGCAATGAGGCAAATCAGAGCCGTAGAGGCTGTGTTCCTTTTCGCGACAGGCTCAGAAAGATTCAAAATTATGTGTCTCACAACTTGCTGGCACTGCAGCAGAAGCCACGCGTGGAATGCTTCCCGAAGCTGTAAGGTTCCCTCGAAAAGAGTAGGTGTGCTGAAGCCGTCTCGTCCCCGTCGCAGCTTTCGCTTTGCTGCGCGTAAGTCGCGAGGCAGAGTATCGATGTTTAAACAATATTCTGTTGATCTTCGGGGATCGGACGTCGTTCGTTAAGCACACGGAGCGAACAAATTACGACCCCAGGGCACGGCTTCATGAAAGTAAAAACAAATAAAGCGGCTTAGACTGCTATATCTGGCACTAGCACGTGTCGATGTGCGCTCAGAAAAAAGATACTAGCTGATACGTAAAGTTTCTGCCCCCCTCCTCCCCTCTGGTTTTGCCAGTACACTGCTGCTCGTAGCCGATGCGAGAGCCCCCCTCCCCTTCCCTGACTTCCCTGCTGCCTATCCACATTCTTTCCTTTGTAGTAGTAGAAGTGTATAAGGTAACCTGTCTTATCTGTGCAGAGCAGTAAAAATGAGGCAGGAGAGATTAGGTCTTCTCTCATCATCATCAACAGCAGCCTGACTACACCCACTGCAGGGCAAAGGCCTCTCCCATGCATCTCCAACTAACCTTGTCCTTTGTCAGTTGCCGCCACTGTATCCCCGCAAACTTCTTAATCTTAATCCGCCCACCTAACTTTCTGTCGGCCCCTGCTACGTTTGCTTTCTCTTGGAATCCACTCCGTTAGCCTTAAGGATCAGCGATTATCTTGCCTTCTCATTACATGCCCTGCCAAAGCCCATTTCTTCCTCCTGGTTTCAACTAAGATGTCATTAACCCGCGTTTGTTCCCTCACCCACTCCGCCCTCTTCCGATCTCTTAACGTTACGCCTATCATTTTCCTTTCCATAGATCGCTGCGCTGTTCTTAACTTACGCTGAACCCTCTTTGTTAGCCTCCACGTTTCTGCCCCATAGATTAGTACCGGTAGGATACAGCTGTTGTATACTTTTCTTTTCAGGGATATTGGTAAGCTACCATTCATGATCTGAGAGAACCTGCCATATGCACTCCACCCCATTCTTATTCTTCTAGTTATTTCCCTCTCATCATCCGGATCTGCGGTCACTACCTGCCCAAAGTAAACATATTCTCTTGCTACTTCCAGCACCTCGCTACCAATTGCGAACTGCTGTTCCCTTTACTTTGGTTTTCTTCATGTTAATTCTTAACCCCACCGTTCTGCTCTGCCTGTCTAACTGATTGATCATGCTTTGCAGTTCTTGTCCTGAGTGGCTTAGCAAGGCAATGTCATCAGCGAATCGCAAATTACTCAGGTATTCTCCATTAACTCTTATCCCCAACTGTTCCCATTCCAGTCCCCAGAATACCTCCTGGTCTTCTCTGGGTCATCTAAAATCCAAACGCAACATCTGGGGAACTACCACGCGGAGTGAAAGACGCCTGTTTCATTTGTTACCACTGAAGGATCTTGCATTTGATCTCACGTCACACAAAGCACGGACGCGTTTGCATTTCTCCTTCGAAAGAATGCGGCTGCCGCGGCGGGGATTTTATCCAGCATCCTTGGGCTCAGCAGCAGAACTACAACGCTCTTAATACACTGCGGCAAAGAAAAGGAAATCTGTTCCGCGCTAAAGCGGAGCCTCCAGTGCAAGCTAGGAGCCTCAACCTTACGGCCCACTCCCCTATAAAAGCACCGCGCACTAGGTTTCTTTTAACAGTCCGAACCGCCTAGCTATGAAGCGGCCCACCCACCAGCCGCCACGCATTCCATCCTCCGCCCTACGACTAGCCACCCAGCTTCAACTTCCACAAGCGTCATCCACCAACCAGCGACCCAACTCTGCCCTTCAGAGGCGCCTCTCTACACCCAGCCACCTAGTCTACCCTCCACAAGGCTTCCTCCCACTAGAAGCATTCAGAGCAGAGGAACAAAAAAAAAATTATTCTGTAAACATGGCTAATACGTAGCTGAAATATTCGGTGAGAGCCTTGACTGGTCGCATACCCTACGCGGAGACGGTGACTGCTTTGCGCTCACGGATCCTACACACTCACTGCTCTACGGCTTTCCTAGCACGAACCTCGTCCAATATGGCAGTTTAAGGTCCGTTACTTTCGGCAAAGAAGGCGTGTTATCTGCGTGCGCGTCGGGAGGCGGGGTAGGGGGCAGGACGGGCCAACTTCCGTGAACCGTTCGAGCCCGGAAAATTCCTCCTCCACTTCCAGGTACCTGCCAAACTCTGAAGACTTCAGAGAGGCTATAGCCAAGGGTAGGCTCCATATAACGGCACTCACCTTAGAAGCTATGGCACCTCAACCAGATGTCACTTAGTGGTGACTGCAGTACGGCGAACAGGAAAACAGCGGGAATGGCTTTTAGCAAAGCACTTTATTTGGCCTGACTTGCGCCCGCAAAGAACTGAATCACTCGGCGGCGGCGTAGCAACAAACATGCTCGGCGGCTTTGTACAGAATGAACAAACACTACAAACATTGGCGGCAGTATACTCCAACAGTGTTAAATATGTCAGCCTCTGTATCTATGGTGACACGTGGTGGCCTTCACTAATTCATGTTTTAATGAAATGGCGTTGCGCTCTTTCTACGAACTTCTGATAAAACGCATTAGACATGTAAACTTTTGTTACCCTGTAATATGATCGTAGGGAGGATCAATCCTGAGGTTCGATGTTTCGCTATATGGTTTATGGGCGACTTCGAAGATCAAGGAGGTTGGCAGATTACTGTGCAGAATCTCCACAAAAATTTTCTAGAGGACAGCTCACGTTAACGCCTACAATGCCAGAATGATTAACTCAGAATTTAGACCGGTTCATTACATTTCCTTGTCGGTGGTAGTTAATATGTTTATTATATATTATCGGCAAACCTGTTCAAGCCCACAAACGTGACAATACGAGAGTCACTTCGGTACATACCACACTACCGAGTAGGTACACTAACTACGGGAAAAGAACAAGAGCATTTTATATTCTTCACCATTTTAACCAAAAGCCCTACAGATGTGCTGGGTTGCGATTCTGTGCCGGTTGCACTGTAAAATTTGAATTCAAAGCTTGGGTAGAGAACCGCAAATACACTGTTTACTGAGGTCTCTTGTAAATGGCATTCCGCTATTTTCAAGAAGAAATTTTATTATCTTTTCCTGCGCATTAATATTAGGTTAATTGTTCTTCATAAAATATGAATCAAACATATACTGTTTACATTCCTTTATTCTATCGATTGCTTTAGGATTGTTGTCAACTATATGTTAATTTCGTTTGTTTATTGGGGTTTAAAGTCCCAAAGTGACTCAGGCTATGAGAGACGCCGTAGTGAAGGGCTGCGGAAATTTCGACCACCTGGGCTTCTTTAACATTCACTGACATCACACCGTACACAGGCCTCAATAATTTCGCCTCCATCGAAATTCGACTCCCGCGATCGGGATCGAAGCAGCGTTTTTCGGGTCAGCAGCTGAGCTCCATAACCACTAATGCACCGCGGTGGCCATATATATGCTAATTTCATGACTTCTGCGCCCACCTGCTTGCGTTTGCGCTTCTGTCTGCACACAAAATAAAATATACATATAATCTCCCAATAAAGTCTTTACAGGTATAACGTACATTAGTCAGTGCTATCCCGCTTCGAAGAACAGAACCATTCCACAAACAACTTATAACAAATGTCTGTAACAAATTTCTCTAAAAACACATGCTATCTCTTTGTGTGGTAAGATTTTGCAGCACTTCACTAAATTTATTCAGAACTTGAAAAATGATTCCCATATGTTATTCAGATAAAATCCACGTGGAGCGGAAAGTGTGATAAGTCGGCGTTTTCTGAAGAGCATCGGGACCTTACTCGCAGTGGGTAGTTTTACAGGCAGATAAAGAGGAACTCCGATGGAACTCCGATGGTCTTGCTGATGTTGCAGGCGTAATCTCTGGAAAGTAGGTATTAAAAATACTTCGCACTTCTTCTCCAAGCTAAAAGTATTTGATATGCACATCTATGACTCCATCTGCGTCACTGCGACATCCCAACTAGATTTTTTTTTCTGACTGATTTATACTTAGCAGGGATGGACATAAGACGCACCCCTCAAGTCGAAATAGATTTCTGCCTCGAATCTCGGGAAAAACTTGTGCGCCTGGTGCAAAAGTTCGCAAAGAGCCTCTGCGTACAAAAAGTTACCCTTACAGGCCGTTGTCTGCGCTCAGCATAGAACCAGTGGACAATAAAACAGGAGCCATATACTTAAATTTAAATGGAGCTTGGGAATATTTCACATTGTCGAATCAGAACACAAAAGCACAATATTCATAAAGATGATCAGGAATTGTTGTGGAGCCAAGCTTTACAAAAATCGAATCGCAAAAAAGGAAGGTGACAACTGAATATGTTAACAGCCTTTGAAGCCTTTAGGTCGGCATTAGCCTTTAAAGAAGACCATAGCACGTATCCTGCCGGAAGTCCTGGGCATTGCTTATCAACTGAAAAAAAGAAGGTTTGGTTCAACTTTCTGGCCCGACCTAAAGTGTGCCGCCAACAAAAAATCAAAATACAAATTTTGTAGCATTATATTCACTGTAAGAGGGTTAACTGCTGAGATAGTTCGTTTTTAGACATAATAAAGGATTTTTAGCGCAACGGGGACGCAGCACAAGAAAGGCGACAACACGGGTGCTTACCCCAACTGTTTAATCAAGCGACATATATAGCGGCATACGAAATATATAGCCCTCCCAGCACATGCGCACGCGTACAAGGCACGCAGATACACCATGCGTCAATCTTATCGCACTAGGCGCGACAAAAATTTTTGCTCAGCTTGATACAGAAAAACGAAAGTGTCACTAACACAGCTCAGACCCGCATTTTTGATGCGGGTCTGAGATGTGTTAGCGACACTTCAAAATTTTTTGTCGCGCCTGCTGTGATGATTGATGCATGGTGTATCTGGGTGCCTTGTACGCGTGCGCATGCGCTGGGAGGGCTATATATTTCGTATGCTGTCGCTTGATTAAACAGTTGGAGTAAGCGGCCGTGTTGTCGTCTTTCTTGTGTTGCGTCCACGTTGCGCTAAAAATCCTTTATTATATTCACTGCTCGGTGTACTAGTCAAACAAAATACTTCCAAGAAAGAATCCTACAGCATAAAAATATTGTTCAGAACTTCAAGAGAGACTACCTTGTTGTTCTGGAACACCGAGAAAAAGATCGCTGAAGAGTTGCGTCTGTCGAAATAGCCCTTCAGAAGGGCAAAACTCCAGTCCTATGTTCTATGTATAATACGCCGAAGACCACTTCCTCAAGAAGTAATCCTTCTTTAGGCTCAAGGCGTGATGAAAAAGCAGAAGCAAAAAAGGCACAGGGATAACGAACAAGAGCGACGACAGCAGAAGTCACCACGACGCTTGTCTTCTCTCCGAGCTCGATTGTCTTCTCCACTCATGGTTAATGGCACCAAAAAAAAAAAAAGAGAGAACACCTTGACTAAAAGTGACCGCCCTTGATCCAGTGTGTTCCCCACTACCTTCAACAGTTCCTTTCTTTTGGTTTGTTTAGCCCTTCAAAGTTTTATACCTTACTGTCCTTTCTGCATGTTCTTGCGAAGGAAGCGGTCTAGGCTTCAAAACGTCTTGTATTAAATCAAATTTGGTTGTAGGTGCCTTTTTTATATTATTTTTCTTTTCACTTTCTTTTTCTCATATTCTTTCCTTCATTTCTTCGTTCGTTTAATTCTTTCTACGGTCGCTCTGTGTTTACCTTTCTTAAATGATTATTTATTCATTTCTTTCCTTTCTTCATTATCTGAGTCTCTGTGTTGTCTTCTGTTTTAGAGACTTTCGTGCTTTATGTCGTAGTTTCTGTTTCCATAATTCCTTATACTGGGTCTAGGATGCTCCCGGGGCTAAAATTATTGCATCGCCGTAAGCATTAATGCATTCTGCAAGGAGTACATTATACAGCTTCATGCTGTTAATTTGTCCTATCCTGAGTAACATTTAAAAAGCTTCGTTCGAACTTCCATTGTTCGTACGGCACCTGATGGTCTGCAATTTGTTGCTTCTCGTTCACGAAAGGTCTTAGAACCCGTTTTTGCAATAGAACAACACGTATCATCAACATGTGCAGCAAGGGTTGAAAGACAGTATGTTCTCGATGAGTGTGACAGATTATTGCATAGCGTCGCATCAGTCATCTAAGCTGAAGCTCCACGTGAGGGCTGTTTCGCTTCAAACACTGCACGTTGCAAAATGGACGAATCACAAGCTCGGCAAGTGGCCAATAAGGCTGCAGTCTGGTTTAGAGTACAGCCTAGTCCGAACCTATCGCTATCCTCGCACATAAACAAGCATCAGTGAAATAGGCATCACTCCTGCGATTATCTTTGGACCTCTCCGCGGTACATCAGGCTCTAACTTTTGTACAAATATCGATAATGTGGTAACGCTAGCAACTAATTTTGCCTTAGAACTATATGCATGCTAATGAGCATATAATATTTACTGGCCGTTTTTTTTTATTTACAACCCAAAGGAAACACATTGTGTCTTCCTTCCAAGTAGTAAGTTGGATCTCTCTCGAGAAGTTTTAATTAAATATTTTTCATTACTATAAACAAAGAGCCATCAGTGTACTCCTGCCTTGTTTTACTGGAGTAAACATGTCTTTTTTTTAGTGCCCAGTCAACTTTGCTTCCAAAAGTCGGTTTTTCATAAAGCAAAGCTAACTCGTTGCATTTTCTACCTGCGCAGACGTCGAGATCAATGTCTGGGTGGCTGCGCCTTTCCAGGAAGATTGTTTCTGTCGAGAGAGAGAGAGAGAGAGAGAGGGGGGGGAAAGGCAGGGATGGTAACCAGAAAGGATTCCGGTTGGCTACCCTGCACAGGGGAAGGGAATGAGGGGAATTAAAGAGGAAAGAGAGAAGTAAAGGGAAATAATCACAGTCTGTCAATTAAGGCAGTCGCTCTCAAAAAGCGAAAGAGTGCCTTGTAAGCCTTGATGGCAGTTGACTGTTGTGGCCACGGACCGAGGATCTTGGCCTCTGTGAAAGGGCGAGGGTCCAGGCGGTCGGAAATCGTACTACACACTCGAGATGATCGGATTACTTCGATGAAAAGTGCACAGAGAAAATCTCAAGCATGAACTGGGCACGCATAAAACGTTGAAGAGCTTGCCTTGGATTACATTCCTTCTGGCATTCCTCGCCTTATCCCCTTCATACCTGGTTTCGTGCACTTCTGAGAGTATGCTGTGCTCTCCGTATATGCTCTGCTCTTGTATGCGCAGTAGCCAGGAGTACCAAAGCAAGGGAGGCAAAATACGCGCGTCCTACCCTCCTACCTACTCTTTTGCTTTACGAGCTATTTGCATAAAGTTTTGCATGTAGATGCTGCCATGAATGAAGACTCAAGTTCGTCCAGCTTCCAGTGTGTAATCTGTTGCAGTAAGAACTACCGAAAGCAAAAGAATTATCTCCAGAGCTATGCCAAGTGCATCTACGGCTGCGGAAAGTGTTTGGATGCATATTTCTTCAGTTGCACCGATTAGCGTCGGACGAATACGAGGGGTAGCTTTGGATTGTAACAGCCCAAAAGGATTTCATCCTATCGGCCTCGTGTAATGCGTGCCCTGACCACTTTGTTAAAGGGAAACCAAAATGTCTTCCGTCACATGGTTTCTCCGCTTACATCTCCACATTTATCAACTTTCACCTTTTTTTACCAGTTCACACAACTTCAATAATGCACAGACTAGAACAAGATAACTGAGATAACGTGGGATCTACCAGTTGCAACAGGTTGCACTAAATGATAGGCTTAGTGTCGAATAATGAAGCACAGTTTAGTCAGGGAGTGTTCCAATGCAGCAAGCTGCAACACTCCTTGCAGCTGAGAACAACGCAATCGCTGCTTTATCCAATACGAGCCATAGTTGACTAACAGTTATTTGGTAATTTACTTATTTTAATTAACTATACTAATCGACCAAGAACTGGAATCATCATGTGACACCTTCGCGCATTTGTGCCTGCACTTCCACACATCCATAGAGCTTGTAGAAGTAGCGGTCTTGGTCTCAAAGGATATGCCATCGCGTCAGCGCGGCAAGCTCAGCCAGGAACCAGTTACTAAGAACCAAGAGGGTTGGTCGTTCGCTGCCCAGCTCTCGCCGGTCGCAAGACAGATAATGGTTCAGATATCGATCTCCAGGATCGATATCACTGATTCCTACTCCCAGTATGAAATAGGATCCGAAAGGAATTCTTGAATTCAGATTTTACTTTCATTTCTAACTTATTGTTTTATTACAAGTTTTGAAATGTAATCAGACTTTGAGTGGCGCGCAACACACGAATCCCAGCTTGTTACTAACAGAGACGCTTCAAGAGTTCCGAATGAGATAAATCGCGGGAAGCAGGCAAGTTAACCCCCTTTCCGAACATTAAGAGTTCGTAGAACAGATGCGAAGAAACGTCCAAATTTATGCTTTAAAGATCAAAGGCTAAAATTACCATTCACCGTGAAGGAGCGCTCTGATGTTCAGTATTTTCCCGGTCACCTAAATTGCATGAAGCAGTTTTGTTTGCCTTGAACGTTTGTGTGACTAAGTGTCCCTTTTGGAAGAATGTTTCGTGCCGTTTCACATAGTAATATGCCGTGTTACGGTAACTGCACAGTTTCTACTCATATTGCATATATTAATCCTGATAATAGGCCTTAGTCGCTTTGGAATGTTAAACCCCATAAACCAAACCAATCTTCATTATCTCAGTCTCTGTGTTATCTTCTGTTTTAGCGACTTTCGTGCTTTATGTCGTAGTTTCTGTTTCTATAATTTTTTATACTGGGTCTAGGACGCGCCCACGGCTAAAATTATTGCATCGCCGTAAGCATTTATGCATTCTGCAAGGAGTATATTATACAGCTTCATGCTGTTAATTTGTCCTATCCTGAGCAACATTTAAAAAGCTTTGTTCGAACTTGCATTGTTCGTACGGCACCTCATGGTGTGCAATTTGTTGCTTCTCGTTCACGAAAGGCTATTGTCTTAGAACCTGTTTTTGCAATAGAACAACACGTATCATCAACATGTGCAGCAAGGGTTCAAAGACAGTATGTTCTCGACGAGTGTGACAGATTCTTGCATAGCGTCGCATCAGCCATCTAAGCTGAAGCTCCACGTGAGGGCTGTGTCGCTTCAAACACTGCACGTTGCAAAATGAACGAATCACGTGCTCGGCAAGTTGCCAAAAAGGCTGCAGTCTGGTTTAGAGTACAGCCCAGTCCGAACCTATCGCTATCCTTGCACATAAACAAGCATCAGTGAAATAGGCATCACTCCTGCGATTATCTTTGGACCTCTCCGCGGTCCATCGGGCTCCAACTTTTGTACAAATATCGATAATGGGGTAACGCTAGCAACTAATTTTGCCTGAGAACTATATGCATGCTAATGAGCAAATAATATTTACTGGCCGTTTTTTTTTATTTACAACCCAAAGGAAACACATTGTGTCTTCCTTCCAGGTAGTAAGTTCGATCTCTCTCGGTAAGTTTTAAATATTTTTCATTACTATAAACAAAGAGCCATCAGTGTACTCCTGCCTTGTTTTACTGGAGTAAACTGGTCTTTTCTCAAGTGCCCACTCCACCTTGCCTCGAAAAGTAGGTTTTTTTTTGTATAATAAAGCTCACTTCTTTCCGTTTCCACCTGCGCAGACCTCGAGATCAATTTCTGGGCGGCTGTGCCGATCCTGGGAGATGGCAGCGGTTTAAACACTCGAGATGATCGGATTACTTCGAAGAAAAGTGCGCAAAGGAAATCTCAAGTATGAACACGGCACGCATAAAACTTCGAAGAACTTGCTCGGATTACATTCCTTCTGGCATTCATCGCCTTATCGCCTTCATACCTGGTTTCGTGCACATCTGAGAGTATGCTGTGCTCTCCGTGTATGCTCTGCTCTTATATGCGCAGTAGCCAGGGGCACCAAATCAAGGAGGCAAAATACGCGCATCTTACCCTCTTACCCACTCTTTTGCTTTACGAGGTATTTGCATAACGTTTCGCATGTAGATGCTGCCATGAATGAAGACTCAAGTTCGTTCAGCTTCCACTGTGTAGTCGTTTGCAGTAACAACCATCGAAAGCGAAAGAATTATCTCCAGAGCCATGCCAAGTGCATCGACGGCCGCGGAAAGTGTGCGGGTGCAGATTGCTTCAGTTGCATCGATTAGCGTCGGACGAAGACGAGGGGGGGGGCTTTGGATTGCGACGGCCCAAAAGGATTTCATCCTGTCGGCCTCGTGTAATGCGTGCCCTGAACGTTTTGTTTAAGGAAAACCAAAATGTCTTCCTTCACATGGTTTCTCCCCTTACATCTCCACAGTTATCAACTTTCACCTTTTGTACCAGTTCACACAACTACAATAATTCACAGACTAGATCAAGATAACCGAGATAACATGGGATCTACCAGTTGCAACAGGTTGCACTAAATGATAGGCTGAGTGTCGAATAATGAAGCACAGTTTAGTTAGGGAGTGTTCCAATGCAGCAAGCTGCAACACTCCTTGCAGCTGAGAACAATGCAATCGCTGCTTTACCCAATACGAGCCACAGGTGACTAACCGTTATTTGGTAATTTATTTATTTTACTGATTTGTCGAAAAAAACATACACTCGCCAAGGTTCAAAGAAAAATAAAAAGAATTGATGTTTCGGCGCCCGTACGTCTGCCTTGAGCAACCGCTGCTTTACCCAATACAAGCCACAGCTGACTAACCGTTATTTGGTTATTTGGTTATTTGGCGCCCGTACGGGTGATCAAGGCACCCGTACGGGCGCCGGAACGTCAATTCTTTTTATTTTTCTTTGAAACTTGCCAAATGTATGTTTTCTTACACAAATCAGTATGAATTTTCCTCGCCAGACGGGATTCCGTCGAACCCTAGACTTCTTTACTTATTTTAATTCACACTTCAGTATACTAATCGACCAAGCAACTGGGATCATCATGTGTCTCCTTCGCGCACTGCCACACATCCTTACAGCGTGTAGGAGTAGCGGCCTTGGTCTCAAAGGATATGCCATCGCGTCAGCGCGGCAAGCTCAGCCAGAAACGAGCTACTAAGAAACAAGGGGGTTGGTCGTTCGGCGCCCCGCTCTCGCCGGTCGCAAGACAGAGAATGGTTCAGATATCGATCTCCAGGATCGATATCACTGATTCATACTCCCAGGATGAAATAGGATCCGAAAGGAATTCTTGAATTCAGATTTTACTTTCATTTCTAACTTATTTTTTTATTACAAGTTTTGAAATGCAATCAGACTTTGAGTGGCGCACAACACGCGAATTCCAGCTGGTTAATAAGAGAGACGGTTCAAGAGTTTCGAATGAGATAAATCGCGGCAAGGAGGCAAGTGAACCCCCTTTCCGAACATTAAGAGTTCGCAGAAGAGATGCGAAGAAACCCACGTCCAACTTTATGCTTTAAAGATCAAAGGCTAAAATTGCCATTCACCGTGAAGGAGCGCTCTGATGTTCAGTATTTTCCCCGGGTCACCTGAATTGCATGAAACGGTTTTATTTGCGTTTGACGTTTCTGGGACTAACGATCTAATTTGCAAGAAAATTTCGTGCCGTTGCACATAGTAATATGCTGTGTTACGGTAACTGCGCTGGTTCTGCTTGTATTGCACATATTAATCCTGATAATAAGTGCACCCATGAGAAGCTCTGAACCTTTACTTTGTGAGCGTAATGAAACGCATGAAACGCGCAGGGAAGAACCAAAGTTTAAAACTTAGTTTTTAAAGTTTGGTTCTTCCCTACGCGCACTGAAAACTTTTGCAGCCGGTCGTCAAATAGCTGTTTTGCTCATTTTTCTTCTTTTTTGCTCTTTCTACTGTTTCGATGACATTTAACACCATCTCTCACATGCCTGTGAGACGGTGTTAAGAGACGGTGTTAATTAGAGGAGGTGACAATTCGAGAAATCCGCTGTAAAACACCAAAAATCTGGCTTTTAAACCGCAGCATTCTATAAAGCGCTGGTTCACACCAGTCAGTTTCCATGGTTCAGAGATGCAAGCGTTTTCCTTGTTTCCATGTTTAAACGTAATTATATATATTCAATTTATTGTAGCACATCAGCAGTTATATGTGATCATTTTTTCCTCCCTGCCACGTATTATGACGTTTTACTTGATTTGAAAATGAATGAAACGAGAAATTTTTCCCTACTGAAATTACTCTAGTTTTGTACAATATCCAGGTTATCAAACTGGTACATTTCTCAGAAAAGATGTAGAAGAGAACTGTTAAATGACAACATGGATTCCGGATGGCAATATGGGCTAGGAATGAAATGTATACTGAGCAACTTGGTGTGTAGAGTTTTCCTCCTTAACTGGCTCATAAACAGTGCAGTACGCCATAGTGAACGGCTCTGGATAAATTTTCACAGCATAGGTTTCCATAGGTTTTGCCGACATCTTCTAGCACAGCTGAGTTCTTTCCATCCGCCTACACCAAAATCAGGCCGCGTTGGCGTCATCTCGTCAGATTTGACCTAATTACCTGTCGAATGCAAAATCCGCTCAGCCACCGTGCCATGTACAAAGCCAGTACGTGAGATGACGCTGCCCAACTCTCTCCAGAAGTCACAAAGTGTAAGTTTCATTTCATCATGAAATAAAAATTTTGGTGCAGCGGCTGCAGCCTCGCTTATGAAAAGGCGTGGCCAAAAAAAAATGCCTTGTTGCTTTCTGAAATCTAGTTGCTTTTACACTTGGAAGAGTTTCTAATGCCATAAAGTTGTAAAGTGATTTGATTTGTGTGGTTGTTGTTGAATATCAAAAACTAAGGCGGAAACATAATAATGATTGGTACACCTTAATGGTTTTCTTCGGTGCACGAGTGTTTCATTCAACTCACTAAATTTTTTTTCCTCTTTACATGAGCTGCCGACATGGGCTACAAAACCATTAAGGAAGGACTTCCGGAGTGGCAACACCAACAGAGTCATTTAAACAATGCAGCACAATACCACCACTGTTCTGAAGCTCGACAGTGCGCCTAATATAACGTTGATTAAGTGAACCTGATGTTAAAAGAGTCGACGCTGAAGGCAGTACCCCACGTGCGTTCTGCATTTACGCTTTTCGCCAAGGAGACAACACTAGCCAGAAACAAGTTAGGAGATAGCCTTTGCAAAGATGATTGTTTCTCTGGTTTTCCTTATCTTCTCTGCCGAATATAAGCCTCGAATAACCAAAATCCAACTGCGGCCTACGGTTCTCCAGCGCAAAAATTAGGCCAAATTGAGCGCCTGCTGCCGTAGCGCACAACTGTTCTATGAAACGTGCAAAGGCACCAGACACTTTTCATTTAGGCAAGCAGCGAGAAGGAAAGCAGATAGCTTTGTTACGGGAACAAACCATGCGCATTGTCCATACAGAGCGCTTTTAATGAGAATTCCCAATTAACAGTAGGAGAAGGCCGTGAGCACTTCCCGCTTCAGCTTTGTGTTACATTTTATTACAAACAAAGGCACTCGAATTCTAATTAAAAGCATGATGGTTTCTTTTTCGTTCTTCGCTAGTTTCGTTCTGGCAGTAATGTTACTTTTTGTGTAACGGGAAACCGTAATCAAATTCAGGACATTTTTTTTAGCCGGCTATTTGCATTAAAAGCGCTTGGTTCTGCGCCAGTGATGGCGCTTTCGTTAACCTTTTTGTTTTTCCAATTGATCTTTGCATACATCTCAATGCATTCAAGATATAGAGATATCAGAGGTGTATACTTTTAAACCTGTAACTTAACAAAACCTTTGTAGAATTTTTTGGCGAAATTTTAAATGTGAGCCTGACCAAAACTCCTATAATGGCGGTTCTTACCTGTATTTATTTTTACCCTTTTGCAAGCTTTAAAAGTAATACAACTACTTGCACCAACAGTGACTATCAATCAGGCATGAAAACACGTTTGGGTTTATTAGTGACACTTGAGACTAAAAGAAAATTTTACAATAGAACTCAAGTCTTCTCATCTTACCATAAACGTTAGGTTCAGAGTGATGCGACGTGACAATGACAGAGAGAAAAGACTTACTTTATTTTTGGGCAGCAATCAGGAACCCAGCGAATGTTTTCTCCTGGTTGACCAAGGCAAGCCTTGGTCGTATTTTGTAAAGTATCGTTTTTTTTCCTGTTTTTGATCCTTTGTCACTGGCCGGAGCTTTTCGATGAGGTTCGTTTTAAGGGAACACACCAACGACAGATGACAGAAGAAAGGGAAAAGAAAAGGAAGCATTACACAATAACGCATCAGTATTCTAGGCGCGTCTACAACCGCCAGGTACTCCAGCAGAGGTGGTTGAAGAAGAGACGGGAAAGAAGGTGAACAGGTCGATAGGTTTTGCACACTCGCCCATCGAGCTCCCCTCCCCTAATGTTTCCTTTACAAGTCTGCTATGGACACTCCGCGCATACCGCCATTGCATAAGAGACTTTCGCAACGGTCAGCGCTCATCTCATGCGATCTACGTAAAGGAGGTACAGCATTTCTAACAAGCAAAAAATATTGAATGTTGTGGCTTAGGCCCGGGCATCCGTTTTTTAAGGACAGCCTGATAATAACGTCGTCAACCAACAATTCGCTATCATTACGTTATGCAAAGTTTTTGCTCAACGTACTTATCTATTTAGAGTTACCGTAGCGCACTTGGTTTAAACCTTAATAAGTTTTGTGTTACTTTATTTTGCCATTATTCTTGTAATCTGGGCGGAAGCTAGGGCGTGCGACGAACTTTCACCAGTGAATTTCAAGTAGATGCTGAATCATTTTGTGAGAACTGTCTCTTTTCTTCAGCATCGAATTATGTTTATTCGGCATTACGAGTATTATTCTTTCCGTGATTAACATTGCTAAACTTTGTTGTTCTGACACGAAATGCTGCGAAACACGATTCAGGTTTCGAACCGGCAGTGGTAATGACACATTTCAGCGAGGGTGTCGAAGTCGCGAAGCTGAACGGTTATATTCGTGCAACCATCGCACTCCAAGGAAGAAACCCACCAACCCTGCTGCCACTTGATGAAATTCGATCTAATGGGTGCGCTGATTACTCGCTCCCTCTGCTGCCTTGACTGACTTAGGGAACCTTATCGGGCGGAACTTGTCCACATGAAATAACGGAGCGTTCGGCGATGAGTTCAGTTTCAACATTAAACTAAGCGATGTCACAACAGTTCTGAGTCCCTGTGACGTTGGTTATCAGGACACGCAACTTAATATTGCCGCTGTTTTGTCGTTAAATTTGTTTTCAGCGCGCCCACACAGCTCTATAATAGGTGTCTCGGGGAAGCCCGCCACTATCTTTATTTTTAATAGGTTTTTTTAGGTAAAGAGGAGCTTCCTGCCTCGTAGTATTACTAGTGTTGGTGGACACCAGAAAACAAACATTTCCCTCTCACTTGACTGTCCAATAATGTAGAGTCTAAGTACTATGACATCCAAAACTCAAAAACCATATTTCTCAAAATATTGATATCCGCTGAGTGCAAGTGAAGAAACTCCAAACACCTAGCCTTTATTATAAGCCATTATTTGGAAAGATTTGACACTGTTTAAATGTTGGCACACGTTTCGGGACAGGGGTAAACCGGCACGAACTACTGTCATTATGGCTGGGACATAAGCTGTGCGAAAGCTCACTAAGCCTGGTGAGGTCATTAATGCATTTACTGGATTTACCGAATGTCGCTGCCTAGAGGCGCAAAACAAAGCGAATGAAGAAGATTGCTCGCTCCCAGCTATGCCACAGTGACAGCAAGCGGGCTAAATGATAGCATGCAAACGTGTAGCAGGAAGAAGGAATGGAAGAACAATTGGAGGCTTGAGCCTCACCTTGCTGGAGCATAAAGTCATGGCGTTTAACATAATTAAACCGAGCGCAAGCGTAAAAGCCGAAGACAGCTCCGGCTTAAGAGCTTTAGTGGATTAATGTTCATGTTCCTCATTTTTTATTCTTTATACAGACATACTCCGCTCTGCCAAAGGACGTACAAGGGGGGATACAACTTGGACAAAAACAAATCTTCATTAGTACATCACACATGGTTATAGGACAATCGATTCCACTCTGCCACAGTTCCTGCAAATTAAGCAGAATTGGTCACCTTCTAATTAACATTCATAAACGGCAACGACTCCTCATACCACTACCTGCACAGTGGTTAAGCAATGCGCCACTGCAGTGGCAGGTGGCTGTTTCTGTCACAGGCACCGATAGCTATTGTGCGACCCATATTGCTCTTCGCTATCCGCCTTTCGCGACCAGTCATTAATTTAACTGCCACCCCCCTCCCCCCTGGCTACAACTGGCGCCGCACTCCTTCGAACTTACACGAGCTTCTTTCCATTGGCTGCAGCTTCAGTGACGTTCCGCTGGACTAATCCCGAGTAACTCGGGTAAGTTCGGAGCAGAAGACAAGATTCTTGCTCTTGGTTGGACAAAACAGTGCGCAATGCAAGGTTGTTGCTCGGGCTTGGTACGTCTGGAATAGTGCTTTCGCACTAATAAGATGCATGATGGCTCCACCAGGTGACATCAGAGCTGAAGCATTCATTTCTTATCACGTGCAGTCCGTAGCCATTTCTGAGGATCCGTCTTCTACATAACTCAATCCTTTCCTTCCACGGTCGCTTCCCACCGTGATGCACGCAGCATGCACGCTCAATCTTAGAGCAACGTCACGCTTCGCCATTTCTGTTTTAATCCTCACCGTCATTTGTCTAACAACTAGAATTCGGTATATAAGAAGAAATGATCGGAAAATGAGCAGCGTACAAGTTACGGTACCTTTCTTTAAGTCTTATTTGCGGAGTAACATTCAAAAAACATTTATTTACCCGCGGTGAAAATAAATGATGCAGGAGGTCAATTCGGTCCTTCGTGTCTCGCCACGTGAACAAGATGCTAGCAGACGACTTTCCTGGAAGGAGGAAGCTTCTTGTCTGCATTAGATATTGCTGTTTAAATTCTTTCTTCGCTTATCAGCGTTGCTGTAAATGATTTCGAGAGAATAACTTGCGTGAGAATATCAGGAAGCGCAACGCATGGAACCAAGCAGCGCCGACATCCCTTGCGCAGAGGGCCACGAAACTTAAGTGTGCTCTGTAAGGCTTCTGGATTAAGTGCGCGTACGGATTGCGTCCCCCATGGGTAGAGCGTTCGAGCGGTCCGTATCGCTGCATACAAATCGACACCTCGTTGCAGCTTCTGTACTAGTGCCGTATTGAAAAACAGCGCGATAGAATACGGACGAGAATCCTGAAAGTTAAAAATGAAAATCAAAAGTTTAAAGGCTACATACAGCCTTGCCAAACCCACGTGCCTTCGTCGCTCACACATTAGCCAAAACGCACGTCCAAGTACATCGCAACAACATACGCAAAAAGAATCACTAATGCCTTGCGAGCATATATTGCAAAACCGCGGCCTCATTTTTATGCAGGCTAACTGATGGTTTCGGTACACTTTTTTTTGGTGAGACTGCATGAAAATGACGTTGCGTTTCTGCAATATATGCTCGCACGGCATTACTGATTGTTTCTGCATACGTTGTCGTCATCTACTATGACGTGCGTTTTGGCTGTTGTGTGAGGGACAAGGACACGTGTCTTCCACAAGGCTGTATCCGCTAAACTTTTTATTGTTATTTTTAACTGCCGAGAGTTGCCGCGTATGCATGGTTTTATCTTTGTTATAAATACAGTGTCCTCAGAATAATGAAATCAGTTGTTAGCACTGTGTTCGTCTCGCCTCTTCTCCTGCGTCGCCGATATGGCAATTCATAACTAACTCGCCCAGCTTTCCATACTGCAGATGTATTAGTGCATTACACAGATTTAAGTCGAGATATACAAGCGCAGAGATTTCTAAAGCAAATTTTTAAATTCAAGTCCAATTCAGTGCTGACTTATTCCGGTTTCTGGCAGAGCAAAAGACTGCGGAACGTAACAGAGAAAACCTGTTGCATCGAGGACATCTGGTTTAATAAGAATTTACTCACAGCCGGCTTTAGTGCCCAACGGACCTCTTACTGGCTGTACATCATAAGTTCATCGCCAATATTTCTTTATCCCTCATTTGTTTGCGGCACCCGATAAAAGTAACTACGTCAGCAATGGTGCTCATTTGGAGGGACTTATCATAGTAAAGCCCTAAGGGGCTTGAATTGTTTTTTTCAAGAGGCGTCGAGCACAAAAGAACCGTTGCCGTGTTATATCCGCATCGCATATATACGACCTCGATTAGCATGCCGCGATTCGAGGTTATGCTATATACGAGTGCATGCTTTATACGAACTCGACGAATGCTGCTAAAAAGAAGTGTCCTACAAATCTCAGGGCAGTTTTTTTTAGCGATGTTCACGAGGGATTATTCTCTGTTAACGTGCTTTCTCTGATGAGGTTGTTTCAAGCATTTTCGCGCATTTCACATGAATAACGTCAATTTGTTTTTTAAAGCGACAGCTTCTACGCAGACGATCTGACGTTTACGCTGCCGTGCCACCAACTTCCCCATGCTGACGTCACCGGCGCTAGCGCTCCTTCATCATGCAACGCATTTCAAACTGTATGATTGAACTTCGTCACCACCCTTACCGTAGGCTAGCATGGCGAATAGAACTGCGCCGCTAGTCGCATTCTGTCGAGAACAATTGCCATGCGTGCACAGGGATAGTGCTGCGAAGCCGGTCTATGCGGACCGCTGTAGTCCGTCTGCAGTAGTCTGCATCATTTCATGTGATAATACAGCTGTCCCTGCTGTCCTCATCCTCGAAAAGTGACTCCATGAAATTTTTTTGTAATGCGCCGCTTTCTCCAGAAGGCATTCGTACCCTCGCCTTAACTAAGACTAACAACACTCGAGGTCGACTGCTAGTGCTCTTCTCGGAGCACTAGAAGCCGAGTGGTAAGTATATGTTGTGTTTCAGGTATTCAAATCAGCAGTTAAGCCATTCTGCATTTGTATCCCGGCAAACTTCGATAATGCGTTAAGTGTTGAGTTTGCCAACTGCACATTACGTCACATGCTTCACTTTCAGCTCGCCTAAAGCGGTGGGGCAAAGGTTTCCAGAAGAGGTCACTGGCTCAATTTGTTTGAAGCATAAATCCAGAAAAGCGTAGCTATAGTGACAGCCTGGGTAAAAAAACTTCACTGTAGAGGTAATATGTCATGGCATCTTTGTCCGTTCTAGCTACTAAGGTCTGCTCTAGCGAGCCATTATGCATTGCATGGCAACGGCTAAGTGCGACATTCAGCACTTATTCTGTAGTGCTGTTTCTTGGAAATTTTCTGCACTAAGTGACGTTTATGGATGTTTTTACCTCCAACTGTCTCGGAGTTACTCATCTTTACAGAAGTTGTGTCCAGTACGTCTCCCGGGCACATTTTGCAGGCACACAGTTCAGAATCGGACCTTCAAAGGTGCTATTCTTGAAACAGCGCCTTTCACGAGCACAGAAACCAGAGGTGCATTAGGTTAGAGCCAAATTTCGATGTTCTCTGCCAAAAACAACCATCTGCGAGAAAGATCAATTCATCGTAAGTGGAGATGTTGGCGTTGCAAAGACATAGCCAGCCGTTAAGTAGCGTGTTGTGTTCAGAACAGTGCTTGCGAATTCCCGTTACCTAGTGTGTTGTTTGCCCACGAACACGAGGGTTGTGGCGGTTAGCTCTGAGATTAAGGTGAACGCAATTACTACCCTCTGGTGAGCACAGGCGAACTTCTGGTTCCTGTTGAAGTTGTTTTCACCGACGGTTCCAGAACTGCTCGGAGCGACGTTTTCGTATTACGTTTCGCCGTCCAGAACATGTTTTTCTCTTCCGAACTTACCTTATGGATATTTAATAACCAGAAAGAGACCGGAACACATCTTTTTTTTTGTTTTAATTCATTTCTTCCCGGCTCAATCTTTATGCAGCTGTTCGCTCTTTGTCCGCTGTGTCTGCTATAACATCGCTTTCCCTCCCGCCGGTATCCCTTTTTCGCGGTGTATTGATCCGCCGTTATGCATTTTCAATAGCGTTCACCAGTCATCAAAGTGCATGAAATATTTTGCCCTGTACAGCCTATTTGGCCGGCGAAAGAATGAGCGAAATTCTATTAACGCCTCTTTTTACGCCGCATTAGGAGGGATTATATTTCGTTGCATTAGTGGAAAGGAAGATACGACTTGGTAATATAAAAATTCGCCCGCTCTGGCATTTAAATGAATGAGTTTCTAACGAATATCGAAGTTTCTTTGTTTTTTTCCTTCCCAGGAAAACCTTGCTCAATATCCAATGTGGAAACAAAAGTCGAAGGAGACGTCGGTAATTAAATCGTTATTCATAGTCGGGTCTCCGTCGCTGTAGTTCGCTGTAGCGCTTCTGGTTACTTCATCTTCTATTTTGCAGCTAGCATGTATTTTTTTTTCATTTTCGCTATACAGGGCCACGTGAGCTCGTCTGCCGGCTCCCTAGCACATAGCTTTCTGTAAGACAGTCGCGCCATTCGATCCTCCTTCACAAAACCTCCTATGTTTCATACGCAACAGGCAGCATTAACGAATTGAATGCAAACTGCTACGTTCATGTTCCTCTGCCTGCCAAAATTCAAGAACTTAAGATTTTTTCCACTAGCCCACTTTTCACGCAACAGGTATGCCAGAGTTTGATACAAAAACTAATGGCTAGTGTTCAACAGTCAGCTGGCATCCAGAAAAGGATTTAACCTATTTATGTATCTGATAATAATGGCAGCTCTCAACACCGGTAGCGTGACCAGGTGCTAAGGAAAGGCTGAAAAGTTTTGTGCATTTTGTTTCCACATTCGAAGCATTCTTCGTCCGCATCCAGTCAATTTAAGGCGTAAAAAGCATGTCATTTTCTCCGAACTTTGCTTAAAATCGCTGTGAGCACTATACTCTCCAGGTATCTTTTAATTAACCGCAACAGCGGCACTGTTTCTTTGAATATTATCGTCACTTTCTCATGGCTACAACCGGTCAATCTCGGCATCCTGGTCATTTCAAGTCACCACCGCTATTCTTTTAAACGGGCTCCTGATGCTTATCGCGTTTCTATGAATATACTCCTGCGCTCATATTGCTGGCACGAGCTTTGTTCGTCGCTGCTGAAAGAAAAAAAAAGGCAGAAGGTTAAAACTTTCATTCGAGAAAGAAATAGGAAGAGAGGGAGAAAAACTTATGCTAAATTTTGCGGTAACGTATATGGGTTTAGCATAAGTAGGTTGGTGAGTGAGGTAAATATAGTGGAAGTCAGAGAACAGCAGACCGCCTTCGTGAATGCGTGATGCGAAATACATCAAAAGGCACCGCCACTTTTCACCACACAGCAAGAAGAAATGTCAACTCTAGCTGTGCCTTTTTCGCAACGTGGTGCGCGCCCATTCAATTCACATCCTCGTTCGTACCCTTTCAGCATTTCTGGAGCCGTTGTTCAATGCTATTCGAAGCTTGCACGTGCGTCATCTGGCTACAGCACACGCCTTGCCATTGCCCTTCAGGTGGTCATGCAGAAGGCTACGTCATCATTATGCGACGAGCACTTAATAGGACGTGGTAATATAACCGACTGACACCTAGTGAAATAAGGGGTTTTTCTTTCAGTAACAATGGAAATAACGGTGCCGCAAGCAACTTAAACCTTCACTAGTGGCGATGCTTATGTACAGGAGTAATTAGCCTAAAAAAAGGCCTGTTTTGTCTACCACTGTAAGGTACGTCTACCAAAGCCCTATTAGGCCAGTGTCATCTGAAAACTTCAAGAGTGTTTTGTCGTTGCTCGGCGGTCAATTTGTGACTGTTCAGCGTACACGATTGTAGAGCCGGCGTCCAACGGAATGCTCTTTCACGACATGTAGCAGACAAATTTCTCTGGTCCGCCGCAGTGGCTCACTCGAAACTGCTGACTCGAAAGATGCGGGTTTGATCCCGGCCGTGGTGATCGCATTTCAATGGAGGGGAAATCCTAGAGGCCCGTGTTCTGTGAGATGTCTCCACGGTAAAGAACCCCAGGTGGTCGAAATTTCCGGAGCCCTCCACTACGACGTCCCTCATAGCCTGAGTCATTTTGGGACTTTAAACCCTTATAAGCCAAAACAAACCAAACCAAATGACTTTCTCACATTCGTCACAAAAGCGCGGGCAGACATTGTGCATAGAGCTGTCGATTAAATACGATGCAGCAAGGCGATGCTTGCCGCTCATTGTATTGTATGCATAGCACTGGGGGCATTTCGCATGCTATGTGAAATATGTCGCTCTGGGATGCGGGGCCAGTTAAATATATCACTGATTTTTCTGAAATTCTACCAATTTTTTAATCTGTTACCATAAATTGTCAAGCAATGCACAACTAAAGATATTGCATTGCCATTAAAGGCTATGGAGGAAAAGGGGAATACTACAATAAAATGCAGAAAAATAAGATACAGAATAATTCGCTAGCCCTGACGAAACAAAAGATACTGCCTATGAGGCAGGGGAACGGCGGTATTAGGGAAGTATGATTTATTTTCGCTTTAATAGTTTTCAAGCGGTGATCATTTTACCTTGTTTTTGGAAAAATGCTGCGGCCGCCTTCGTGAGGACACAGACATATTTGCACCTAAGCATTTCGGAAAACTGAATTTTGCAAGTCCTTTCAAATGTTATTTAAACGACAAGCTTAACAATGTCTTCATCGCTTCTGATCCGACTGAATAGGTGCAGTGTCTTGGAGAGCTCAGTAGCAAACCCACAGTTAGACGCATGGTAAACGTTCTGAATATAAATTTCCAACCTAGGCATTTTGAGTCAAAACGCTTTTTTTCGGCATAACATTTTCAGCTGTGTATTACATTAGGATGCTGCTAAGACCTGCTAAGATCAAGCTGTTTAAATAATGAAGAATTGTTAACTTTTTAACTATCACTCTTAGCCTTCTTAATTGGTGAGGCGTGTAGCCGCTGTAATTAATAATGATAACGGTTTTCAGAATTTCGAGAATTCGGTTACCCTCGGCGCTGTGGTGTAACAAATTTTGGCTACATCGCGTCAAAATACAGGCTTTTGCGAGAAGCTTGTAGGCAAAGGAAGCTCTCCAAAGCCCGTAACTCGTCAAAAAAGCAAAACTTGTTGGGGAACAGCGCCCAGGAAGTTTTTCGAAATTTCTAGAAATTGATATAGATATTAAATACGTTGGGCTACACTTCTCTCAATAATTGAGGTGCTCAACAAGAATAGTTAAAAAGTTAATTATGCAATATTATTTAACCAGCCTGCTAGTTAACACGTCTTAGCAGTATTTTCATGTAATACATGGCTGACAATCATATGGCTCAAAAAGCGCCCTTCTAACTCATAAAGCCTATTTCTAAAACTTGTGTAGAGTTTCAGCCTAAACACTCTGCATACGTGCGCAATCCAGTTCGAAATGAATACACAAAGGGCGAGTCTTCTAAATTCAAATATGAATGTTCATTCTTGTGTTATGCTGTTAAGGAAGAGGCAGAAATTCCGTAGTAATGTGTTCATGCTACTGGCAAGATACGAGTAGGTTTTCGTTTGTAGTTTATAAAATATGACAAAAATGACAAACAGAACTGGTTTCTCCTCTTCAGAAAGGCATATTGAAGAACGAGCCCGTGCTATGCACGTCTGATGTTATTTGCGCTCATCTCCTTTAAGCTTCATGAAAAACAACGAATCTCGATTTTCGATTCCATGCTTATTGTATGCTTCGAAAGAACATCAAAATTGGGTTTCAGAAGGTATTCACTGTTTCATTACAGCGTAAAAAATTTCCTAAGTCGTCTCTTTTTTCTTAAACTTCGTGCCTGTGCCTATGTTAACCGGTTTATTTCCTGTAACTGCTTCACATCTCTATGACTGCTTAACACCCTAATTCAGTTTCAGTTTCAGTTTATTCACTTTGGATGAGGGCTATACAAAAGAAGGTGACAAAATTAGAAAAATGCGGTGGTGTGGGCAGATATAGAGAGGTTACAAGATAGCTTTCGGGAACGGACATATGCTGAGGAGTATGATTAGTAATCGCATTGTCCAAGAATCTACTTACCTACCTAAAGTATCGGCAGTTTTAGAGGTATCTGCATGCCCTTGTGCATGAGCATTATTTACAACTCTTTCCGATCACATGCATATGCACGTACGCGATTGCCTATTTAAAAGCACATTGCTATGCACGCATAATACTGGTTCTGTTTCGTACACCAAGGTAAAATTTTCGTGCCTTTCTTTTCATTTATACGCATATAAGTAGGAAAAAACGTTAAGGTTCCCAATCAGCACCTTTTCTCAAACTTCGCAGCATGGCTTAGGGAAAGCGCAAATCTTCGCTTTGGATTAGAAGTTAGAGAAACAACCTGAATGCAAGTCTGTCCGACGAGAAAAAACTAATTTCTAACGCACTTCTCTACTCTTAAAAATGTCGCTGATTTCAGGCCGCCGGTGCTTTCAACAGCCACAATCTTTCGATTCTCGACAAAACAACAGATAATAATCTCGGGAGGTACAGTCTTTGTCAAAGGTTTAGAGCCCAGGGGGTTCACTTCTAAGCTTTATACTGGGACTCCAGGAGCATTCGTGGAAGTCCTACCTATTGCAGGAGGCAGTACCAGAAATCTTCTCACGTTCAGGAAATTTGGAGCGCTAGAGATTCATTAAGAACGACACAGTGTGGCTCAAAAGAAAACCCCCGGGCTCCAAACTTTTGACAAAGGCTGTACGTCCTCCAATTGCTCACCAAATGCCTACGAGTATAAGAAATCAGGTCTAATTTCCCTCGGGGTGGATAGAAAATGCTTTGAAGCAGGTTTGAGCTTCTAACAGCGCATGACTTTCTTATTACACAGAAGCACGACAACAACGCAGCGTGTTGTTCAAATGCTTCTGTTACCGTAACAGAATGCCCCGCAGCAACGCTGGAGCTACTACAAAAACAACAATAAGAGCCAAGCGTCTAAAACAGCACAATGCAGCGGCTTCCAAGCCACCTCTTAAAAGGAAGTGACTTCGGGCAAAACAGCAGGCAGACCTTTTATAGACAAATAGGGTGAGTTTACCCAAGCGCTACAGCTCCTTTTTCAGATAGAGCAAACCCCCTGGGCGAAACAGCGAAGTTTGTCGAGCATGGAAGGCATTACTTTGATTGACCCCCATTGCGAGTCCGTATTCTCTAGGCGTCACGTCCGTAACGTGACGACGGCAAAGCAACTCCCGTTGGTAGAAGAGCGGTTCGTGAACAATAAAAAAAAAAAGTTTGTGTGTTTGTTCGCCTCGCTTTCTTCCTGTAGAAATAACTGTCTCGTTCAGCAAATGTTGCCGCTTTCAGGCTGAAGATACGTCCCGTCTGCCACGATTATTTCCTTCCAAGTGTTTTCCCCCATCGCGCACTTGTTCATTCAAAGTGTTCTTCGTGCCAGTGTAGGTTGCTCTCTTTTACCCCGGAGCCCTCTGCTTAACGTCATTTATACATACTGTACATCTGTTACTAGTTTTCGTTCGAACTCTCAAAATAATATCCAGTTCCACGTCATGCTTTAGACAACATTCCTATCTCAATAATATCGAGGTTGGAGTCACTAGGTAGCCCGAAGGACAAAGCAGCGATTTCTTTGTCGCTTCTGAATGAGGACCCTTATACACCATGACGCATCGACTCACGCAACATTATACATCCTTCTCATTTATTCACATTGTATTACCGAAGTAAGATGGTTTTGCAAGTCAATCAGCATCCTCTGCCCACGCACGAAGCCCTGCCACAGCTGAGTGGTATACCAAGAGAAGACGCGGAACCATCAGTCATGCGCATGCCATTCACGTCGTATCTAAACTTCCTCCACTTGATGGCTTCGTAGCCAGTCCAACCACTCGAAGAACATGAGACATTACCCGCCAGTGTTGCATATTGGGCTCAGCCTGCCTGAAAGTCGTCAGCGCCGAAAGATTAGTATACAACCGCAGTTCTAGATCGCAGTTGTACGAAAATTTAGCGAGGAGCAGCTATAATTTCTTCTGTCTTCCATCCGGGATAGCACTGCTTTGTATTCGGAGAAATGTTCAGAGAAAGCAGCTTCATCGTTATTGTGTCTCCTCTCTATTCTCGCATGACCATTGCCGTCAATATTATCCTGCGTTTTGTTTAGAAAAATTTGTTGCGCTAGCTGCCGGTGCGGCTCTCTTTATTTTTTATTTCGATAGCACTAAAATCTCCATTCACCGAATTCGGCGACGTTTCCTGCCTGAAGCCTGCTAGGGGCAGGCGGCCCCCTTTCTTGGTCACGTCACCAAGGTGGCAGGTGGTTGATCTGTTTTTCTGCTGATAACATCGCCTATGACGCCGCATTTTCTGCAAAGCGGCATAACTGATATGCACGCATGGAACGACTGCAATAAGAATTGCGTCATGCATCTACTCTGTTTCATCCATGCCATTGAAACGCACAAAACGCCCAGGATACACTTAAATACGCCTTTGTTCGCATAGCAGTATCATGGATAATAAAGCATTACCACGGTAAAGAATGAAAACTGCAATAAAGAATGCAGAACGATGGCCACACAATGCTGGCCCAGCCAATTCGCATTAGGTCTAACTAAAGTTGAGATTTTTTAATGTTTCTGTGCGGAATTCTCGCAAGAGTAAGTTAATGACTGCACCGGGACATCTCGCCAGTTATTTTCATTTTCCATTCACAGCTGTTGTTTTGATTACCTCTGAACAGCCGAGAGCAATCGCTAAAAAAGTGCATTAGATTTGCTCGCCTTCAAGCCTGGTATTGCTGATATAGTCACCTGCAAGATAGCAAATCTGAAGAAGCGCCAGTAAAAGGGAGACCAGCTGCTCCCTAAGAAGTCTCACAATACTAAGCCACTGCAGACAAACCAGTGCGCGGCGCTGGGCGCAATGAATGACCCCAGCATGCCTGCCTGCCTGTCAAACCCATAAGTGTGCAGACGCCAAGCTTGTACGCGAAAGAGGCTTATCCGATAGAGGAAATATGGAATCTTCTCTTCTATCCTCATTAAACAAGACTTCACTTCTTTCGAAAGTAGCACACTAAAGAATAACCTTGTGAAGCAAACTCTGTGATAAAGATACATTTCGAAATGTCTAACAATCAGTTAGCAAAGCGAAAAACATATTTCAGTGACTTTGTGAATGCAGCATCTTTGAAGTGTGAAGTTTACGCATGTGCAAGAAACTAAATGCGCAGAAATGTCACAATTTTGGCGTACTTTCTCCCATTTGGCTTCTGCTAGATGCTGTAATCATGATTTATGCAATAAATACTTTTTGCTTTCAGCGGACTTAAGTGGTGCCTGAAGGGGCCATTCTAAATGAAGACCGTTCATCAATGAACGGTCTTGATGTTCATTGCTGCCTCAGACGTTCATCAATGAACGTCTGAGGCAGCACCGAACAACGCTCAATTCAGGCACTGGAAGCAATTTAACCTTGCATGGTAAGATATGCAAAGGCTGTTCTCTTTTGCTTCACCGCACGAGCGTTAGAGAGTTTTAGTTTAGCGTTAGCGTGATAGCGGACCTAAGGGAAATTACGTTAGCGTGCCGCAAGCAAGTTATCCCCTCAGATAGTTTTCGTATAGCGTTTCGAAAACGTTAAACGCCATCTGCTGAACATGAATGCAAACGGTCCTTCTAAAATGGTCGACACTGCCGTTAACTTGCTAATGTATAATATCTCCGAGTTTTTTTAACGAATTATCACTGCAGCGCTTATTTTCATCTGCAAATGATACCAAAATTAAAATAAATTGAAATAAAAAACGTAAAACTGTGGCGCCATCTAGTCAAGGCAATGTTAACTACAAGCCGTTCAAGCAAGAATATTCGCCATCACATGACGTGTAATGTTCAAAAAACTTTTGCAAATTTGATATAAAATCGCTTTGAGTGACTGAGTGAAAACTTTATTAGCTCTAGATTCGGATTGTGTTCGGTGGTTTTGAGATGGCTTCGTCCATCTTGCTCAAAGGTCGGTTGCCCTTAGTCCAGGGCTCCGCTGGATGCTGCTGCCAGTTTTGCTCGCCGAATCAGACCTTCTTGGTCGACCCGACGATCGCTGGAGAGCACTCCCTCCCATTGCTCCGCACTCGGGTTTGTTATCACTGGTACCACGCTTATCCTCTGGCATGCCCACGTTATGTGGTACAGCGTGGGGGGTTCTTGGCACCAAGGGCATTTGTCATTGTATTGTGTTGGATATATTTTGTTGAGTACGTGTAGGTTCGGGTAGGAGCCCGTCTGTAGCTGTCTCCACGCGACAGAGTCCTCTCTGCTAAGGGAGTTGTCCGGTGGTGGATACCGCTTTCTGCAGCCCTTGTAATAATTTAGAATCGCCGAATAATCTTGGGGTACAGGTTCGTTCCCCTCGAGGTCGCCTACGTTGGATGCTCGGTAATAAGTGTACCCTCGAGCTATCCTGTCCGCCTCTTGGTTCCCTGTTACTCCCGTATGTCCCGGCGTCCATACTATCGTATGCCTGATTGGTTCTCCGTTTGTTTGTCGTTGTGTTATGTGGCCCCCAGAGCGGAGTATGCGGAGCGCTCTGTGCCCTATTCTGCCGCGTAGGTAGTTGCGGCATGCTGTTTGTGAGTCTGTAAGGATTTTTAGAGACCGTTTAGACCGATAGCCCTCCGCTGCCGCTAGAGCGACGGCCGCTTCCTCAGCCTCGACTATCGTACAGTCTTGTAGTGATGCGCTGGTGATCTCGCGTAGGGTTGAGTCAATCACCGTTGTTACCGCATTGCTGTTGTGCTGCCCCGCTGTTCTGGTGTATGTGGCTGCGTCCACGTATACCGTCGTTTCTTGGGGTGCTAATGTCTTTTGTAGGTATTCAGCCCTTGCCTCTCTGCGTGCTTTGTGTAGGTTGGGATCCACTTTATTTAAGTCTATAAAACACCGCGAAAAAGCTCCAAATCCGTTGTTGTTTCGTTCCGGACATTTGTGCTAGGTTTCAGCTGCGTTTCGGGCAGTTGCAGACGGTAGCAGTGCAGCTTGAGGTCCCATTAGGCCTGCGCGCTCCAGAATCGAGAGCGTATCTCAAAAACTAGGCTAAATTTCAGCTTAAACTTTATCGTCGAAGCAAGGTGAGTCATAGCGAAAAGCCACAACGCCAGTAGTTGCCGGTAAACATGCCGACTGGAATCGCAAGGACTGCTGAATTGGCTGAAGCGGACGGCTCTCGCTTGGAAGGACGCCGCCATGTTTTCACGCTAAGGGCGCCAAAGCCGCAACTGCCGCAACGCTGAAGTCTGAAGATTGCGTTCGTACGCTATCGCTATTTCCCAATTGGCGTTCTGTGCATGCGCACTCTGGACTCGCTATTCCGCTATCACGCAATTACGCAAAGCCCGCAACACTAAAACTCTCTAAATTATCGGTCGGGGGAGAATAAGACGCGAGCGTGAAATTCTTGAAGCGTTTCTAATCAGGAAAAACAAAGAGATGTGTGTCAGCGATCCTTTGGTTTTTATCACGGATAAAGAATATAACTTCCTTTTATCTTAATGCAGTCGTTCCCATCGTCCAGAGTGTGCGCTTGCGCAGGGAAACATTTAAATGTAGCGGTTTTCTTGGCAATAAATCAGTTGCAAGTACAGCGGTGTGGTGTGTGTTCCCCCTTTTTTCTGTCCTGCGTGTGTGTTCCGCTGGTTCCACCCTGACAGCATTGGAAAGCTGCAAATAGTATTCACTCTCTTGGTTGTTTTAAGAGATAATTTTGTAGTCTTACGAAGTTTACATTGCTGCGTCATAATATACTTAGACAATTTGTTATCTTCATGGATGTCAAATACCTTTTATCTGAGTTTTGCAGGTTCACCCAGCGCCTCCTCCCCCGTCGCAGCCCCTTCAAAGCCTTTTGTTCATTACACACCCCCCGGATATAAGTTGTTCCACTATTGCAGCCTAAGGAATCATGATTCACCTCCCTCCCCTTCCTGACACGCATCCCCTCCCACATCACTTTCCTTCCCCACCCCCGGGGCCTTCCTCCTCGGAGCGAAGGCCCTATTTAATCCCTGCCGATGATGAACGCTTTGCCCAGACGAAGACAAGTCCCCTTGTCGAAACGTTGGCTCTAGCAACCTGAGGTTTTCCCCTCCCTTGTTCATTTTGTGATCGCCAAGGACCATCTACCGCACCCTCTCTCTACCATGGACCCTAGCAGATAGACCATCATCTTCATCTTACCAAATTGAAATAAACATTTCATATTCCCAGTAGCTAGTTCACGTCATTGCAGCCGTTCCCAGCACCGCATAAGGTAATTTGTGGTTACAACCAGCACTTTTGACGGTTCATGGACAAACCACCATATGAACAGACTGGCGAAGGACAAGGCACATACCAATACACAAGGGCCACAAATTACCTCGTATAGACTTTATAGATGTAGCCGATAGGAAATGTGGAGAAAATTGAAAGAACCATTCGCCTTCTGCAGCAAATGTGATTAGAATACGCTGGGAATGATGAAAGCAACTGTGATGTCAGTGCCATGACAAAACATTTAAACGTCAAAGCGGTAACCACCTCAGAACACAAGCCTTAATAGCCTGCTCCTGTAAAGAAGCGTCGCTGTCGATGTCGAAGCCCAATTATGCATACCTATTCACGCCGCAGTAAAATCGTTATCATATTTGACAACGCCTGATATGATGTATGCCACGTGTGCGAAGCGTTTCTTTCCTATACGGCGCCGGAACAACATTCTTTTTTTTTTTTTTTAAAGGCACTAGACGAAACTCCTTTCGCTACATATATCCAGGCCTAGCTGAGCTAAGCCACTGCCAATTATTTTCATGCTCGCATCCTCCTTCGTACGCTCCTGCTTATACCAGTCCAGAGGTGACTATTGGTTAGATTCTTTCAGACGTCAGGCAGCTGCCATGGCCGCGGCCAATGAGCAGCGTAGTTCCGACGAGTCAGGAAGCCCCGCCCCTGGCGGTGGGCCGACCTTACAGAGCGAGGAGCGCCGACCTGTCCGCGTACAAAAAGTTACGCCAGGAGAGGGAAAGCTGCAAAGACGTTGGAACTCAAGTTTTAAGTGCATATAACTCAGCTTCTACTAAGGGCATAAAAAAATGCTTGCTGGAGGATAATCGTGAAGCGGCGTCCTGACGCCATACCGCAAATTTATTATTGCCCCGTTCAGAGCCCCTTCAAGCTCGTAACACCAGCTTATTTAAGACAACGCTTTGAAACAATACTGGTGTTGCAAAGTATTGTCACGCAGCATGCTACCATTTTGTAGTCATAGCGTGCGTCTCCTTGTGCCCGAAGCTTCGAGGTCAACGCAAACATTTTCTTTTCACTTTCTCTTCCAGTTTTCAGCAAAGGAACAATGCGGACAAAACGTTTTGATCCCCGGATAGTAGGCAACTTTCTGCTGAGTCGCTAACTATTTTCGTTTCATTTATGCCAGTAGCACATGTAATCCGCCGCAAGCAAACATTTTTTTTTCTTCCATGACAGCCTACAAATTTATCTTTGAACAAAATGCTCCATTTATACCTTGATTCACATTGCTGCATCTGTTAGGGGGCCATTTTCACTTGATCTCCTTGAACGTATCTTTTTGATGCTCGCAGCAGATTCCTGCTTGAAGCTGGTTAATGTGTTTATTTTTTTTCGAAATTGCTTTCTACATATTCTGCGCAGTGGTGAAGCGAATTAGCATACATTTTGCACTGTACGACAAATATCTGAGGCCTACGAAATACCTCCATCATTCTGTGAAGAAAAAGAAAAGACATGGAAACGTGGCACTGAATATGCGATGTTTGGAAGCCGCACTTACGATTTTTCACTGCAAGTTTTAGTCTTAAAGTCACCAAACCGACACTGAGGGGGGAAGAAAGCGGCTAGGGAGGCGTATTTTGTTTTATATCGCCCGAAACATTGAAAACTGCGCCCTTCGCACGACAAATACCATGGTGTCATGTATGAATGAATGAATGAAATCTTTATTTGCCATCAAATACAAATAGGGGGATTGTAGAAAAAAAGCGGTCCTCGGACAGCTTGACGGGTCCACAATCCCTTATTTTGGCAGAGTGACGGCATCACAGAACATTCTTGATATCCAAACATATACATACATATTTAATATGATACAGATATAGTACTCATAGTAAACGTAAACAGCAGAAAACAACAACAAAAAAGAACAGAAAACAACAGCGGTACTCACTACTACCAATCCAAAAGAAAGAATGTAGGGATGCCTATCCCTCTCATCGCATCACCTTCACCGTGAAACCATCGTCACAGTTCTCACGACGAGGATGGAGTCCATACCCACCGTTTTTATGTAGAGAGCAGTAATTATTTTATCATTTCTTCCAGGCACCCCTCTCAACGAACTATATACAGTTATTGTCACACGATTAGAGGCCAGGGGGATTTACTTCTAACTCTTGCAATGGGCTCCTGTAGCACTCGGAAAAGTCTTAATCTACGCAAGGGAAGACTATTACTGCTTTCTTACCTTCAAAGAATTTGGAACGCCGGGGTGCGAATAATAAACCGCACGACGTGATCTCGAAGCAAGTTGCTCAGGGCAATAAAAAGCTTTTGACAAAGCTAGTATATCTTAGTTCCAGTCATGGTCTGAGCGGCCGTTGCCCTCCAAGTAAACACTACCCTTTTTCACTATTGGAAAAAAATATACGAAGCGTAAATAATGGCCATATCAATCCTATAATCCCCTGCTTATGGGAAAGCAATGACGCGCCTATTTCTTTTCTTACGACCTTAACTGAGAGTTCGGCCGTACAACAGCGTGCACTAGGACAGTCGTAAAGAACACTGCACGTAAGCCCCTAGAATTGAGTGCAGCTTTCACCCAGCTGTGACTGTGAAGAGAAGCAAGAACCTTGAACTGCGTCCTGTAGCGCTGCTCTTAACGTTCATTGAACTGCGAAAACCAGCTTTTATTTTTCAGTGGGAATCTTCAGCATTTCAGCATCGTAACAGCCAGCATTTCAGCGTCGCCTATATATCAGTATTGCACAAGAACCAGGCGCTAAAATAAGCGTACATCAAAATGCTAGCCTGAAGTTCACGTTCACGGACTGAACTCAGTGCACTTAGCATCGGGGAAAGCAGCTAGCTAATTAATGAGATCTCGACAGCAGCATATCTGCTTATTATTAAAGGTTGAGTCATTATATTTAATATGAATTATACTGAACGGATTATTTGCAAAGTGAATTACAGCAAGTACGTAGCTGACGATTAATATTCACAGCTGGTCGTATAAGATATAGCCGCCTTTTTTTCTAATTTTCTTTTAATATCATTTTCCGCACGCCTGGTTTAAACTTTCAGATTTTCGCCTGCTAAAGCCGGAATCAGTAAACTTCATTAAATCTTGCGAGAGAAGGAAGACTCGCTGCATAATCCCTCTTGATGTAAAAATTTCAGCCGCTAATTTAATCAAGCAAAGGTAAAGATATCTTTACAGGCAGCTACCGACAGTTCTTTCCACATGCAGCATTCTCTAGATGGCTTAGATGAGGCACAATTAACAATCTTTTTGAATGCTGAGATTTCGGAAGATCTGAGCTCGTTTATTAATTTTTTTTTTAATTCCATTCTCTCTAAGGCTTTATGCAAAACTGAGCACTGCCATAATTAGCACTCTTTGGAGCAAAAATTATGGAATAGTTGGAACCGATGACTTTTGAGCACCAATGTGTTTTCGCTGGCTGCAAATACAAGATTGAAGGTTTGTTTCTTTTGATAGCAGATATAGTGTAACCTTTAGTAAACCAAGATCCTGGCAGACGGCACTGCAGGTACATTGCGGCCCTTCTAGGTATTGGCACAAAAAAAATTATCTAAATACAATATTGGACGAGAGCCGTCATTAGTCGCAAATACCACATTCAGGCAGTGGCTGCTTACCGCTGACGCATCTTAAACTCTCTTTACTGCATGCACGGTTATCATAAAACGACCCTTGTGCGAGATCGCCGTTGCGTCCATCCCAAAAGCAGCTGTCTTTGGTGTGTGTGTGTGTGGTGGGGGGGGGGGGGGGGTGATTTGGTATCACTCTATGCGGCCAACCTGGTGGAGGGTGTGGGTCTTTGGGGTTGCACTTCTAGAAATAGCGCCTCGTAGGAGGACAGCACATTCAGCTTCCCTAGGGGGTGGATCACAGTTGCCTAGGGCAACTTCCAAGCCAGCTATATAAATCAGTCGGTTACTTTCGATGGTAATCTGATTTGGGATTCATATCGCCTCACAGGCTCCAAGAGCGGAGTATTATGTCAGGGGAGGATTACATAGACAGGGGTAATGGCAGAAGTTTGAATAACACGCTTATACAAAACTTATTGACAGTTAGTGCCGGTCACAGAACAGTAGGAAAATCATTATAAAATGTTTAATGACGCGTTTGTAACTTGATAAAATGGCTGTTATATCGGCCTTAAAACTAGCTGGATTACTAAAATATTCTCTATGTGTTCCGAAAGACCATTCCAGTGAATGACAGCCTGCGGCTGGGCAGATGAATTAAATGCAACGGTTTTAAGAGAAATGCGTTGGAAGCCTACAGGGTTGTTTAAACACATGAGGTGTGGTTTGGTTGTACAAGAGGCAGCGTTGAAGATTAGGCACTGTAGACTATTCTGCGAAATAGGGAGATTAAGCCGATTAATCTCTGTGATTGCAATGAGGAGAGACAGATCGATGATTTGATGTTTGTTATGCGTAAATAAAAGTTGTAGTTTCTGGAAATTAAACATGCAGCACGATTTAGAACCACTTCAAGAGGATTAACTAAATAAGCCCAATGAGGTCACCATAAAAGATATGAGTATTAGAGTTATGGACGAACAAATATTTGGCATTAGAGCCTACGGGTAGTGTCAGGATTTCCATGAAAATTACGGTTTAGATACCCTAATGTGCGTGATGCTTTAGCTTTTACTTTCTGAACGTGAGTGGACCAACAGAGAGCATTAACTAATAGGAATAATTAAAAATAATGTAATAACATTCTGTTATTAACTAATATTATAATTAGGCAGAAAAGTATAAATTTTCTGTGAAGCAAAAAATGGCACCTGAAAAGGTTCGGAAATTTATTCTGCTCGGTGAAGAGAACACCATAGCTCGCACAGTGCTGGCGGGACAAGAATAGAAATTCCTGATGCATAGCTCCTGCCGTACACAATCAAGCCAGATATGTCGCGAAGCTTGCTACAACCGGTTCCTGAACTGAATTTTTTGAGCAAAACTATTTTTTGGTGTAAATATGAACGCACTTACTCGACCACCTGGTGAGGCCAGTTCGGTTGATATGCCTTCGACTCGCTTACGGAAATTTGATATATATATTCGATGGTAAAGAATCGCTTGCGGAACGTTGGTTATTATTTACCTTGTAGCGCGCCAGGGCAAATAAGCGTTAAAACCAGAACTCAATTTTCCGGCAGCGCAAACAGGGCTGGCTGAAACTTTGTGCACTCTTTCGAGTGGCGAATTCTTTCACACCAGCGTTTTATTTTTCCCCCGTGGTTTTCAAACTTTCAAAAGACGTTGAAGTGGAAACAGAGGGAAGTGTAGAAAAAGATAATTGTTGAATCACTACGTGATATTCTATCAAAGCACACACGAGAAGCAACAATTTTTTGTAGATCGCTTCGAACTTTTGCAGTTATTTTTGAAGTCTGCTGAAAACAGACTGTGAATGCGAATGCTTTCTCAAGCCGCATGTGTTCTCGCACTAAAACTGAACATCGCGAACAGGAAGGAGCACACAGAGAGGACTTACTCGGAACATAATGATGTGAATGAGGCGTGAGATAAGTTGTTTGCGGGATGACTCCGAGTAGCGCATTCAGCGTTCCAAGCGAAGCAAAATTTTGATCGTAGCCATAACTGGGCAAATAAATGCAGTAGATGAAAAAAAACTAGTCGACGAGTGCGTCTTCCCTTATCCAATGAAGAGTTAAGAAGAGTTCGTGGAACGAAAAAATCATCTCGTCACCGGGAATAAAATTTCTCTTCCCATTTCCGGTCTAAAAATACCAGAACTGGACACATATTTCGTTGCCTTAGCGTGTAGCCATAATCATGTGTGCGTTGCCTGTTAGCTCCCTTCTGTCCATGGTGCTGCCTCACTTCTTTTGTGTTGTACTCGTTTTAGTGTGTTAGTGACGTCTGCAGAGCCAGGCTCTGTGCAAATTCAAAAATTTGTTTCGGATGCAGCAGTGGAGTGCTATTTCTCGCCTAGGTGTTTGCATTTCTCGGTAGCCTAGAGAAAAGAAAGAAAAAGCGTACAGAAAATCTGATTGCCAGAGCTTTGGCTTTCGTACTACAGTAGAGAGCGTTTGGTATATGTCTGAAGTAATTGATACCATGGACATAAGTCCGACAAAAAGGCTTCATTTCTCTTATCTAGTTCTCCTGTGACGGTGTTGTTAAGCTTCACTGTAACGTCGAATAACCTCGGATACCTGGTGTTCAAGGGTGCAGGTGAAGCGTGACGCTAATTTTAAACCAGAATACAAAGCGGGTCTGCATAGTATTCATTAGCGTCATGTTTGCTGTTTAATGTACGTTACCTAGATACCTAATATTCACACTATAGTCTTTATTATCGTCATGCTTGCTGCTCAGTGAACGTCGCCTACAGACCTAATATTAACACTATGTCTCATTTCGCGTCTATTCATGCATCTTGTTATTAATGAAACGGGCTTCGACTAAAATTTACAATGGTTCTTATATAAGTATGTACCGTATAGCACTAATCAAGCACGTCTTTATAAAGTCGGTTCGCGGAGCCAAAGCGAAGCGGTAGAGAAGATACGAAAAGACGACGTTAACCCATAGCGCTATGTCTAAGACATGCAAAGTCAGCCTTAGGTCTCTCTTCCTCGTCTGTTGCTGATAGAAACGAACCAGCAAGGTCATGTTTCGATCTGAATTAAAGTAATGAGGTTCAGGAAAGGCCTTCTGTACGACTGTAAAGGTGATCACATTAACAAGGTAGCAGCTGTATGGCCACAAAAAATGCTCCGTGTCAGTTAGAAAAGACCGAAAGATCTGAAGGTCTTTGTCATGACGTCGGTCTATTTCTTCATTTTTCATTTCGTTTGCCATGACGTCAGGTAGACGGCTACATTAACGAAAGCAACAAGCGGCCAGTAACAGAAATCACAGGATAGCTTCCCCGCGTCGACGGTGGTGAAGGAGCTCATCAAAAAGCCAATAAAACTAAGAGTATTAAGTAAATAATACTAAACAAAATAATTAATAGGAAATACAAAATCGTGTTTTTTATGACTGACATGAAATAAAATACAAATAATAACATTAACCTTCATTGGCTGCCATACGGTCCGACATGCAGCAAGTAATCAGAAGAAGGTCCGGTCGCCGAAAACCCATGATCGGCTGCCTGCAATAGAAGTTTGATGCTTTGGCTAGCTATGTCACCGAACGATAGGGACGAAAGCCAGAAGCCCACGTGCTTCTCAAATAGAAAATGCACAAATTAACCCATATAGAATTCAATTCATGGTTACAAATATTTCTTGCATAACCTCGAAGCCCTTGATTCCCCCTAATTTCTCAGCGACATTTCCAGGGAGCATTCCAGGTAACTTCACAACAACGCACGGAAGTCGTTGCTGCGGTATATGCCACCAAGAATTATTTTTCCACTAGAGCTCCTCCATTTTTTACAAGACGGCGCATCCATGTGCCATGCGCCCGCAAACTAGCACCTCAAGACCTTCTCCTGAGACGAATACACTGACAACGTGCCCGGATGATCTGAAGAACGTATGCCGAAGCATGCCTCTCCATCCCAAGCATCATTTGTACCAACCGGGCACACGAACCTACATCACTGCACATTCAGTGCGATGTCCATCCCTATCTACCCCTTGCATCCAGGGAGAGCTAGTTCGGTTAATAGAATTATGTGACGTTCTTTCGATCACTGTCCCTTCGGCCAGCACGCAAGCGTAAAAATAAGGAGACGGAGGCCAGCCTGAATACTTTGATCAACTTTTCTAAAGACGGCTTCCTTTCGTCTCGCAAGACATATTCTCTTGCCGTAACATTGGCCAGCGAATCAAGGCTTCTTTCCACCACTTACCCTAAGCTTAAGGTGTCGCTTCGTGGAAGTCATTCTGACCCCTTTTTCACATCGTTTATATGCGACGGTCTTTCTTAAAAGTGGTTAAGTCCCCAGCTCCCTTCCGTTATGTAATTGAGATAACACTATCACCGATTATCGCGATGCGCGGTCTCCAGTAACTGGGATAATTTATTTGAGTAGAAATTTTGAACTTTGTCGTGGTCTAACATGGCTGTGCCGTATTAACATAAGCCTGCAATGTTAAGAACTTATTCAGGAGTGCCCGCCTTGAATATAGCTGCGTTTGCCGCGCACACAAACCAGCTTGTGCGTTGAGTTTTACATGGATCGTTATTTTTTACGCCCGTACGTCCATTACCCTCCGACGCTGGAGGTCATAAATCATCGTTTGCATTAAATAGTATCTTGATATATCAAGGTCATGCAACGCACTCCATTACCAGCAAGACCAGAATAGGACAGGTGAAGAAAACCTAGGCCACGAATGCGTATCTTAAAGAGTTCTTTGATAAGCTCTTCGGCTACAGCTGCTCGGAGTGCAACTGTCAGTGGTCAAATACCACGCCAAGAGGAGTGCCAGACTTACCCTTAATCAAGCAACCGGTGCATCACGACTTCTCGCATTACGCAAATGCTATTCTACTTTTTTTTTTTTTTTGGCATGAACTGCATGCCAGAGTGCCTGTTTTCTGTAATGATAATATTTTCTATCCACTTACTTCACTTGTCCCATCATTTCGGTGAGCAGCGGAGGCAGCTCCGAGTTGGACAGTTTATTTCGAGCCATCTGGGTTCAGGGAAGATTCCAAGCAGAAATACAAATTGCATTATCTGCCGATCCCTCCCTTTTACCCGCCTGGACATCGAATTAGGGGCCAGTGGCCCGTTAGAAAGCGGACCACTGCGCCCGAAGGCAAATAGTATATGTTATCGCCAGTCACCTTGTCCAAGAGCTTAGCGTGGAAGACTTTCCCCGCACACTGTATTCCATCGGCCCGCATTGCGCAAGCCGGACAGACAATTAGAGGCGGTCCGGCATCAGCGAAAACAGTACAAAAATAAGCAAACGTAAAACTCTTATGACAAAACTAGATGCATCGTATTTGCAACGTTACTTCCACTGAAGGCACTTGCGTTCACCCTAATCACGTAGCTACAAAAAATCACATATAATCCTACGAAGGCAAAACGAAGAAGAGTGAATCCTTATCTTAGCAAACGTTGGGATTGGCTGATTAATCAACCAGTTACACGACGCTCCAGATTCTGCTGCAAGCCGCATCGAATACATAGCTGCTTCCTACTGAAGGCGATGTCATTTTATTTCTTTTGATATGAAAGTGGTTTCCATGGAACAACAGCGAGCTTGTAATACCTTATTCGGCGGGATAAAGCCGGAAAGAATCAGATAGTGGAGAATTTTGCAACCTCATTTTCGTGCACTATAAACCAAAGGGGGTCCTGCTAATTTGTGGTAATACCTTCTTTTCGCAATTGTACCTTGCTCATTCCACCTATTGCGTCAAGTAGGTGAAATGTGTCGAGGCGAAAATGGAATAGTAATGAAAACGTAATCTAATGATCGTGTGCAGAGAGCTTGTTAGTTTTACAGATTTTGCAGGTATTTTAAAATTTGAATACAGTCACTTTTATGTAATTATTATTTTCTGGCTTTCATTAAACGAATAATATAGCAATGCATGCTAAGAACTGTCTTGCACAAGCATTTAACATCGGATGAAAAAGCAAAAAAGTTGCCCTATGCGGTCCCAAAAATCACAAGCTCGTGCACGTTGTAACGTGACTTGAACTTCCATAGAATGCACGATGAACAAATAGAAAACACTGCTAGCTCTGCCAATATAAAATACGCTCTGTGCATTTTGGTATGTGAAATACCGAACCACCAAGAGATCAACAGCTTTTTTCTGTGCTATTTATTGAGCATCGTAAATATAAATAACATAATATTTTGTATTTTTAAAGCACAACCAAAGAAAACTTCGGCCGTATAGCGCCGTTGCTGAAAACCTCAGATCGCATATATCTTCTGTAACTGTAAGTGAAATAGATGTAACTGATTCCTCCTGCCAGCCACTACCGGTCAACCCGAACGTGTGTTTAGAGTTTGTAACGACATATAAATACCTTGGCGTTCAAATCACTTTTACCTAAGCTGGTCTCTTCATATCGAGCACATAATCAACAACGCTAATCGCATGCTAGGTTACTTACATCGCCATTTTTACAACGTTCCTTCTTCTGTGAAACTTTTGCTATATAAAACACTAATTCGTTCTAAACTGGAGCATGCATCATCAGTCTGAGACCCTCCTTATGACAGTCATATATTGCGATTGTTCAGAATAACTCTGCGCGTTTCATCCTCACTAATTACAATCGCCCTGCGAACATAACTACTATGAAATCTAGCCTTTCTCTTCCATCGCTGTCACTTCGTCGAAAAGTGTCTCGTATCGCATTATTTAACAAGTTGTACCATCACCCTGTACTGCGCGATCGCCTTATCCCACAGCCATTTTATGTATCCCATCGTACTGACCGTAATCATAAAGTCGGTTTAGTTTCTTCCAACACCAAATATTTTTCCCAGTCATTTTTGCTCCGTACCTCGCGTGACTGGAATCACCATCCCATAGACATTGCCGACATCAATAATTATGAGATATTCCGCGAAGCTATCGCTAGCATTGTATACTCAGGTGTTACTTAAATTTGTCTCTGCTGTATTTTCTAACCTTATTCTTGTGTTTTGCCACTCCCCCTCTCTAATGCCTCTGGCCCTGAGAGGTGCAATAAATGAAAAAATGAAAAAATATAGAATTCATACCACGTCGTACGACTAAAGACACGCTGTAGTGGATGATTTCTGGTATGACTACGGTGATAACTGCCAAATTTGAAGAAAATAGAAGTACACGCAGTGTGACGTTGAAAACCTTAGGTCTAATCTCACACCAAAATAGCGCTCACATTTCTCGTGTTGAAAATTCCAGCACACTTTGTTACTCCCTCAAACTGTTCCGGACAGGGGCAACTGGTCTGTCCTCGCTATAGATGCGCAGGTTTTCGTCAGATCTCAAGGGAAGTGCAAGGCATTTCCAGCTCAGCGAAAGAGGTTTACAGACCGTGGGGTGAGATAGGGCGAACAGTTTCATTTTGCTTTAACTTAAAAGTATATTGCAGGCGTAGCTCATAAAAGCAAGAGAGGTATGTACAAATAAAATTAGTACACATTTCCAAGGAAGGACTACATAGCATATTAGTACATGAGTGATTATAATGATAATAAAAGTGAAGCTCAACGCATATGGTACTTCAAGACTTATCCGTTAAAAACGGTGAGGTAACAATTTATGGCATTTCGATATGAAATCTCCAGAGTACCACTACCGATCCACCAAAACCTATATTAAAGAAAGACCTGTATAACACGATGGTCTGTGTAGAAAAAAATTACGCTTTTATAGAATAATTTTATGTCATATTACGGTAATATGACCTAAAAACTGAAATTTCTGCCTCCTAGTTGATTTCTTTCAAAAGATTCAGCATGTGCAGTAAAGGATACCGTGCTTGAGAAGCTGAAATAAATTATGCTGATTGTATCTGCCGATGAATTAGCGGGAAACCTGCATTCCGTAAACAGGCTTTCACTCTAGAAAGGAACGTTTTATTCTTGCACTTGTGTTCCCAGTCGCTTCCATATCGTGTAAGGTGCATTCTTCGTGACTTGGTGTCTTTCATGCCGGTACGACAGGTGTAGATGTGCGAGAGCCGTATTTGCTGTATTTTGTGAACACTGCGAGTAACAGAGAAACTACCCTAGCCGTGTACGAGGGGGTACCCAAAAGAAACCGGACTTATTTTTGTTTGAACTTATTTGTTCACATTTTAAGCACAGACCTTCAATATCCTTCAAAGTATTCCCCACTTGCGAAGACACGCTTGTCGAATCTTTCATTCCATTTTTCAAAACATTGTTTAAATTCATCTTTTGTGATGCTTGACAGTGCCTCCGTCGTTTTTTTCTTCACCTCAGCAACATCAGCGAAACGCTTTCCATTCACCTATTTTTTCATTCTAGGAAACAAAGAAAGTAGCACGGGGCAAGGTTGGGAGAGTATGAGGGTTCAGGAGCAGGGGTCATGCCATTTTTGGTTCAAAATTGTCGTAGAGACAGGGCTGTGTGAGCAGGGGCATTGCCATGATGGAAAAACCAGGCACCCGACCGCCACAAATCTGGCCGCTTCCACCGCACACTGTTGCCCAATCTTTTCAAAACATCCAAGTAGAAAGCCTGGCTAACTGTCTGGCCCTGCGGAACAAATTCTCAATGGGCAACTCCTCTCACGTCGAAAAAACAAATCGGCATTGTTTTGAGGTTTGGTTTCACCTGACGAGCTTTCTTGAGGCGAGGTGAACTTGAAGTTTTCCATTGGCATGACTGTTGCTTTGATTCAGGATTCGATTCAGGAACACTTGAGTTGTCCCCATAGCATCGTCCTTGTACTTCTTTCTTTATATTTCAAGTTTCCATTCAACTTTTTCCGAGCAAAAATCAGAATTTCACCGGCGCACGCTGTTCACGAAAATCAGCCATTGCAAAAACGACATTCACAAAAAACTGTCATCACTCTAAAACTCTGCCTAAACTAGTCTGACCTCCTTCAACGACGGCACTCGGCTTACTGACTCTGGAATGTTCGTTCTATGCGCTCCTAGTGGCAAAACGCGGTACCACAGAAGCTTTGCCGACCAAAAAATTTAGTCCGGTTTCTTTTGGGTACCCCCTCGTATGACTGTTCATTACGGGGAGATAGCAATGAGGTGCAGCACGCAAGATGTACGCCAGGAGTAAGCGGTGATCGAGGGCGATATTTTTCCCACGATCACCATTTTTATTCATCTCGCTTTTTCACGAACATTCCATTAGGCTTCAATAAAGAAAAGAATGAAATGGGCGATGACCACATAATGGCGCCTGTGTTCACATAGGGATACTCAGAATGCTTGTCAGAACTCTGCCATCGGTCATGAACAGTGCTCTTACACAAATGAGCAGCCCATGATAAGCGCTTTACGACTGAATACTAACGGAGAAATGGGAAAAATACTCGTTAATGGCTCTGAGGAAACTTTATTTCGTGCTACATTCCTCAACTGCTCAGCAGCCATGCAGTAAAACATTAGCAGTGGCTTAACTCGGCTATGCCAGGATACACGTAGCGAACGCGAGCACAACTATGAGGCAAGCAGTGTGACGTCATACCAAACGGCGGCGGCGGCTACGCGGCGAGGCGCGCGGTGTTACGTCATGCCAGATGGCGCGGCGAGAGCGCGGCATCCGCCAGCAGCGGCGGTTGCTAGGCAACGGCTCAAGGTCGGTCTCTGTGCCTCCTCGAAGCACACCCACAGCAAAAACGCAAGTTCGTGGCCAATTTAGCTTTCGCTACAAAAGACCACGGGCTAAGTCAGCATACGAAGAGGGGCACCTGGGACTGGCGGGGTCGGATCGTTAGCGATAGAGACAGAGTCTCTAAGGGTGCGCTAAGTGCGCTCATTTACATGCCGCGGCGACAGCGAGCCTACGGCATAACGAGTGATGGACGAGTGGATGTGCAAAGGCGCTTTGTCGAGACGGACTAAAAGTAAGCCTGCTGATAGTGCGGCGTAAGGAGAATTTCCCACCAAGCCATCGGAGTACGCCGGAATGGCCATACCAGAGATACCCGACCTCTACATGAAAACCATGGTATTCTGCAGTAGAGAGAGGGTGTGGTAGATGGTCCTTGGCGATCACAAAATGAACAAGGGAGGGGAAAACCTCAGGTTGCTAGAGCCAACGTTTCGACAAGAGGACTTGTCTTCGTCTGGGCAAAGCGTTCATCATTGGCAGGGATTAAATAGGGCCTTCGCTCCGAGGAGGAAGGGCACGGGTGGGGGAAGGAAAGTGGTGTGAGAGGGGATGCGTGTCAGGAAGTGGAGGGAGGTGAATCTTGATTCGTTACAAGGGAGGGGAAAACCTCAGCTTGCTTGAGCCAACGTTTCGACAAGGGGACTTGTCTTCGTCTGGGCAAAGCGTTCAACGAATCGAGATTCACCTCCCTCCCCTTCCTGACACGCATCCCCTCTCACACCACTTTCCTTCCCCCACCCGGGGCCTTCCTCCTCGGAGCAAAGGCCCTATTTAATCCCTGCCAATGATGAACGCTTTGCCCAGACGAAGACAAGTCCCCTTGTCGAAACGTTGGCTCAAGCAACCTGAGGTTTTCCCCTCCCTCGTTCATTTTGTGATGGTATTCTGCAGTAATTTATAACGATCTTTCAGGTAGCCTTTTAGTTTAAAGTTCAGAGCCCAGGCGATTTGCCTCTAAGCAGTGTAGTGCGGCTTCTGTAGCATACGTGAAAGTCTTATTCACGTTTAGGCGATTTTTATCACCAACGATGCATCACCAGTCACGCGCTGTAGCTCGAAAACAAAACCGCATGGTCTCCAAACTTTTGAGGAAGGGGTTGTATTACCTCCTGAAACGCAAGAAATGTAAGAACGTGTATCAAAACTACATTAATGCGAAAACATTTCTTGTCTCACGAGTGGCGTGTACAGGACCAGTCAACGGAGCGTGTCATCAGAGCGTGTACGCACGAAAACAACCTTTCGAAAAAAGACTTTCGCCGGAACTGCGTTTCGAACCCAGGCCATCTGTTTGCCAATCGTGCACGCGACCCGTGCGCCACGGCTGACAGGCATTTCTTTCCTTCTTTCATGATATTTATTTACATGGTGTTGTACAGGAAGTATATATATATATATATATATATATATATATATATATATATATATATATATATATATATATATATACGCTAAATAGCACAAACATGATAATAAACATATTAGAACTAAAAGGTCGGCAAGGATATGAAGCGCATCAGGACAGGAAACCAATCCGGTAAAAAGTCCAGTTCTTTGTAAATGTCCGTTACCTGCATCAACATACGGCTAAAATGAATTCTGGGCGAAACAACAGGTTCAACGTTGCGGTCTTGCATGCGCGTTCTCCAGAGGCTATGAAGTCCAATCAGAATAACCATATCATACGGTTTCGAGTAAGGTTTGGAAACAACAAGGCAGCGCACGCAGTAGGAATTTAGGAGAAAAGTTTTCTGTAGCGTCCTCTGCAACACATCCCAAAACAAAATCGCCTCTTTGCAGTTTATAAAACAGTGTTGAATTGTTTCAGGCACATTACACAAGCGGCAGTTTACAGAAGACACAAAGATGTTTTTCCTATCGAGCCACGGGTTGACAGGTTGATTTTTGGTGTGTAAATTACAGAAAAATGTTTTGGTGCAAGGAAAATTTGGCATTTAATGCACTCGCTTTAAAGCATCGAGTGCATAAGGCCGCTATTTGAAGCGCGTTAGAGGGGCACGAAGGGAATACGTTGTTGTCTGTACAATGGTAAAATGTGTTATGGATGTGTAGAGATGTTAGACAACAATGACTCTCAAAAAAGTTGTTGACATTGTTTAAGGGTCCCGTGAGAAGAGCCATGTGACAAAAATTACTTGCACAAAAAGTTGCGACGTCATCCAAGCGACATGTAGCGTGTCACGTGACAGAGATGACTTGCTAAAAAAAAAGTTGCTGACGCTCAACTGCAAATGCTTTCGAATTTTTCTCAAACAGCAGGCTGCAGTGCTTTACAATTTTTTGGTTCAGTATTAGCGCATCGGTCTTTCCACATCTACAATTTGGTTAACAAAGTACCGTGTCGAGATATGTTGCGTTCACTAGAGGCCTGAGCGCCTCAGATGGTTTTTTCCTGCCTCCTGCTTACTGAAAACCAGCGTCGCTCAAGTGTCGTTTTGAGAATCTTTTGATCGCCGCGGCGGCGTGTCACCGTTGTGGATGCAAAGTGGTGGCTGGCTTTTAATCCAATTCCAGGATTCCAGAAGATCAAGATGAATTGTGAGGAAGCTGTGGAATATTGTAGGGATGTGTTATTCAAATAATGAAGCTAAGTGATTCATTCTTCCGATGCCTTACAAAATCTTTCGCTTTAATTTATGCATCGCTTGCATCGAGTATTTAGTACTGCCATTGAAAAAACAATGGGAATGTTTTTGACCATAGCAAAAACGCTGGAGCAAGCAACTGCAAGCCTGCCGATAAGATTCCATCGGATAAAATTATTTTAATTTTAATCTTACGGTATATAAAATAACTGTGTTCATGAATATCTTCCGAATAAAAAATGCGCTTGCCCGAAATTGCGGGGTGTATCTCCTTCTTTGGTCCAACAGAAGATTACTGGTGCTGCTATGACGCTCCAGGACCACCGTACGTTCCCTAGAGTATCGATTTATTACATACAATAATAAAAATAAACCATAAGAAAATCTATTCCTTGTCCTTTAATTTTTTCCAGGAAAAAAGAAATTCTTTCTTTCAGAAATTTATTTGGGGCCAAATGTTGCCAACGAGAAATGCAGTTTAGAATAACTTCAACGTTGTGTCCAACTGCGTTACCTATCAATTTGGTTTGTATGCTGTACTTTCGCCGCCAGATATAAACTAGCGGAAAAGTGCACGCTGGCAAAAACGACCAGCAACAAGGAGCTTATGTTGTTTCGCCACCGCATCCGAACATGAAAACAACGTATGTGTGCCTGATAAAGTTTGTGCTGTACTCCCTGGAGATCAATGTTTTCAACTTGTCGATAACAAAAAGAACTTTAGGAGGCGATGCTTTATTTTCAGCGCTGGTGCGGGGGGGGAAAGCGTTTGTGTTTTATTATTTCTTCGACTTACGTCGTGGCGCTGGCTCATTTGTAGTGCATGAGCATACTGCACCCTGAAGACATTATGACGTGACCAAAACCACTGCCTGCCAAATGTCGCTGAAGACAAGCCTGCCTAGACACGCAAAAACTTCATATAGTTTGTAAGCGGTTGCTGCTGACCGCCGGTTCCTGAATTACATAGTTCCGCAAAATTAGTCGCACATTGTCAAAACAGATCCCGGGTACCGAAACTTTCGTTCCATTTAACCTAAACCGAAATTGCCTTAGTCTCGCTCAACGCCGATGGGCACAACAAAACCAAACGATTACGCTTGTCAGTCGGCGGCAACACAACCTAGCAACTACGTGAGTGTGACTTTTGTGCGCTGTTCGCAGTTTGTGATGTTTTTCACCATAGAGAACGAAGCTTTTGTCAGGAAGTTTCGAAACTTGGCAGCTCCCGCGTCGTAGTTTAAGGCTGATAGTTTAACGTCGTTGCACATGCGACTCCTCCCAGCACGGGAACTCTTTGGTTGCTGCAATGAGTTTTTCATTGAAGAAAAATGAGTTCCATATATAATTTTCGAATCATTAACCTTTATTTCATGCAGTATGCATAACGTAAAAAAGACAAGATTACGTATATGGGCCCGCAAGCGGAGGCTTTAAATGCTCCTATGCGTCATGAGAAAAGGGAACAGCGGAACAAAAAAGAGATATAGGCAGTGCCAAACTTGGGTACTGACTGCATAAATTACCGCCGAAAGTAATTATACTAGACAGCGTGCTGTGTCGCTTTTCTCTTTTGCTTATATAGCGCAGACCAGCTGCAGTAGCGAGGTTTGCATGGCTGTGACAGAGTTGCAGCAAGAGTAGTTGCTCTCGTGTCGACGCCATGTAAACGGCTCACTTCGCTAGCGAGTGGCACCAGAGTCGCCATGCCTAGATGGGGTAGATTGAGATTCGACTGCGGCATCGAAAAATGCATCTCAACCCGAAAGCGTGCTGGAGAGACACGAGTGAGAAATTGGGAGTACCGAGGTAGCAGGGTGGTGGTGGTGAAAACTTTATTCACAACTGGGGAGTTTGGGACACACAGGTCCGTGGGCCCCCACACGGCCCCACTACACTCAAACGTTCATGTCCAGGAGGCTCATGACGCTGGCAGCCCGGCCGGTGGCGATGGCTTGCTTGGCCGGGTCCTCGGAGCGCAGTAGGGTCTCCCAAGCCTCCCAAGTGGTAAGGTGCTCCAGGCCCCGCAGGGGAGGATCCGCCGGGCAGAGGAAAAGGATATGGTCGAGAGTGGCTTTGGGGTGGTGGCAGAGGGTACGGGAGGGGTTTGTGTGGACTTGGTGACAGCGCGAGCGTATATAAGGGGAGGGTAAGGTGCGTGTTTGAGGTAGCAGGGCGAGTCAGCGGGGAGTTAACTTATGCGTTAACTGGTGAAGCCGGCGAGAAACCGGAAATCGCTGCAGCCCGGAGCATAGGTGTCCATCCCTTAACTTCGGCTTCCAGCTGCGACGCAAGACGTCAGCATCTTCGAGAAAGTTTCGTTGCGCCGCCATACAGTGGCTTATAGCAGCGGCCGTTACGCCAGCTAGCTTCGATGCTCCTCTGTCGCAGCTTGTAAACAAAGGCCGGCTCTGGTGTACTATGTGCACAGAGTACAGACAATCAATAATTTGAAACTGCTTATTTTTCTTTATCGATTTCGTTGGCAGTAGACGCTTCTGTGCGGCGATGACGGCTTTCGTGCTGCTGGTCGCGGGGGCGTACGAGAACTTCTACCTCGGCCATTGTGCAAGCACCACTGCAGCTGAGGCACAGACGCGGTGCAACCGGCTCCTCTTAGCTCTAACTTCGGAACGGGCGAAGGTTATGACATCGCGCCAACTCTGGTTCTTCTTCTTCTTCATCGTCTGGTTCCTACCATCTGCTTCTTCTTTTTTCCTTTCTTACGCCCCGAAAGGGCTCTTTCGTAAGGCCACTTGAGAGTTTTGGCGTCGCATCAAATCAGGCTCTCACCATCTACTTCTCAATATTGCTGTAATATCTTAGCCATCTGCTCCTCGTTAGTTCTACCTTAGGCGTGCGACGGCTGTGGCCTCGCGGCACCTGTGCTGTCGGATCACAGCACAGCTGTGTTCAGGGGGAGAGCTCCGTAAAACGGTGGTCCCCGAAAACATGTCTGAGGAAAAAAAGAGGCCGGAGTTCTCACTTGTTCCTGGACAGGAGGAAACTCTGCCCCTTCTGTCGGACCACAGAAACTTAAAGAGATAATGAGTACCAGTAGAAATTGACCAGTATCGACGGCGAACCGCGTTCAAATCAGATAACTACTTTTACTGAAAACGGAGCTATTTTAAGCAAGTGAATAACAGTAACCGAAATACCGGTCTCACCTCCGTGTCCGGTTTCGGAAGCAAATTGCGAGCGTCGACACTGATTGTTTTACAGAGATTACAGAGGGTAGCTACATCGTCATTCGCGTCATATAGTGGGAGATCTTGAATTCAATTTTCATGGCAATAACTGCGTCTTTTGCGGCTGGTCAGACATCCAGTGCCTGAAAAAGCTAGCGTATACATTATTCTTGAGCACAGACGCTGGATGTAATATCTTCAACATCATATTAAGCGACGCAGAAAAAGGAAACGCCCCATCGTTTGATGCTCGAGCTTTGTCCATAAGTAGGACAATTATCCGCAATCCAGGATCGTCTAGATGGTTCCTTCATTACGGCCATGCGTATTGGATTATTGGGTTCGTGGAATCTCCGTGCAAGTTACAAAGATTTCATAGAGGCTAGTGCTAGATTCCGCAAAGGCACCTTACATAAGCATACCGACCTGACGTGGCAGCGTTTCGACCGAACCTTCCATGATTCTTAGTACATTTGTTCGCTCAGGAGCTCAATAGCGCTGAAACTGTGCTCCTAAAATTTCGTGACACAAAATTCATCGCAAAAACATCTTATTACTTGGAACGAAGTAGGTTGATTCTAACTGGAAGAATGCACTTTCCGACTGTGCATTTTCTACACAGTCGACCGATGTCTCTGGAGCAAACCTCGCCAGATTAGGGCAAACATGGTGGCTGCCAAACAAACATTCGTCTATGGGTTTACATGTTTGCTTTGGAATTGTACTGTTCTTTCCACTCTTTTCAAAGGCTTTTCTGAACTAATGTCTTCGTCTGCTTTTAATGCAAGGACCAAAGGATCTCTCCTTAGTTTATACCAAGAAATATCCTAATGTAAAGTGAACAAAAAATCATAGGTATTTGTCACTTGTACAAGCCGACATCTAAGGTGTAATAGCCAGGGTTCTTTCTAAATAGACCTAACAGTCTGCTCGCGAAGACTCTAAACGTAGTATGCATTGAAGCACGCGACATTGCTTTGAGCATTGCTCACGTCTCCTTCTTATTTCAAATCAATAAAAAAAGAATAATTTACGCAGCTAGAAGTTCCGTCGTCCAGTGCCCAAACTTTTTCTTGTTACGTACAAACAAGTAAAGAGACCCTTTTGCATGTACATGTAAGTCTCGGCGTGTTCGAACAGAGTCCATCATTGGAAGTTGTTCATGCACAGTGATATACTCGCATGTAGAAGGTTCAAAACGTCAGAAAAAAAGAATACTTGTTGCATAGAGTTTTTCATTTATAGCTTTACTGAACACTACACTTGAATAATTTGCGTACAACACTCTTGGGACCGCCTGCTGGGAAGGAATAATTTCGTTTATATCAGGGTTAGCCAGCTCAGCAGCAGAACTTTTACCAGCACCAAAGAGCAGCAGCACACAAGGGTGAAAACTTAGCACCCACTCCTGCCTTCCGCCCGTATGTGAGCGTACACAAATTTTCTCCTCGCCTATATAAGCGGTTGCAGGTTTTACAACGGTTAATATTAAATGGGTTGTGTCAAGGCATGTTAAGTAAGGTGACAGTCGAAATCAGCAGAAATCTCTGATAATTAGTTCATCAATATATGATAGCCTTAAAAAAACCGTCCTATACAAACCAGTTCTGTACAGTTTCAGTAACCAGTGCTTTGTATTAAAACAGCCTGCGGATTACTTCCTGAGCTGTCACGAAGCTTCTGTATGAAGTGATAATGGGATACAGCAACCAGTGCATTGTCTGATAAAATATGTGTGCCTGACAAATTGCCCGTACGGGGGCAGGGTCACGTAAGATAGATTATTCAGGGAGTAACTTATCGATTGCACGCCTTTAGGGTCTCCGTGCCAAGTCCAACCAATAGCGGCACTCTCCGTTACTTCGCACATTAACAGAGAATGGCAGAAAACAAATGGCCAGCATGTAAGGCTCTGTGGCAAGCTGCGGAGCCTGGAAATAAGAAATGAAGTCATTAGGAAAGCGCGCTCCATTGCTAGTGGGCTGGCCGAAACTTTCTGTTTCTTAGACTCTGTTGTCTGTTTGTAGCGTAAGAGGAGGGTGCAAGGAATAAGTAATCCGAAAGACTTGATGGTCTCTCGATTTCTCCCGAAGGAATCGTTCTTATGCCAATTAAGTGCTGATTCTACCTGCTTACTCCTCGCGTGCCATCACCGCGAAGGTGACCGTTGGCAGCGACTTGCCAAAAATCAGCCTCCGAAAAATTATTTTGTGCTGATGAGCGAACATGATCTTGAATAATAGGTCATGCATTCCCGCGCTCTGGCATTCTTCTGCTAAGCATTGGGCATGATGATGACGACGATAGTGATTGAAATTAAATGGCTGAAGGGCAGCTTATCTGAAGAGCCTCAAGAATATCTTGTTCGCTCTGCTCGAGATCAGAGAGAGATTTCTGCATGCATTTCTCTGCAGTAAAGCCTAGCCCAGACCGACGCGCAAGCTTCTAGTCGTTCTATAACCAATGAGTAGCTCGTAGCACTGCGGATCGAACATCGCATGTCTCGCGGCGAGGCGGATGCTAAAACAAACAGCCTGCGGCTATGGGGCTCCCGTTCCGAATGTTAATTTATTTGCTGTTTTCCTCTTATTTTACATCTTTCTCTTTTTCTTTCCTGCGCAGAGGCACTCTTGTTAGCACTGTATAACCCTGACAGAGAAACGCTTCGTAACTAAATAATCGATATGACGAAAAACTGCCTCGTTTTTATAAACTAAGTGTTTCCTGCAAAGGGCTATAACGAAACTAGAGTGAACACCATTGCCCATTTCGCGCTGGATATGTTTATTCGTAACAACGCTCAACACTTCTATCCACACTTGCCGGGCCAAACTATATTTGCCGCGCATAACGTGTTCTGTCGAGCACCGCACACAACGGCTGGAAAACATTTTCCGCATGCTCCGTTCCTTCGGACGATTCACTGGCTTTTGTTTTGCTGCGATGAAATTTTGACATCGGCGTGGCCACCTTCGTCGAAACTCGCACGCGGCTCGCTGAAATAATTATTTGCCGCCGATGGCGCTCCTGTGGTGCCGTGTACAGTATAGTCGAGACCGGATATATCGAACCCGGTTATTTCAAGTTATTGGCTATATCGAACGCCCAGAATGTCCCTTGATAAACCTATATGCAAATATAGACATGTTTCTCAGTATATCGAAATCTAATTTCGCTAGTCTTTCGGTATATCGAAAAACGACGCGCTCCAGCTGGGCTCACCTAACGCCACTTTTCCTCGATTTTTGCGCATGGAGACGGGTCCGCTGCGCGGCTTTGGGAACCTGTGCTAACGGTAGCACTTTGAAACCCTGTTGCATGGTTGATGGGCAATGGGGGGGGGGGGGGGGGGGGTGTACATCAGGATTGCCTTCAATTTTTCGCACTAATTTTCCGCTGTTATCATGCGCTGAAGAAATTCTAACCAAGGAAACCCGGTGGTGAGCCTCGCCTTTCACGTGCTTCGCTGATGCAGGTGTTGAGCAAGCCAACTGTATCTAAATTTAAATGAGCAACTACTCTATTTGCAGTATATTGCTAAAAGGATCAGACATCTTATGATAGGTAACATCTGCTTCCAAAACACCGTCCACTCTGGCTTGGATGCGAAGCAGATTAGGCCTACAGCAAGGCGTGGTTGAGCAGTGCCATATCACTGAACAAAGCGTCATATCACTGGAAAAAGCTCCTCACTAGCGTAGATGCAATGTATTCTTGTTTTTAGACTAGAGATAGGCTTATTAATTGTCATTTTTTTATGTGGAAATGTGCATATATCAAACTATCTAGAGAAACCCTTCGAATTCGATATATCTGGTTTCGACTGGGGTCTCAATTTCCGCGGAGTAATCGCATGGTTTGGCAAGTTTGCAGCGCGATTGGGTTCGAAACGATGTATATATAGCTTTGGTTTCACACAGCAAAAGGTAGCAAAGGCCGGCGCTGGAATAGGAAACAACAAATGATGTCCGGGTGGCCCCTAGGCGGCTAAGTTCAAAGCCGTTGCATCGAGTACGAAGAAATATGATACAGCGAAAGACTGGGGTAACTATGCGCACGTTGCGTAGAATTCTCGACAAAATCGAATCATTCGCTAAGTTTGTCACCAGCGGTGTGAAAACAACTACACTGAAGCAGGTACATTTGTCAATCGAAGCATTTGAGAGCCCTCGTTCAAAGGTTTTTCGTTAGCCTTCAGTCAGAGTACCTACTCTGTAGAAGGCGCGAGTGTTACGACTGAAGATATTATAGGAATAAGGCTCATGTGGGGCAGCCAACCATAACGGGCATTCGCGCCGAAATCGCCTCAACCTGCCCTCTTTCACGGCAGACTGTATTGGCTCCAAAGCTTGGAAACCGGAGCATATTCTGAATAGGTCTCTGCCTATTATTTGCGATATTAACCCCCCAAAACTCAATTTCTAAGCGCTGGTGGTCCACGTAAAAAAAATCATGGGCGATTTGCATAGTGAGACAAAATGGGAAAGCAGATCGGTTTTCACTTCGGTTTCGGTGTTCAGATCCAGTGTTGGCGGGTGGCAGTTGTTCGGGTAGCGATATTGGGTTAATATATCAGTAATTGGTCTTTCTACATGCATAGATGCCTGGGAGTCTTCCTACCGCTCCTGGCGCAGCGGTCAAGCGGCGCGTCACTGCCCTTCTACGGTAGATGCTGCCATCAATATCGGTTGTGCAACCCGTGTTGCCCTTCCCGAGCAGCCTCTTACGATCAATTGAGCTGCCACGTGACACGATGGCCAGGCTGCTCCCGGGCCCAGCACTCGGTGGACAAGGGAGCAGCCTGCCACAAAACCGGCTTTAGACAAGCAGACAAACACACAACGGCTAAATGGTAGGGATGGCCACTTTCAGTGCTAATGCACTAAAAAGGCCGACCGCGCGCGTTGGCAAGACGCTGATATATTCAGTCTTGATACCTACATCTGCCGCGTTGGAGGCTCTCAGTTCGCGTGTTCAAGGTTGCCTGAATACTGAGTGGCGTCGTAATGGACGCTTGCTACGTCGTCCTCGATCAACACGGGCACAAAAAGTGGTTCGCATGGGAGCTGCGGTCGAAGTTACCAACAGCTGTAATGAAGCAACGACTACGAAGAATAAACCGAAGGGCGCCTTGGCCATAGCGATGTTCTACTGCACATTCAGTTTAAACAGTTGTGTTCTACTTCCTCCTTTTTAAACGTCGTGTTCTCATATCATCTCTCAAGTGCTGGTCTTGACCTCTCTTTTGCGATTCCGTACTTGACACATACACACTGACTTTCACCGGACTTTAATTCAAGAAGAATGTTCACCCAACGTGTGAAACTTTTGACTGATAACTGGCCAACATTACTCGAGTGAATTGGGTTTTTCGTTTTCGTCGCAGTTCTCTTAAAGGAAAAAGAATACGGTCACTGACCAAGTCAAGAAATTTTAGACGTTTCGGAACCTCGTACGGGTTCCTTGATCACTTCTCTTGAATCTCTTGATCAGTTCTCTTAAATAGCATCAATGCTGGAGGCACTTGGTGTCGCATATTCTAACTCTGCGTAAACATCCTTTCCGCTGCGGACTTAGTCCGTATCTTATAACACGTCTTGTTAGAGAACAAAAATCAGCACACGTTTCTTATTTAAAGCCAGCTCAGGTTTCTGCAAGGAACAGCTTCTTAGGCTACCAGCACTAGGCACGTAGACAGGAATTGTTGTAGGGAGGGCCCCGCCACTAATTTTTGCACCCTGGCGGAGAAGAGGCGGTGTTGCTGGCGGTGCACGCCCAGCGAGGGCATTTCCAAGAGGACTAAGGACGAGGAGGAAAGATAAGTTTGATTTCAGGAAGGTGGAGGGGTGCTCTTTCGCCCCCTTTTCCCTGTTGGTACGTGTATGACCTGCAGTACAGAGGTACACTTCGGATATGTCATATGAGAATAATGAGCTATTCAGAATGTGTCTGAAAAGATTATGCTTATAGATGCAGAGCTCCGCATCTGTTTTGTGTATTGGTGCGGGCATTAAAATGGGCTAGGACATTAGAAGCTCTGCACCTCGATCCTTATCCTTCTTCAGCGGGGAAAGTGAAAATTTTAGCAATTTTTTCTTCGTAGGAATATGTGATCACTAATTGGAATAGCATTTATGTTGTCGTCTTGCAAAAAACACAGGTTTATCACAAACCGAATTCTCTGCTTGGTCGACATGGTCGTTACATCACCAGTACCACCAAATCTGAAAATCCGACTAGAATATGCGAGTACATCTTTCAACAAACTATCATATCTGATTATATTATCCTGACACTAATCCAAACTAATGCACCTGAATCCAGCCACTATTCCTCCATAAATCATTTCCTAGGATGGGCCTAAATCCAAAATCAATGGTTCCTCTGAAGTATTTCTTGGTGGTAAAACTTGACTGGGGCCGGGCATAAGAAGGTCCCGAGTTTTTATAACAATATTTCATATTTGCCCAGACGAGTACCTATCAGCCACGCTTGAGTGGAAACGTGCAGTGCAGAAAAATGTACGTTGTGCTCATCACGTTTAGATGCGCGTGAAAACAAAATACTCTCTCAATGTACAACTTGACGAAAATTTGTACTGGAATATAGCATTGCAAGATCGGAAGGGACCGCGAGAAACGGGCCTATTGATGACGAGGCAGTTATACAAGAGAACAAACAGAATCTATCCAATCTCAAGCAACTGAACAAACGTTCACATCAGCGAAACAAGTGATGGCTCAATCATTACGCAATATAAAAGTGCCGTATACCATCCGAAATCTCACATACGACCAAAGTTGTCCACATGAAAAGCTTAGCAATCAAGTTAAGTTAGGTTGCTGAGAAAAAGGCTGGGCCGGACGTTCCAATATGTGCTCCTGGTTCCGGCATTTCGCCTATGCTCTGAACCGAGAAATGGTTCCAAGTAGGTCGGGTCAACTTGTCTCTGCTTTTTCTTCAGGGATCCCCATGATAAACATAGAGCCTCAAGGGGGCACTATAGATTGCCTTCTGCCGCCATCGGCGTAGTCGATCGGGGTCACGCATCATGTTACATGCGGCAAAAGACAGAGCAGCACTATTCCGACCTGCAGCATGAAAACAGGCAAGTGATATTTATATTGAAGTGCCCTCTCCGGCCCTGATCTCGATACACCTGATTAAGAAGCAGTTTTTCCGATATCCTAGAGAGAAAGGATGTCACATAGCCGGTATAACGAGCTGTACTAAATAACTGATGCTTTTTTTATTCGTATCGTATGTCTGTCTTCAAAGTAGTTTTACGAAAAGAACCTCCGTTTGCTGAGCCAGCATTTCTGCATAAAACTATATGTAGAGAAGTATATCAAGATTTTAAACTTAAACAACCCTAAGATACCCCACGTGGTATGTTGGAGGCTACTGTGTAAAATGCACTAAGTTTTGTTTTCTTGCCCTCAGCGAAGCTCAAGAACTGCTGGGAAGGTTCCCATTTGAATTTCACCAGTTCTTCATATCAAAATCTGCTTTAGGAAATAGGATGGAGCGTTCCAGCCCTGGCTTGACTTAAGTTCGATTTGGATTTGCATTTAAATTAACGCGCTCCTGAAAACGCTGATCTAGTTGCCGGGCTTAGATCTATTAAGGAAGCTGGCACGGAGAGTGCGAGCAGAATAACCTTGCTTTTCATTTTTCAAATAAGCTGACACTTAGCTAGAAGCCTGAAAACTGCATTTGTCTTCTCTTTGAGGCTGTATAAATATTCTTGACAAGTTTTTTTCGCGGAGAAAGCTGTTACAGCTTTGCTTTGGTCATATGTCCTTCCTTTCTACGCAGAATCTACAGCGTTAGTCACAAGACATTTAATTAGTTATTTTATTTCTTTATTTATGCTTAATTTCTTTTAATGTTAATTATAGGCCGCCACCTGCAAGCCCTAAAAGGCTGCCATGGCCAACGTGGCTGCCTGTCATGGCAGGTGGCGGCCTTATGCCACGTTTGTTAGCTAGCAGAGTGGAGAGAGCGGAATAACCCTCTCCACGTTTAGAAGAAAGGAAGGGCATAGAAATTACGAGACGGAAGAGAGAGACAGTGTAGCAGGCGACGGGTGGCCAAATCAAATTTCACTGATTGTCATTACCGCAGCTATGATATTTGTTATGGCCCACAACGTAGATTCCACTGCCAACTGCAAGGCTAAATGTGTAAGCAAAAGTTTTTATGATTTCTCTGGGAAGGTTAAGGCTGCATTTTTTTAAATCTCGTTAACACTGGCCATGGTTAGTTGCGGCCAAGGTTAGTTGGATATGTGATACCATAAGTTAGCGGCGAATGAGATTCAAATAGGCAAAGTGTCGCTGTAGAATTCTTTATTCGTGCCGATGTCCAAGCTAAGCCCCCGCCAATTTTTTTCTTTCAATTTTTTACCCCCTCACCCCTTTCCCCCCGTGTAGGGTAGCAAACCAATTATTCTCCCGGTTAACCTCCCTGCCGTTCCTCTTCTTCCTCCTCCTCCTCCTGCTAGGTCGATTCCAAGCAACGGAGTCTTTTCACCTTATCAGCTTCTTCGTTTTGCAGAATACATGCACTCATGACAGTCTGATGCACAGATTCAAAACAACGCTCCTTAAAGGAGGGTAGCACATAAACACGCCGCACGTAAAATTTCTGCATGCATCGGCAAAATGTAAATATTAAGCGGACCGTTGGGAAGCATTACTGCCGCTTTTACGCAGTGAGCTCCATTTTTAGGTCACTAAGAGGTGCTAAAGATTACAGTCACGTGAGGTAGTTCACTTCTGTTGAGGCGGATGACATCTTTCGAACTAAGGAAGTTTATTCCCTGGCTAATAGAATTTTTGAGACCTACAATATACTTGAAAGCTATAGCTGCGTGTACCTTATTGCGCCATGAGCAATAGGAGATGGCGCATGGATCAGTCATCACTTGCAGGAAGCCACTTGTTTACGGAGCCGGCTGAGACTACTCAAACAACTACAGAGAGCACTTTCGATATCGTATCAGGCAGGGACGACTCGCGTAGCGACTTGCGGAGCACACTTGTATCATGGGCTGCTTCAGTCTTGGACGCTCGTTTTCGATTACCATTCTAGTTACTGAGATAGCTGTGAGGCATTATCGCATAAATGATGAACATGGAAATGCTCAATGTGCACCGTAGCATATACAGAGAAAAATAGAGGTTGTGTGTACTATTTGGAGCTTAACGTCCTAAACCTCCACATGGGTTATGTGATACATCATAGTGGAGGGCTTCGTATTAGTTTCAGCTTCCTAAGGTTGCTTAATGTGTACGGACGTCACACACCACACACGCGTTTTTGCGTATTACATCCATCGAAACATGGCCACCGCCGCCAGGATTAGACTCTGCGACACTGTGCTCAGTTGGCGAATACTATAGGCACTAAGCCACCTCGGCAGGTAGATAAAGTTACTGGTATATCCTCAAAAACCTTTTCAAAATGATGCACGATGTGCGCAAGCACACTTGGTCCTTTAGGAAAGCTTTTCTTCTCAGATTAAGTGTACTATTGTAATTCTAATGTACTTCTACTACGGCACACTGGTACTGTTTATACTACCGGTATGGATAAGGCGTTGGCGCCGTCTCTATTGTGCGCTTCTTTTCTTTCAGTGGCTGCACTAAAAACGGAGCTCGAGCCAAGCAAGCAGCGGCCTCTGACCGGGGCAAATGCTCCCGCTTCGCTTAGACCCCTTAGCTGCTTTGCCGACGGGACCTACTCCCTGAGGAATAACAGGCCGGCACGTGGGGTTCAGATGGAATTACTTTAATTGGTATAGAAGGCCAGTGAATTCCCACGATGGCATGCCTGAGTCTTTGTGTGGAGAATGAAGAAAGCGCCATGCCAGTAGGAAATAGAATTGGCAGAAGCTGAATAGGCTACGCCATCCTGCGTCACTTGTCCACTTTAGTTTTACAGAGCAAGCACATTACTTTTTATGAGCCTTCAGCCAGTAGGAACCGAGCCCCCTCGTTAATGTACAGTTGGCTTTGCTTCTTTTTTCGATCACAACAATGTTTTCAAAGCTGTTTCTCGGAAGTAATAAACATGGCCAACAAACTTCTCGTCGGTGATTTTCTGTCGTGTATAAAAACTACTTTATTGTATTCCTGTTCTTTTTAATGAGAAAGTTTTCTGGAGATAGAGTTCGTTCACCCCGTCCACGTGCTTGAATGAAAAATCAAGTTTGCTTATGCAATAATTGATACGCACGTAGGATGAAATATGAAACTTTTAACGGCCATTTTCTAAGCGTGGGCATATTTCACCATTGCTGTAACGGATATACCTTAGTTGCTGCCACAACTCGGAGTCCGTGATAGAGAAAAAAAACTGCACATATTCCTCTCAAGCACTTTAAACTTGAAAGACTGTCTTTTCTTGCTGATTTGTGGTGATAGTGACTTCAGGTAATGATCGCTTTGTGTCAACAAGCATGGACGCCCAAGTGAAAACTAGTGCGTAGTCTCCCTTTTATTATCTCTACAAAAACTTTCAGCATATGATTTATCTACTAAGATGAAATGATTCGTACTGTCGCAACCTCATGTTGGTCATCTGCGCGCGGAGTACAGTGCCTTAGAATGAAAATAAACTTAATAAAATACATTTAACGTCTAGTAAAACCACGCAACGTCCCCTCACGACTTAGTGAAATCCATTTAGATCGATGTTGGTGGCTACTTGTATGCGATGACTCTGTTTTTTGCGTTCGTCCTTTTCCATGATATAATGTACCAACTTATTGTCAAACTTTCAGCAAAGACTCAAAGGTGTCGAAGCTAAGGCAGAAGAATATGTCCGGGTATTGCGAAGCACCATTCACGTGTATGTACTCAGTAGAGCACAGACTTTTTATGCAGCGATCCATGAATGCCCCTTGCATGGGAAGAGAGAAATCCACTTGCACTTATTAAACCCAACACTAATAACCTTGCACATTTGGTTGTGCTTCAAGTTGCATAATTACAGTATAAGGCAGCACCCCTGTTTTAGTAGTTAATTACTGTTAAACGTAGCATATTCTAATATGCAGCATTTGCAGGTAATTATTTTTTATAACCATTGTCGTGTGCTTCTTCAGCAAGACCTCAGGAACCCAACTACTCGAAAAGCTTCTTACATGTTAAGGACTTTCCGATAATGGAACACAGATGAGGAGTAATCTGAACAGCTTCCGGTTGAAGCAGAGATTGAATCTTAAAAAGTCTTACGAGCTAAATGTACCCAAATGAAAAATAAAAATGCTCAAAGCGTGCGCACGCTCCTGAAAAAAAAACACGTAAACGCGAAGAGACTGCTTACTAAAATGCAGAATGCGATGCCATAGCTGGGAGGTGCATTTAATTCACAACATGAACAACATTCGTCTAAGTGGAGCAACTGGTCATAGGGAGTAGTCAATAGCCCTCTAAGGGCCTATGAAACATGAGAGGGCCGGTTACCAACGGGACGGGAAGACCTGCCCCATATACAGTCCTGGCGAATAAGACATTGAGACCAATCCAGTTGGTCATCCCAGACGCGGCACTAGTCAGCGCTTTTGTACCATGCAGCGTCATCAAAAATATTTCATACTTCCAATGCCGTGTCCTTTTATGGGGACAACTAGTTTTCCTGAGAAGTTATCTTTAAAGTTCACTTTCAAGGCATCACCTTCGCACTACACAGAAATGAAAACGGTGCCGCGGGGGCTGCGCGAACAAAAAAAAACTTAAGACACTTAAGCTCCGCCTTAAGAATATGACGCGAGAACGTAAGGGATCAATTCCCATATATGCAGCACTGGTCATTGTACATTCATAGACCCCTGGAAGTCCTCATACCACCCATGACATAGTAATGCAGCGGTTAAGCGATGCGCCACTGCCCTGGGATGGTAGGTGCTGCCACCGGTGGGGCATGTGCGACCCAGGTTCCTCTTCCCTAGCGGCCAATCGTTAATTTAGTGCCACCTGCCCTGGTGGGTAGTTTGCTCACTATCCGATGGGGAGCTCTCCCGAAGGTCATGTTGCACACCCAGCGACACCTGGCTTTACCTAGAAGAGTGAAGTTATCGCTTCAAAAAGGCAGGAATAGTGCAAGTCAATTGCCTTCCATAGTTTGAAGTCCAGACATAGCGGCGACATCTTGCTCGAATTAATTTTCGCTTTTCAAGTCGAGTCCTCCGATATCTATTTAAATTGACAGGTACAATGCTAACTTGTGTTAGCCGGCCGAGTGGCCACGAGAACAACGTCACACACTGAAATAGGTGGCCCATCCGCTTGTTTTTTATTGTTTCGTTTTTCTTTGCCCTCGGGAACGAACAGGGTTTGAAAGGACCCTTCACCGCCTGGATCTGTCGTCAGCGTGCGGGTCCTTAGAGGACGGTGTTTTAAGGCCTCTGAGGAGCTCATTGTCCAGCCCTGTCACTGCGCAAAAGCGTTAATGACACCGTGCCCGAGTGCCATCGACCCACAGGCGCGGCCGAGATAATGCATCTGCTCGCATATTCCTGGTGTTTCGTGCCAACAAAGATGGGCAGGTGTGCGCGAGCCGGTCTGTAAATCAGGGGAGGTTTGCGCTGGTCGAGCACATCTGCATTTGCTGGCTAGGCTCCAAAATGCTCTCTACGCGGCTTTCACCAGGCACACCTACAACACTGGAAGGAAATACTTCCATTTAGGAGCCTGAACGTTCAGGCTTTCCTTTTTTCATAGACCACGTGGGCAGCCGGGCCACCTGGCAGACGCTCCTGGCTCTGTAGACAGCACTGCGAAGTCGTCATGGGTGCGTTTCCCCGAAGGCGCCATGTCGTAAATGGAATGAGGGAATCGGCAATGTCCCCGGCCTGTCTGAGAGCTATGCCATGTCGGTTTGATGATTTAGTGTGTAAGCTACAGTCGCAACCCCCCAAAACAGACCACCCGTTCCCCTTGTATCTGGGCATCTATTGCCATTTTTATTTTTTTTTTCTGAATTTTCAGAGTCAGTTAATTTTTTTTATAGCGCGAATCTGTAGTTCTTTGCATCTTCGAGAGGCTTGTGTTTCACACCAGATATCTACCCTTACAGAGGAGCACCTCGGTTTCTACGGGTCAACTTGCCGGGCATACAAACAGTTCGCGTCAGACTCCGCGGAGCGCAGAAGCAAAAAAAAGGCCTGCGAATGAAGTTTACTCAATGCATGTGCTCTCTAATTGACGCTTCTTTCTCACCCGGATATCTAAAACCTGGAGGGCCATAAAGGTTTCGACTAACTTACGCATTCTTAAACTAATAAATTTAGTCTGAGATGAGCAGCGTAATGAACAATCGTGTTTTGATCAATGTCGCGCAGCAGAATGACATTGTAACGCACTTGAACCGGGCAACCTACACTTGCTGGCAGCTTCTCTTCTCATGGTTTATTGTACAACTTGTTCAAGAAGAGGATTGGAGAAGCCAAGCCTCTAGAATATTTTTTCTTAGCCAGAGCAAGTGAAAAGCACCTTCATGCTTTCACTACATATGACCACAGTGCTAGAGACGGGTCTACATTTTTTTCTGACAATACAGGGATGCCTGAGACGAACTGGAGCTCACGAACAGAATTCTGAACGCTATTAGAAGACAGGCAAGTATACAGTGTTTTTAAGAGACTAGCGCTTTTTTCAGCGGAAAGTTGTTTTAGAAACGCAATTTTTTAATATATCGGAAGACTCCGCGGCAACAATTAGTACGTCCGTGGCTGTAGTAGAGCGAGGGGAGAGGGAAGGTGTCCCCGGCAGGCTTCTTTTTGCCATTGCGTTCCCTTTTCGTTTTCCATGACAGTCTTAACTACTCGATGCGAGAGATGAACCAACTTTAAAATGAAGAGTTTGCTACGCATCGGCATAAATAACCATCCAAGACAAATTTCCATAACAGTTGCCCTAAAATATTCCACAGGTGCACATAATTACAATTTATATCCAAGAATCCATTACTTGATACTACTTGAACTAGCAATACCTTCAAGTGTAGCTTTTTACCTGGAGTAAAACAAACGAGTGAAATGGAGAAAAGGGGTGTTCACATCCGCTGCTTGACATGAAGGTGTTTAAAAAAGTAGTTCCTGTCGCAGTACGCGCCTCGTATCTTCTCTGTGCTTCATCGTTTTACGGGCTTGTTTGTTAAAGACCACGGACCAAATTATACAGATGGCAAGTCTTGTGCAATTGGTGGTGGATGGGTATTCAGGTTACATCTCGAGAAGTTGCTGAGGAGAAAAGAAAATTTTTCTGCCCCCATTTTCCCCTCATCGCATAAGGCTTAATGAGCTTGAAAAATGAAAATTACTGCTGTTGCCGGCAGATCGCCCCTCTTTCTCTTTTGTCTCCATAACGTAATGTGAGTGAGCATTTTGACTTGGCCAGAAGAAATGTGGAGTATAACTTAATTACAATGGCGTCGGTCTCGCATTTTGCTGTATGTTTATGGAAACAGATACCTTTTATTAATGCATTGCTATACGCTTCCAGCATGGCGCACACCAAGGCGTGTCTGGAAAAACGGCACTCTCCCCTGTCTACTCAAATCATTCTTCATAATACAGAGCTAAAAATGTTAAACTCATGATAATGATTCGTTTAACTACTGTCGTTGCTTATATCAATTCTTGCAATGGCTACTAAAGAGGAACTTAGGTATTTGTATTTGTAACAGTGTTTAGCGTCTTACCTATAATGCTGTCTTGTTCTTTCAATGCAGCAACGGCGAGAATGAAATTCCCATGAACAAGCAAAAGGCGAACTGCCGTGCTTGCCATGCCTTTTTTTTTTTTCTTGAAACTTTTCCAGAGTTGGGCTCCGAGTTTAACGTATTAAATTCGATTTTTTCCTGTTATCTGTTCGGTAGTCAATCTTTAAAGCACCCTCTTTTTTTTTTCTTAAACAAAGGTAAGGCATATCGGCGCAGAGGGAAAATGAATGATGATGAAATGTCTCTCTGGGATATTTAGAAGATTGTTCTGAAGGGCTCCGAAAATTTCGACCACCTGGAGTTCTTTAACGTGCACTGACATCGCACAGTAGACGGGCCTCTAGAATTTCGCCTCAATCGAAAATCGACCGCCGCGGCCGGAATCAAAACCGCGCCGTTCGGGTCAGCAGCCGAGTGCCATAAGCACTGAGCCACCGCAGCGACTTTCAATTTTTCTTGTAGTGGGGATTTTCAGACAAGCGGGGCTTCAAAGGATTAATCGGTAATTTTTTCTTCCTGTAGTTCTCGTACTAGTCTCCGGAGTTTTAAGTCGTCTTCAGCCCCTCTGGGCGTAGTCATGGCTCTATAATTTAGAAATACGCCAGCGAAAAAATTGAGCAGTACGGTTCTCATTATATTGAATTAAGCTTACGCGGTAGGCGATTCACCTTCGGAGAACCTCTCACAAAAGCAATGCAGAAGTCTCAGTTATTTGTATTTGAAACTTATTCACACTGCGTCAATTTGAAGCGTCGTACACTCAATACGACGGCCTGTTCGTGATGTGAAGGATGGTGGTATGAGAGGAGGTCCCAAGTAGCAGAATAAAGCATCCACAACGCACTTTTCTGGCAATGTGTTTAGTTTGAGGGCACGTTTGCAAGCTTCTGTTCGCAAATGGAGTCAAATATGCGCCAGGACTTTTATTGCGAAAGCAATACTACTCGCACTTTCAAGCCTTCGCGTGAACCGGCCGCAGTTACGTTTGACCTTTAGCGGAGTGAATATGGGCGACCAACTCGCTCCTTCAGATAGCCCGGCTGCAGTTACGCCGCGCCGCCCACCTGTGGCGCTACTGTCACTCTGACGTCATACCAGCTGTAGATTATGGGTGACCAACTCGCTCCTTCAGAGCCCGGCTGCAGTTACGGTGTGTTTTAGCCGCGCTGCGCACCTGTGGCGCTACTGTCACTCTGACGTCATACCAGCTGTAGATTATGTTTTTTTTTCTCTCTCAGTCGCAACAACATCAAAAACAATATATAAAAAAATTTGCGAAGACGCTTTGAGTCGTCGCGCAGCGGCGGCCGGTAGCCACGAGTGACCTGTAGACACGGCGCACTGCGTTCCTTCAGTTGGAGGCGCTGCGCTTTTGCTTTCGCAACCTACCAGGCTTAACCAAAGCTAAGCCCCCACTATTTTTTTTTACTCTAAAGTTACAGAATGCTCTCTCCTAATATTGATGGAATGAAATTTGATTTCTTGCACGTTATTCAACCATAGAGGCGAGAGGCCGTTCCCTTTGACAGCGGTGTCTTCTAGCAAATTCTAGCAAACTGTAAGTAACGCACTTATGGCTATTCCGCAAAAGATTTTACACGCCAGGCACGTAAAACATAGCCTTGTAAACCGAGCCGCAAAATGGGGACTGGCAGGTTTCGCCTCGGCTTGTTTCGAAGAACGCACAAAAGAATTCCGTCAAAATATTTATGTCGTAAGCGAGAGAGTCATATACACAATATAACCGAGCGCACTTTACCCTGTGCCTAGGCTTCTCTTCCCAGATGCGCCTCTTGTTTGTAATGCAGGACGCATGCGGGAAATGTGCGGCGTGTTCACATTTCGGCATGCAAGGCTCCGTTTGTGAACAAATAAGCTAGCCTCGTGCAATTTAAACGCACTGCATTGAAAAACGTGTCCTGGATGGCTGAGTTGAAAAGTCAAATCGCATTCTGTGCGAGATTCCAATTCGAGGTGATGTCACTCTGCGGAGAAACGTTACAACCTATTTCAGCTTGTCATAACTCAACACTCACTGCCACGTGATTTCTCTTTTAACTAATAGTACCGTTTTTCTCATCGCATGCAGCTCATTCAGATGATTCAAAGAAGAGTTCCAAAGAAATTTAAAAAATTTATTGTCTATTTTCTTCAGCCCCGTTTAAGCGTAAGGGTCACCTATAAGTGCTAAATGAAACGTAAATAGTCATGAAGCCTCCCGGCGCTGAATATTAAAGTGTTACCGAAGATACTGGAGCCCTTGATCACATGGACCCTCTTCATTTAAGCGAAGACTATAAACGAAGCTGTCCTGCCTCGGACACTTTCTTTTTATCCGGCAGCAATAAAAGTGTTTAAATTTATCGGATTTTACTTTATTTTTGTCTCCTGTCTGCTCGTATGAAGCGGTCTCTTTTGCCGTTGCTAGAGCTTTTTTACCGTTTTGTCTACAAGATTGTGTTATGTTAAGAGCCTCTACTTCATTTATACACTTCATTCTCTGCAGAGCTCATGCGCGTGATGGTCCATCCCAACGAAAACGTTTATAAAATTTCGCAATTATAGTAAAACCGAGATCTCCCAAGAAACGTAAAATTCAATAATTTATGAAGTACCACGTTGCTGTTTTCGAAGGAATGCACAGAGAGACGGTATTGCTCAATACAACGAACTTTGGTCTCTGAAGAACCTTTGCTGCTAGCTGGGCGTAGTTTCTGTAGTTCTCAAAAACTGTATTAACCAGACTTGAACCGCTGCCAGAGAAATTTAAATCTTGAGAGAATGTCAGCCAGTATATGCAGTCCACAGGCCTGCCTGGGGCTTGGCTAGGGAAAAAGATTACAGCATATTTCCTGCTCAAGTAACAGCGCAATAACACAGACGGGACACATAGAATGAGAACATACAATGAGCCCTCGTTGTGTGTTCTACTTCTATGTGTCTCGTGTGTGTTTTTGCGCTGTTACTTGAAGATGAATAACCAACAAGCCCAAGCTGCTGTTCTGACATCTCCTGCGACATCGTCGATTGATTATGATGCTGTAATTAGGCTCCGGAAGGAGATTACGCCTGTCTCATAAGCAGAGCGAGGAAATAGTCTCTAAGCTTTTAACTTATTAAGGGTTTTGGTCTTGTACTGCAAAGAGATATTCACACAATCTAATGACCAAGAGGAACACCGAAAAAACCAGAAGTTTGAGCTCCAGACTTTGCTCGTGTCCTAATGGTGCACCTGTAAACTTGCCTTCTTATCAATTGTTAGTTTACATGCATCTATTGCAGCGCAGCCTCCATTAAAAAAGGGAAAGCCTAAATGTTCACGCCCATAAATGCAAGCACCTGCTATCAGTGTTACAGGTGTGCCACACAAAAAGAATGTAAAGAAGAAATGGGCAAAAAAAAAGCCCAAAAGCACCATAGATGTTTTCAGGCAAGGTAAATTTTCTGGCTAAAAATGACTAAATATGAAATATATTTCATACTGTGCGCTCACTTTGGTGTCGCGCAGGATGTGCAGGGCCTCTCAAAGGTGCGTTGTAGCTACCAGGAAATGGTGAGGTCTCGAGATAGCTTTGACCTGAAGAGGGAATTGAAGACATTAGTGAAACGTAAGGCTTAACTAGTTAGCGGCAGGATGAAAAGTAGGAGAATTGAGGATATCGCTGCAGAACAAATATAATGCTCTAACTGAGGAAAACAATCTCAATGTTGAAGCAATGAACGGCAGTCTCGCATCTCTCATTACGGAGTGCGCTGTAAAAGTAGGCGGTAGGATGGTTGAACAGGATACCGGCAAGCTATCTCAGGAGGCAAAACATCTGATTAACAAACGCCAAAGCATAAAAACGTCTACCCCTACAGAGAAAATGAATTCGGCAGAGTTATCGAAGTAAATAAATAAGCTCAAGGTATCCAATATAAGGAAATTTAATATGACGAAAATAAGGAATGCTATAAAGAACGGAGGTAGCCTATAAGCTGTGAAGAGTGAACTAGGCATAGGTAAAAATCAGTTGTATGTGCTAAGAGACAAAGAAGGAAATGTTATTCGCAATATGGATAAGATAGTTAAAGTAGCCGAAAAGTTCTACACAAATCTATACAGTAGGTAATGAAATCAGAACCTGAAGGAGTGAGCCGGTAGCACTCTACAATGGGACATTCCACCAGTAACGAAAGAAGTAGAGAAAGCCTTAGCAGCAATGTAAAGGGGAAACCAATTGGTGAGGATCAAATAACAGCAAATCTGGTGAAGGACCCTGCATACGCACTGCCTTATAACTTTGAGCGCACCAGAAGATTGCACGACCGCTAATGTTCCCTTAGTTCACATGAAAGGAGACATCAAGAACTTGAAAAAGTACAAACCGATCATCTTACTGTCCGTTGCCTACAAGGTATTTACTAACACTAACGCTAATAGAGCCAGGCCAGCTTTAGACTTCAATAAACCAGATCATTAGGCATGCTTTCATGAAGGATACTCGACAATAGGCCATATTCACACAATCAATCAGTTGATGGATAAATGTGCAGATTATAGCCAACACATATATATACAGCGTTCATTGATTACGAGAAAGCCTTTAACTCAGTTAAAACCTCAGTAGTCATGCAGGCGTAACGGAATCAGGGTATAGAAGAGTCTTAATGAAAAGATTGGAAGATATCTACAACGACTTCACAGCTACCATAGTCCTTCATAAAATAACAAATAAAGTTTCATTAAGGAAGGGTGTCAGACAGGGAGACACTATCCCACCAATGCTATTCACCGCCTGCTTTTAGGAGCGGTTCCGAGGCCTGGATCGGGAACAGTTGGAGATAAGAGTGAATGGAGTATAATACCTAAGTAATTTGGGGTTCGCTGAAGATATTGCCTAGGTAAGTCATTCAAGACATGAGCTGCAAAGCATGGTCACTGAGTTAGACATTCAGAGCAGAACGGCAGTTTTTAAAATTAACATGCAGAAAACCAAAGTAATGTTCAACAGTATCCCAAGAAAACAGTTAACAATGGGTACCAAGGTGCTAGAAGTGATAAGGGAATACATCCACTTAGGGCACGGAATGGTCGATGATCAGGATCATGACAGGGTAATAAAAACAATAAGAACTGGGAGGAGAGCATATGGCCGGTTCTCTCAGATCATGAATGGCAGTTTACCAGTATCGCTCAAGAGAAAAGTATACAACAGCTTTATCTTACCGGTACTCACCTATCGGGCAGAAACGGGGAGGCTAACGAAGAGGGTTCAGCTTAAGTTGAGGACAACGCAGTGAGCTATGAAAAGAAAAAAGAAAAATTATAGGTGTAACCTTATTAGACTGAAAGCGGGCAGAATAGGTGAGGAAACAAACGCTGGTTAATGACATCCTAATCGAAATCAAGCCTAATAAATGGCCTTAGGCTGAGCATGTAATGCGAAGGCAATGTAGCCATTGGTCCTTAAAGGTAATGCAGGGGATTCCAAGAGAAGGCAAGCGTAGCGGGGAGCGGCGGAAAGTTAGGTGGTGGAGGACATTAAGGAGTTTGTGTGGATACGGTGACCGCAGCTGACAGAGAATCGGATCAGTGGGAGGGACATGCAAGAAGCTTTTGTACTGCAATGGGCGCAGTCAGGCTGATGATGATGACGAAATCTTCAGGACCCCGATGATTTAATGTTTCTACGTAGGCATCATAGAATCGAACTGCACAGTAAGTAAGATCCACTTGACCCTCGTAGGTTATAAAGGAAGCATCTCTCAATTCCGAACGCTTCGAAGCCCTTTGTTTACTGGTGCCTTTACTCGAGCGATAAGTTAGAATAATGCTCAAAGATGCCACTCACAAAACTTTACATGAACCCTTGTCCTTAGAATAACAGTCGCCTCTACTCGATTGCTCTTGTACAAGAGAAACGGCCAGTCTTTCGCAGTGAAATATTCAAAAAACTGCGTCAAAGTAAGTCAGTAGATTTTCTTCTACTTTTGCTAAGAGCCAAGAATGAAAACAATCGGAAGTGAAGAACGTGAGCATGGTTCCAATATATTCTTGCTCGAAGCCTACAGTGAACACGAGAAATGCATTTGTGACGGCTTCCAAAGATGCAGCTAGTAGACAAGGGCACCGGTTCCAAAGGGCAGACGGACGAATCAATGAAAATAAAGTGCCGTCCTTTCTGCCGACAGAAACTCCTGAATCACTTAGTCGGCCATATTTTCTTTCCACAAAGTAGCAATTGATCTCAGCACCACTTCGATAAAACGGTTTCTGTAGGCGCCTCTTTGAGCATCATGTTCAGTACTTGATAGTTTCCAAGATCGTTCAAATCATGCTTTGTTTAGGAATTAGTAGTAATCTGCCTTGTATAACGGGTGATTTTGATAGAAGGTCCAAAATATTTAAATACAGGCAGCATGCTTCAGATTTATGTCCGCCCCAAAAGCATTAAAGAGGCAGAATGGTTTGATCAGGTAACTAATTAAATAAAAGCGTTATTTGCTTTTCTTATTATTCGTTTTACGCGCAGACTGCAGTTTGCAGAGTTGGAGTTCGCCCTCGAAATAGTTTAACTGTTAAACAAGATTCATAAAAAAGTTCTGAGCGATATCAGGTGCAAAAACTTTTGAAGGATACTTAAGCTATTCCATAAGTGTATGATGCGATAACGTTAAAGGTCATTTTAGCGGCCTTGGGTCCTCCTTGCATATCGTTTGGCATATATGGACAGCGTTCTTTATTTTCACGTATTTTTTTGTATCATTTTATTTTTAGTTTTTGCTGACAACACGCACAATGACTCCCTTTAAACAAGTCAAACGAGCGTTCCTGAGCGCATGTGGCGTATTTAGCGCCCAGCTCAGGACCGAAGGGGCAGAGGTTCGAGTTACGGCTCCACTTTCTTTTTTTTCAATCCTTCTCGAGTGTGTGGTTTACCCGCATGAAGTTATGAGGTTGTGAAGTCAAGTGGTTGCGTGCGAATTTTTAAGAAATTTTCATCCCCAGGTTCCCTAGAGTGAACAAGGGGGCCTAAAGCGCATGTTCTGGACAAAGAATTTGAAACCGGCGAGCTTGCTTTCGTAAAAGAGCATAACGAAAACTCAGCATTCCAGAAAGAGGGCAGTGTGCCGGTGCAGACATGACGTCAGTGTAGAAAGCCACTGGCAAACACTACACATGCCCTTTTCCTATGAGTCTGCGCCAACAGCTAAGTTCGACCGACCTCGAACGGAGGCTGGATTTCTGTAACTTAAACTGATTCAGTTATACAGAGGTCCTGAACTTTTACAGAAGTTGATTTGGGCTGATTAAGCGCAGTTATGCCGAATTTCTACGAACCTCCAAAACGCTCATTATAACAACATGGGTGAAGTGAACACACAGGCTTCGAGCGCTCAAACACCAACAAAGTATTCACTCAATCTTTGGTGCGGCGTTTTCAACGACCGAATCAGTGGCCCCATTTTTTTGAAAAGTGACTGACTGGAAAAAATTCAGCGAATACATTATGCAAGAAGTCGTGGAAGACTTCAGTGGAGACCCGTCTCTCGAGGTACTCAGAGAAAAGCGGTAACAGCGCAACAGAACGACAGCGCATTCTTAGTGACGTGCTGTGAAGAAAGGTTTCCACGGCGATCGAAATTATGCAACGGCCCCCTCCCATGGCCTCGATGCTTTCCAGACTTTAGTATCTTACACTTCTTTCTGTGCTATATTTATTAATCTAACTATTCATCTTAGTGTGTGGTAATTTTTACGCACGCTTAACATGTGCTATGCGAAATTTTTGAAGTGTGATGATTTTCCTCCAAATCGATAATAACTCGTTACGAAAGGGGTAAAGCAAAGCGCCTATATATAGAATCGATAATTTAGTCACGCGCCATTCTCATCGTTAAACGCGGTGCCTGGCGCTTATTGTCGACGAAAACAAATTTTAAAGCGGCCCTCCTTTGTCGCAGCGCCCACTCATCATACATTATCACTCACCTGTCTTGACACGCCAAGCTTGTGCGTGCGACGCTTCTTTCGTGTGCAAGCCCTAACCCGCATAGTACTCGAGTGAATTCTTTAAGAAGTTTAGAATTGTGTAAGAGCGTGCCTCCGGGAACACTTTTCTCTTCCGGAACCATAACCAGTTGTTTTAGAAAGTTTGAAAGCAGCTGCGTAGTGCCCATCCCGTATCTCAAAACTCACGCGAACTCTTTTTTTTGTCACCCAAAGCAGCAGCTCGCCTCGCCATGCATGCTTCTTCAGCAAGAAAGAAGTTCAGCGGTTACGACTCATAAATTTCGACACATATGTGCACTCGAGCTCGAGCTTAACCATACATGTCAGTCTCGAAGTTTTCGCTCTTGAATGCTTCACCCGAAATGAATGCTGGAAGGCAGGAAAGATGCGAAATAAAAAAAAAATATCAGGAAAGCACTTGAGATGCTGCGAATTTCATCACGCTTCGCGGGGATGTGGGGGATGAATAAGGCAGCTAAACGTGCATCAGCCATTAAAATTAGCAGCATCATTGAGTGCCTCTCGGGGATCGAACATGAGCACATTGCGTTTGCCGTCCAGTTTTTTATTGCGTATTTTTGCGTTTTTTTTTTAGTCTTCTATGTTGCGCTTCATTACTTTGAAGCACTTCCTTATCCTAGCGCCATTGTGTTATCTTCTTGGCATTACTAGTTCGCAAATAAGCATTCTCTCGCCGTTGAAGCCTCCGCTTTGTTTCGCGGGCACAAGCACTCGCCCTTCACGTTCCCAGTTGTCGCTTGCATTCGGGTTCAAATGACTCGCGCGATGCTTTTCCGAGAATTGCTTCGGAGGATCCATTCTTTTGTTCCTCGATAGCTAGTGACTGATCTACTGATTAACACTCGCGAAGAGATAAAATTTTTTATGCCTGTAATAGAAACGAAAGTGCCTATGCTACGATGATCCCATAAGAATATTATAATCATCATTTTTGAAAAGGATTTATTGATTACGTGTTTTTGCAGGAGCGCCCGGAAGACTGCCTCCACTACATTTGTGTGATTTTTTCCCGTCACCTTTGATATGCCATGTTTCCTAAACTATCTTATATTGTGTGTTTTGGTTCTTCTTATTGTGTATTTTCGTACACTAGGCGATGTACCAGAACAGTAAAAAGTCCCCAGGCCACAAGTTCTGCTTCTGAGAGGAATAATAGGGAATTTGTTCCGCCTATTAATGAGCCAAGGCTCTGAGCTCTGAGAATGAGAGCCGTCCTCTTAAAGGTGCACTCAAAAGGAACCTGAACTCGTCATTTTGCCGCGCGAACTCGATATACACGTTCCGACCATTTTTAGAAACTTCGACTTATTGCCCTGTGTGGCCGATTTCTCTAATTAAATTGAATTAACATCCGGCTCCCGTCTTTATTTTTGAATTCGCCCTCGTACGGTGGGCGGAGTCGAGCAACGCGTGGAGTGCCTTTCAGCCAGCTCCGTGGAGGCTTTGCTTTCGCTTTATGTTGTTTTTTAGGTTTCCGTGAATAAATAGTTTCATTCGCTAATAATATAGCCGCAAAATAAGCCCGCGGAAATAAAAATACGCGCGGTCTATTTGCTTCTGCGGATTACTACGTATTACTCCGCCGATGGCAGAGTGGCAAGCCGCCACGAGACTGGGTGAAAGGCACTCCGCGCGTTGGTCGACTCCGCCCACCGTACGAGGGAGAATTAAAAAAAAAAGGCAGGAGCCGGACCTTAATTCGATTTAATTAGAGAAATCGGCCACACAGGTCAATTAATCGAAGGCTGTAAGAATGCTCAGAACGTGTTGATTGAGTTCCCGCGGCAAAAAGACGAGTTCAGATTCCTCTTCAGTGCACCTTTAAGCTCCTTTTTCTCGTCCTTTTAAGCTTCGGAAACGTCCTACACGCCTCACTAAAAAATATAAAAGCAGACAATGTGATCCGCAGACTTTTTATCAACCTTGTTCATTTCTTTGTTAGTCCGGCTGCCACAGTTTTCTTTTTTTTTGTAGTGAGCAAAGGTTTCGCCCATGAAGGACGCCGTAGTACATGTTAGCTATCGTCAATTGAGGCACTTCATCGTGTATCAACACATAAGCCCACATGCATTCGGCACCACATCTTCACAATATGTGAGCGTCCGCAATAAAAATTATTTCGGTGCATTCAGGTTCGCCGATAACCTGGAAAGCCCTCAAGTATGAGTGGACACGCACGCTTCATCAGCAAGTAGCAATAACAGGCGACTGCGCTGACTTCCGTAGCCGCAATGCATTCATGGTCTCGCTCAGACAGTCAGCAAGTATTTTCTGCCGAGTGCACATATTTGCGATTTTCAGCCATCCAAATAAGACCACTGCGACACACGACCAACGCAGAAACTCCGGCCAGCATTTTCTTATAGCGTCGTAATTGTATCTGAATGTAAGAGATATAACAGAGCTAACGCATGCAGCCAGAAAATAGACAAGGTTTACGGGACACAAGCGCTGGCATATTTTTTAGGTACAGAATGTAGCAACTCGGCCAGAAAGAAGTTTTAATGACGTAATTGTATACCTTGCTGCAACGTTCTTAGAAGAACAGACGTTAGGTCACTTGAAAACGTTTGCTTCTTAAACTCTAATTTAAATTGCACTATAGACAAAAAAATATGATCAAAGGATCAGCGAACGCAGTGGTGCGTTTTCAAGTCTCTACAGAGGCAAGACGAATGTTATACATTCCATTTTAACGTCTCCGCCTTCATTTATTTATTAGCTCTTCAACTCGACGATCCCATATTTACGTAGGAAAATTGAAACGAAATGCAGACTCTGCGTATTCTACACAACATTCAATGCCAATTCGTCTTTTCACATGCGCAGCTTTGACTTTGGAAGTGAGGTGATTTCCTCTTTAGCTCGAATTTCCGCGCCATTCTTACTAAGCAAACCAGATGGAAACCAAATGTCATTCACCGCCATGATTTTTAGCGGTATCCAAAATGTCGTTGGAGCCTGTAAAAGCAATTAAGTAAGGTGAGCGAATGAACTTTCATCTCCTCAAGACTATCATATCGGCGTAGCTATCGTTCTTTTCATGCTTTACCATGGGTCGCTCCGTATCACCAAAGATCAGTATCTGCAGCCACCACACCGTCACACCAAACAAAAAGTCATGATAAGCACATCCGGCCATACGTTTCCGTCGTCCGTAGAGATTTGGAATTCCTTGCCACGGGATGTTGTTGACGACGATTCTGTGTCTAGCTTTGTCAATAAGGTAAAATCTTTGTTTCACTCAGTGCCATAACGCGGAAGCTTTTTTTTTCCTGCTCTTTTCTACCGTTTGATCTTGGTTGGAATGATGTTCTGTTCCAGATAATAAGTTCGAGTGTTAATATATTTTACAAAGTGTTGTACATTGTGAATACCTTTGCAACCCACTGTCCGTATAGGCCTGCGAAAGGCTTACAGTATTTCCAAATAAATAAAAAATAAAAAAATAAATAATTGGTAGCAGTATGGAGAAATTTGTCGGCTGGCGTTAAATCCGGAGGGAAACTAATCAGTCTCGGTTACACGCAAGGATGCTACTACGTTAAAAGGTAAAGTGTTCTTTTAAAAATGTCATCGGTTTCATATAGCATTCATACCGCAGCGGAGCCCTAGTGAGTGAGCATACGCCTCGCATGCGGGAGGAGGGGGGTTCGATCCCCAGTGCCGGCGGGTACCCACCGGTGATGCAACGGGTTCAAGCTTTCCCCTGGCCTGGTGCTCGGCTTAATCAGGGGAAAATGCTTGGGAAATCGGTGTTTGGCCCCACCTTGAACAAACGAAAATACATTCTGCCATGGCGCTCGTTGGCCGCAGATTCCCTTGCGCCATATAAATTCACTATCATGATCATTTAGTACCTAATGAATCGAGAGAGCCGAAATATTTGACCCGAACAAACGATGGTAACATTATTTAAGCACAGAAAGGTTAACGAAGACTTCGACGTAGACCTTCATTTTCTTTTTTTTTTCATTTGAACCACTTGATGATTGGTTTTGATTTTTGGCCGCCGCGGTGGCTCAGTGGTTATGGTGCTTGGCTGCGGACCCAAAATACGCGGGTTCGATCCTGGCCGCGGCGGCTGAATTTCTTTGGAGGAGAAATTCAAGAAATTCTAGAGGCCCGTGTACTGTGCGATGTCAGTGCACGTTAAAGAACCCCAGGTGGTCGAAATTTCCGGAGCCCTTCACTACGGCGTCTCTCATAGCCTGAGTCGCTTTTGGACGTTAAACCCCATAAACCAAACCAATACGAGAAGTTTCGGCACGTTAAGAAGGGTTGTCGTGAACGCAATCTTTATGCTTTGTCTTTATTTTTATTTTCTCTGTCTTCTTGTCATAATTTGATGAAGCATCCTGAGTGCGACTGGGGTCATGCCACTAACCGGGAACATTGGTGTGAAGTCCTGCGAAAAGCTTACGTTCGCTTGCCATTTCATAGGATACAAATTGAGCTAAAGTTTGTTTGTTGAAACCGGTCTTGATGTAGCGTCAAGCACCCAAATGCCGGCCTGAACCAGCAACACTTGCGTCCGGGTCACCTGTATCACAGTCAACAGCGAGCCGCTGTTTCCCTTTTTACTTACCCCTGGGTAGCGCACCGCTCTTCCAGGTCTTGAGTGTTGCGCGTGAAGCAATGCTATGTGTGTAAGTTGCCTCCATCATCACCGTCATCATCAGCCTGACTACTCCCACTGCAGGGCAAAGGTCTCTCCCATGTCTCTCCAATTAACCTTGTCCTTTGCCCATTGCGGCCAGAGTATCCAAGCAAATTTCTTAATCTCATCCGCCCACCTAACTTTCTGCCGCTCCCTGCTACGCTTGCCTCCTCTTGGAATCCACTCCGTTACCCTTAAGGACCAGCGGTTATCTTGCCTTCGCATTACATGCCCTGCCCAAGCCTATTTCTTCCTCTTGATTTAGACTAGGATGTGATCACCCCACGTTTGTTCCCTCACCTACTCCGCCCACTTCCGATCTCTTAATATTACACCTATCATTTTTCTTTCCATAGCTCACTGCGTTGTCCTTAACATAAGCTGAACCCTCTTCGTTCGCCTCCACGTTTCTGCCGGTACAGCTCCTACAGTTGCCGCCAAGCAGCCACCAAAAACACGGTAGCGCTGTCATGTATTACGATAACGAGCCCACACGTGCGATCGGAGAGTGCTCAGCACACTTTCGGATCTTCCCTGGCTTGCTTCGTCAGCTTTGAGCGAGCTGCGAAAGACAGGGAATGCCACTCACACACACGTTATGCACTTAAGAAATAAACGCATAAAATATATATCCGGTATGAGATATATATAAGCGATGTATGCTCGGATAACGAGGAGAGTAAAGAAATGAGGTCGCTTGGGAAAGGTGGTTGAGTGCCCGGCATCGCAAATGTGCAAAGGTCACGCAATACAGAGCACCCCGCGTGTTTACCCTTGCGCAGAAGGTGTAGTCAGGGCCTGCCGCCTTCTAATGGAAGAAGCACGTCCCATCGCGTGCCATCATAGTGGGAGAAGGCTCATTCCTGAGGCTCAGAACTGATGCTGAGAGCTGGGATGCGATGTTTCGCCTGTGTTCGCGAACTCCACGCCGCTGTATGCTTCCGGAGCAGCCAACATGGCGTGTTCCAAAAAGATAAGCGGAGTTTGCGAGCTTGGAGGGGATGCTTACGTGAACAGCCCAACACTTTGCCTTTCTGCGCGTTGTGAGCTTGAACTCGTTAATTGAAACCAGACCGTGTTCTCTCCCAATCAACATTGGCGTTCTTTTGCATTTTGTACTTCTTCAAATCGATTGTCTTTTTCTGTGACATAGTACGGTAGTTTGGGCCACCTGGTCCCGTTCGATGGAGCAATGAAATCACAGCATAAAATAAGATATTGATGGCTACAATTAAAAAAAATGAAATGACAGATTCTGCACTTTTAAATATACTTCGCTTTCTTAACGACTGACCTTCGAGAATGACGAACGTCATTAATTAGTGACAAAGCGATGCCCGAGAGCCTAACCAAATCCAAACCAAGCTGCACTTGGCAATAATACAAACAGAAACATTAAGGCACGTCTTGCTCTTTCTAAAATAGGATGTAAAATGGGTAGTTTCGAAGAAGCGTTTATTAACATAAAATTCACGTTTCCGTTCACACAGTTATTTCCTCTTTGTATGGTCTTCTGCTGAAACCTACTTTCACTTCCAGCGCCTTTTCTCTAACACGTTGCGCTGTTGTGATAGCTTATGTAGGAGTCGGTCAAGAACCGTTCTTCTTAGAAATCTCCTTGTGAATTTAGCCTGTGAAGTATTCGTGCCTGCTGAAGCTTTGACAAGAACGTTACAACTTGGACACCGAGTACGTTGCTTTTGGTAAGTTTATACAAGACCGCACTCTTAATGCCTCCCCTCCTGTCCTGTTCAGAGTGTGATTTCATGGTCCTGCCTTGACACGGGAAATGCAGCTCTAGAAACTGAATCCGCACCAGTTATGTCGTACCATCATAGATATAGCCATTTCTTCTACGCTGGCCGTATGGCATACTGTTAGCATCCCAAACTCCGCTCATTTGCATTTAGGCCTTCTACGTCTGCTTGTAATACTACGTACAATGCCTTGCGTCTGAGGCGCTCCTTCGCCCTGCAGATCCTTCGATAAATGTTCATGTTCAAAAGCAGGGTGAAGTAGCTAGACATAGCAAAAGGGGGAACGGGACCAGATGTCCAACAAACGCTTTTGTAAGGTTCACTTAACCGAGTTACTGTCGCGAATCGGGGTGACACGTCCCCGACTGCTGAAGGGGAACGCTTTCGCGTGCAGGTTCGAAGAAAAGAACAAACGAATCAAACAAAACAAAACGAAGCCGTGTTTATATTTTAAAGGAAAGCAGGCAATAAAGAAAACGAAAACACCAAGGAAAACACACACTAGGCACGCATAAAACACAACAGATAAAAAGGAGAGAGTTCACCGGCTACCGAGCGTCCCAGGTGGTGCGGGAATGCCTTGCAGGTAGCACATACGCTGGTTGGCTAGTTGCGATGCGTCGCTGGCGTTGCGTCCAGGGAGGCTGTGGTAGAGAGCCAGGAGATGAGGAACGATGCATACGGGAGATGCTGACGAACTCCTGTCAGCCGCCCCCAAGAACTGAGCAGCTGCAGCAGGAAAACTGTAGCCAGGTCCTGTCGACGGCGTTCCGCAAACACCGTAGGCTTGTGCAGCCTATCCAAGGAAGCCGTGGCAGCAAAGTGGCGATCGCAGGAGGCCTGCGTCGTTGATTCATGGGAGGTCCACGGCAGCACAGACCCGAAGTCTGACGGCTGCCACCTCCACGCTTGAATGAGGCTTAATGATCTTGCGTCGATGATCCAAGGGAAGTCACTGGCAGCTCGGATCCAACATCCGACAGCTGCCACTTCACTCTTGAGCAACCAGACTTGTGCTGCGGTGTCTTCCTTCACACCTCGGTTTGCTGACATGTCAGCATTCCGCTCCTCGTGCCTGCCTCGCGCACACCCTACGCACGCGCACACGCGCAACGCGGGGCTGGCACACACGGCGCTCCGCTGTCCGACGCACCACTGCCGACACGCAGCGTTCCAAAAACCCCTTGACAGTCAAGTGTGCACATCACTGTTACGCATGCACTTACACGCCTCTTGAGCAGACGTTAATGAACTCTGCAGCTTCCATCTATGCGCAGAAATCAAGAACGGAGAAAGAACGCACATAACTGGCTCCCTGGATCAGTGGACACTTCAGTCGCACTTTGAGCTGCGTGGCGGTAGTGACAGAGAGATGTGTACTACTTGCGTTTTCATAGACCACGTTTCGGCAGAAATGCGGCACTGAAGCAATAGGCCGCCGGCATTCAATGGGCTCATTGGCGTTGGCGATGACAACATTATAGAGTCCTATCATTTTGAGCGTAGGAAGTGCTCACAACTGTCACACTAGGTAAGTGATCACCTCAGTCGCGCTTGCAGGTACGTGGCGCAGGTATCCACCTGTAAAAAAACTGCTTTTCACAATATTCTGTGCCTCCAATGTTAAACAACTAGAATTTTTTTATTATGTTTCAACTTCTGCGTACCTTATAAATATATGTCAGCGGCACGTAAATTCAGCATGATATTAAATATAAAGCAAGCGTGAAGATCTACCTGAAAAAAGTGGTAGGGTTTTAAAGGGGCTGCGAAACACTGTTTGGGGGGATACCGGCTATACTTCAGGTAGATTATTTATGTCACACAGATGCTGACTTGAAAAGAATTACAGGAATCGATGCACAGGAACGGGAGTTATTCAATGAAGAAATTTCAAAATACAAGCAAACAAAACCCTACCCTCAACACGATTTTGGCGGGGCTTCCCACTCCTATTTCGCTCTCCCAATGACGGCACCTGGCGCAACCAATCAAAACAGCCTGCCAGAGCACGTCGCGGAAGTTCGCACTCCATGGTTGCCTGCTCTCTGTAACTCGTTCTTGCTGAGACTGGCAGCGTCGTTTCCATGCCAGAGCCCCTGGTGGTGTATTTTTATTTTACTTGCTTTGCAGGGCTTTTATCTAAGACAAACAAGTTGTTTTTGTTGATTTAATATAAAACACAGACAGGTGACAAAATTTGTCTCTATTTATTCACACAATTTGCAGTATATTTACTGTTTGTCCAGTCATCAAGCTCGCGCCAGGTGATGTCATATCCGCTGCTAAAGCCCACCTTTGTGTGGCGACACAATTAGAGCCATGAATTCGTTTTTGGGGAGACATTAAAATATTAAAGAACGGAATATACGCGGTATTACCGACAGAAATAACACCATTGTAACTCACTGTATGCGATCAACAGGCAAAACAGTCAACTAAGATTGTGTTTCTGGGCCCCTTTAACGTAGTTAAACCCAGTAGACGTCCAAAAGCATGTGTTTAGCCTGGTTTTGATTTGCTCGGTCGTCGATTCGTCTGGCTACGATGTTAGATTCAGGTTAAGTTCTGATGGAGGTTATACTGAACTGATCTGTTTGCGCCGCAGATAGAAGTTGGTGAATACGACAATGTGCAATGCACAGCGCGAGAGTTTGTATTCGCTATGCACCCTGGCCAATCCCCCGCCGTGGGTATGTGCCACTCAGCCTGAGGACATCATAATCAGAGTGTGTCGCAGTGCTCTCGTGCAGTTGCCAGTGAAGCGGATCTCTTCGCGGCCCAGCGGGTTGGAAAGCGAGTCGCGGCACTAACTATTGTATTTCCGCACCCTCCAGGTCAGGGGCGCCACGAGATTCTTGTTTTGGTTGGACCCCGTGATGTTGTGCTTTCGCACTAGAAGGTAATGTGTATAAAAACCCTCCTTCTCGCGCCACAAGGCCCCATCGCAAGATGCATCGCTGAATCATCTGTGTCCATTGAAGGCGAATTAGGTTTTTAAGGCGAAAGCCTTTAATGCCTCATACTGCCGTGACCAAGGAATGTTGGCAAGTGTGTCCGCGTTTCGGCGTCACTACTGAAAAAGAAACTGCTGAGGCTGACAATCGAACCAGGGCCTTTGGCATATGAAGTGGAGACGCTACCACTCCGCCACGAAGGCTCAGGGTTTGAGCATGAATAAAGGCGCATCTAGTGAATGCATTGGTTTAATAAATGAAATAAAAGAAATGAAAAAAATAAGAAAGGAAACAGCAGTAAAAAAATCAAATAAGAAAAGACACAAAAATAAAAATAAAATGAAAAAAGAAACAAAAATAAAAAACTAATTTGAGAAGCAAAATGAAAAATAAAAAAAAATTAAAAATCAGTGCGCCAGGAAACGCTTTCACCTTGAAGCATTTTGGAGAGCCAAAGTGCCCCCTAATTTTTTTTTTCTTTTTCTAACAAAACATTTTCAATAGTAAAGTTCACGTAAACGCAGCAAATCGCGGAGAATAGGGTACGGTGCGAACGCGGAAGACAGCCAAAGAATACTCGTTTTCAGGATAAGTCAGCTGCGCCCTTTTTCTTATGCTGTAGTCAGCTTTAGAACGCGGAAAAAAAATTAAAAATAACAAGGCCCGTTAGGGTTGAATACAGCTTTCCACTTCCAAGCTCTACGCGAACGCGAAGCAGTGGTCATACAGAAGCTACGAGGTGGAAAATGCTGCACCTCTGGGCCGACCAGCACAGAAGGAAAACAAACTAGAACAGGAGGCGAAAAAGTAATGCTTTCGTCTGCGCAACGAAGGATCCACAATTCAGCCTGCGTGGAGTGAGTGTGGCGTCAACGACAAAACGGAAATATACGCTCAAAAAAGAACGGAAAAAGGAGCCTAAATTTCTGACGAAAGTCTGAGTAATTGGTGTGAAATTAATTTCGCTACAAGGGATTGCCTTCTTAAACTTGGTACTAACAGCCTGTGAAACTGTATGACAATACGTATAAGGCTGTGTATATGACTGTGCTCACAGAACTCAGGGGTGCTTTTATGCGCCCCAGAGGGGCGCATCTAGGTTTTAGCTTCGTAGCATCAAACTTTTCCTTTCTTTTAGAGCGTGTTTTGTTTAACAATAAGCAAAAAGGAGGAATTATTCGTCAATTTCTACTTTCCTAATTGTACGGTACTGGTGAAATATCGACGTTGAATTTATTGCGAGCCTCAGCCTAGTGAAACATCCTTCGTGGACTAGTGTCATTCTGCTTTGGAGGTCGAAAAGTGGGAGCTAGGAGCTATATTAAGTTATCAATGGCATTCATCTCTAGTAGAAAATGAGACGGGCTTCTACAAAACGCCAATCCATACAGTGAAATTTGGGCCGTCGGTTTTCAACGCTTATGCAAAACTGAGCATCAAAGGACAATAGATGTATTTAGCAAAAACTTGGCTCGAATCGCAAAGTAGTAAAAAATTGCTCCTTTAATGCGACCGTGATAATTGTGCATTTTTATCATGAAGTCCTCAAGTTCGGCGTTTTTATTCGCACCTTAATTACACCCCAAAAATTTGTTCTTCCGGAAGATTCGACTGCGCAAAATTTTTCATCCAAAGGAAAAGAAAAACAAAAGGTTTTATAACAATCTACTTAAACGCTGTAAATATGTCATAGTGTCAAGAAACAGTGCGCGGTTTTGAGGGTAAACCTGCGCCATTCACTCAGAGCACGTACCTAGTTCTAAAGACTTCATCGACTTAACTTTAGATTTTTCTTTAACTCAGTTAGTAAACCAACCCACACGCGGAACGAATATTCTTGACGTTGTTTTGACTTCATGCCCCGACAATTCAAGCACCGTCTCTACTAGTGAGGGATTCAGTGACCATCTGATTCTTAATTTCGCAGTTAGCATCCCTTCACATACGCGGCATCTCACGTCTAAGCTCATCTTCAACTATAAAAAAGCTGATTGCAATGCTCTTAACGTTGGTCTGCAAGAATTTTGCTCCTCGTACCTTTCCACTTTCTCTTCCCGTACCGTCAATGAAAACTGGACCTTATTTAAAGAAAAGTTGCTGTCATTAATGGTTGCTCACGTACCACAAATTTCATTTCGGGTCAACATTTCTAAGCCATGGTATCATAGGTCACTTCGCACAATTAAGAATAAAAAGAAGCGCTTATTTAAAGCAATGAAAAAATCTGGATCTCCCTCTCTGAAACTGCAACAGAAAGACTGCGAAAAACAATACTGCCGTGCCGTTCGTAAAGCGAGACATCAATTTTATTCTCATGATCTTCAATCCCTTATGCGCAACAACCCTAAAAAATTCTGGCGTACAATATCCCCAGCTAACATTCATGCCCAAATCGCTCTACAGGACAATACCGGAAATTTCATTACTGACGAAGAAAGTGCGACTATCTTCAACAATTATTTTACTTCAGTGTTCACCCATGAAGATCTTTCTAACATTCCTGCCACCGCCGAAGTCGACTACAGATATATGACCCCTATTGAATTAACTGTTGTAGGCATCGCGTCACTAATAAAAAACCTTAAAATGTCCACTAGCTCTGGTGCTGACGGAATCAACGCCAAAATTCTTAAACTCACTATAAACTCGAGCAGCTTAATCTTGTATCACATTTTTCAGCAGTCTTTATCTACAGGTGAACTTCCGTTTGATTGGAAAATAGGCAAAGTCATCCCCGTGTTCAAATCCGGAGACAAAAGTAACATCAGTAACTACCGACCTATATCTTTAACCAGTATTGCATGTAAGCTTCTAGAACATATCATTGCTTCAAATGTTGCGCAGCACCTTGAACAAAACCGCTTTTTTTACCCTCATCAGCACGGTTTTAGAAAAGGACTGTCGTGCGATACACAACTCATGGAATTTACGCACGAAATTCTGACTAACATGAATGATAACCAACAGACTGATTGCATTTTCATCGACTTTTCTAATGCATTTGATCGGGTAGCACATTGTCGTTTAATTGCCAAATTCTCTGCTTTAAATATCGACTCATTAACGCTATCATGGATTAGAAATTTCCTCTCATTTCGCAAACAATTTACCAGTATAAATAATTGTTCATCCTCTCTCTCTGAAGTATCGTCCGGTGTTCCCCAGGGCAGTGTCCTGGGCCCGTTACTATTTTTAATATATATTAACGATCTGCCAACCTACATTACCTCTAACATCCGTTTGTTTGCTGACGACTGTATTATTTACCGCAGAATTTCTAATCCATCCGATCATATCGCTTTACAGAAAGATCTAGACCATATAACAAACTGGTGTTCCATGTGGCTAATGCCGGTCAACACTGATAAGTGTAAATTAATGACTTTCAGCCGTAAACTTTCAAACTCTTCTTTCACCTACTCGCTCAGCAGTAATCATGTGACAACAGCGTCCTCATATAAATATCTCGCCATTCACCTAAATCAAAACCTTTCCTGGTCGCCACACATTAATAAAATTACAGCGAAGGCTTCACGAACCCTTGGATACTTAAAGCGTAATCTTCATGGTGCACCATCTGACACTCGAAAACTAGCCTACCAGACGTTTGTCCGCCCACAACTAGAATTTGCATCACCCATCTGGTCACCTCACCAAGCGTATCTAACACGTAATCTCGAATCTATACAGAACCGTGCTGCATGCTTCATCGCTCGCGATTATAACCGCCATTCCAGCGTCACTAACATCAAGTTACCGCTATCACTTGAGTCTTTAGAATCACGTCGTACCGTAGCTCTTCTTTGCTTATTTCATAAAATGGTTTTCAGTCTTCACAGTCACACATTACCTTTGTCACGGCCATGTCGCACATCTCATCGCCTCCATAATCATAGCAGCTTTACGCGTATTTTTGGTCATACAAAAGCATTCAACATGTCTGCTCTCCCACGTGCCATAAACTATTGAAACAGCCTTCCTGACGATGCTACTAATACCAGAAATCCTGCTACATTTCGTGATAAAATAACCGCAATCCTCGCCTAGTGTCTCAGTTCTCTGTATTCCTCGAAAAATGTTTTATTGCTGCTTAGTGAGATCTAACTTGTGCACTTTTTAGCCTCACTTTCAAATCGTGTTCCATTTCCATGTTGCCACATTTTGAAACTTGTAATTATTGTGTGTTGTATTACTTTATTTGTATTCTACTGAGTGTCTCCTGCTAACTATTGTATAACGTTTTTCTTCTGTCGTTTTTTTTGTCATTTTGTGTTTTTTTGCGCTGTTCTCTAACTTCTATGTACTGCCCCACTCACACAATGCTCCAATGTAAAGGAGCCTGTGAGTAACTTGAATAGATAAATAAATATTGCAAACCAAGCTGCAGACCGCCGAGAAAATCCTAAGATGAATTACTTTCTCCAAGCCATCATCACGCCGCACATTCTGGATCAAGCTGACTCGCCTTTAATCGGCTTATACCATGAACGAACTCTACGAAGTTTACTGAACTCAGTGAGGCGCCATAGTAGAGGTGGAGCTGCTCCAACATCAACAAAAAGCAGTACAGTTGAAAGAGAGATAACTTACTTACTCGAGCCCACAGGCCGGCTTCAGTTCTTAACATGAGTGCGAACCACTGAAGTTACCGTGAGTAAAATGCGAAGAAAGGATTGAACACATGCACTTATTTTTCCCTGCTATCGGCTCTTAAACCAGTGGCCTTTTTTTTAACGTTTGCAGATTTTCTTTAGAAAAACGGCGAAAGGTACGTCGATGGCGTAAATCTAGTTCGATTGTGCAGCAAAGCGAACGTTATGTAACGTGATAGAGCTCAACTAAAAGATGTTTATTTCTTAGGCGCTATCATTTCTAATGCAGCAAATATTTATGCTGTTTGTGCATTTTATGATGAAGAATAAAACGGGACATTAGCGGTGATGTCATGCGCCGCAACGCTAAAAAGTGCAAATCACAGAAGGTAAACTAAACCAGCTAACAATAGGGTAATTTTGAGTCAGTATCTCGAACCACAATGCCGATTCAGATTAACAAATTTGGCTTGCCTCTGACGTTGGCAGCCTTCAATTACACAGTACAGTCTTGTGCCCTAAAGCAAACATAATAAGTTCAACTAATATTCGAGGAAATTATTCGTCTTTATTTGAGCTCTATTGCGTACATAATGTCCTCCTTGCATTACAAGCCAGCTTCGCAGTCCGCACCGCCGTATATCTCCCACTATGTTGCATAAAAATGCGTAAACATTTAAAATATCACCCATTATGCTCGCACGTATGTAAATTTAGTTTAGCATATTTATACTCCTTCTAATCCACTACTTCCAAACCTAACTTCACCTAGATCTTTCCTATATATTTGTTTCGCGCTTTTCGAGAAAATCCTTCACCACCTTTTCCTTCATTCTTAACAAATAAAATTGCGTGTGAGTACACATTCTTGCAAGTGAACAATTTAATGCTTAAAACATGGCCGTTCCCCTTGGAAGCCGCCATGCTACGATTCAAGTCATAAGCCCCACAGAGCTTAAGACAATTTTGATTTTGAGCGTTTCTGAAAGTAAGCTTAAATGAACGCAGCTTTAACGGTATGCATGTTTAAGTTTGTTCTGCAGTCAAAACCTTGCCTCCTCAGTGGACTTGAGCCGTGTCGTTTATTCACAAAATCATCTGAAAGGAAAGCACTTTTTCCTCTGAATGCTGCACCTGGCGGCGCCGCCTCAAACTGCTACACCTGGGGAGCTTTGAGGTGACGTGCCTCTTTTTCATCGCACCAAGCACGTCAGGCCGCTTCGCTGTGCCTCTGCTGCAGCTGCATAAGTGCCAGGAGTCAAGAAGCGGACGTCACTTTTCCGTCGCTTTCTGTTGTCGTTTCTGCATAGAGGCTTCATACCTACAATCTGATCCATGTAGCTACCGGGAAAGCAAAGAACTGTTGTAAAGGTATTGCTCCACTCGCTGTTGTTACAGTAGTGTTGTGGGAACAGACACAACCTGTAATTTCTATTTGAAGGATGGTAGGCTCTTCTCCGTAATTCCTTTCAGCATGTGACCCGCCTAGTTTGGTTCTGTCAGGATGGGATCGGCTTTGTGGCAAAGCGCCGAAATGTCTTGAATGTAGGCGATATCGCTATCCGTCAAAGAGTGGGCGTGCGGCGCAAGATGATTATCCGCGGTGAGCTTCGGTTCATTGGGTATACTGTAAAAAATTCAAATGGTGTTCAACATAGCTTCAACTTAGTTGCACGAGCGAGAGCTCTGTTAAGCCTGGTCTCCACTGTCTCAAATAAAATGTCAAGCTAGAGGTCAGGTACCCAGCGGTCATAGTCAGTCATACGATCACGTGGTCATACTACCATAGCTTGGGCCATACCAAACGCAGTTAAGTTCGGTTTGACCTTGTGATGCACTGACGGTCATTGTGTCATCCACGTCGAAATCGGAAGTTGCACCCCGAGGAGTAGAGCTCTTGCTCTAAAAATTTTCAAGATTTTCAAGTACATCTGCTCTATAATTTATTATCATGTGTTTTGTACCACACCCTGATTGGGCCGTTATGACAAGAGATAACATTCCCTCCGCTCTGTAGGTAAGGTCCCACATGGTATAGCTGCTGTCGTTTGCATATGCTGAGTCAGTCGTCACAACCATTACGTCGGTGCAAGAGATGGTGCCGGGGTCGCGGGATGAGGCATGGCCAGTGGTAGAATGCTCCGTGAATTGCCGAGCTTATCCATGGAGGCAATCGGGGCCTGAGGACTACTCCGAAGCTCTGTGGTGTGATGAGTGTATACCCGGAGCCTCAATCAAGCATGTTAAGTGGCAAGTAACCTGTCTAGGCAAGGCGCCCAAGAGATCAGCTAGCTAAACCCAGCGCACAGAGCACGCGCACAGTCGAGACACTTCGTTCGCGTCATCGCCAATTGCATTATCGATAGAGAAATTACAGAGAATTCGGCATTCTCAGACGTTACTGAATTACGAATTCCAGGGCTAATGGACGATGTGTGACAAATTAAACGCTGTGTGGATGCTCACTTCCGCGAATGTGCCGCTTTAGTCTAACGTTTTGCGAATTTTAAACATTTGTTTTTGGGTTCGTTCTGCTGAAAACCCGGCGTTCGCCGGCGTCCTGTGTCAGTCGGAAAAAATCTAGGAATTCCTGAGAACAGAATATAAAAAACGAAAATAGCCGGCATAGGTGTCCGAACACAGGTCCTTTTCGTGCCAGTTAGGCATGTAATGCAAAGGCCACGACGCATAGGGCGTTGGTTCAAGCGTGTTAGAGGAGCACCTAGTGAACGCGTTGAAGTGTACTTGCGAGTAACATCTGTTTGGGATGTGTACTGTTGTTGTAGTAATTAAAACAGTTAATATACTAATTAGGAGCTAGAAGTTGCGCAAAATGAAAGAGCAGGCATGCACTCCATTTATTGAAATAAATGGAGTGCATGTGTAGAAGTATGTAGCGATGTCGTATTCCATGCAATGTAACCTATGTAATTATTGATGGTAGGTAATTGGTAATCTACGATTGTGATTGGTGATTGGCAATGCACAATGTGATCGGTAATTGTGTTTGTGATTGATGACCGTGAGAGGTAATGCGATTGTGGGTTGGTAATCGATCAGAAATCAGGAAGAAAAGGAATAAAAAATGAAAAAAGAGGAGAGGCTAGCGTGTCTACTCTTAAATTGAAGCTCAGCGTCTTCCGAATTTTTTACTGTTGGCTCCCTTCATAATCTCATCGCCAAAGGCATTCGTAAGTCTTTTGTGTCCGTAGAAAAAGAAACAACTATCAGCTGCCGTACTGAAATTAAACGAAAAAAACCGTGTTCACACCGAAGAATATTAAGGCGAAAGCCTTTAATGGCTCATACTCGAGACCATGACTCCGTCCGTCCGTGCAAGTCCAGAAAAAAGCATTTCATGCTTAAAAACACCCAGTGCACTTCGAGTTTTATGTACTATTCCTTTAAGATGTCAGGAGGTGCGAGTAAGCACTCCTCTTTGATTAAGTGCCAATCACTCATATTATTAAGCATGAAATGCTTTTAGCCCCCGTTGTCGCCAGTGTGGTGACGTCACGCCAAGACCGAGAGCCATCATCCGGGCACTGAAATCCACTCATCCGGGCACTGAAATCCACTTATCCGGGCACTGAAATCCGCTCATCCGGGCACTGAAATCCACTCATCCGGGCACTGAATTCCAGTCATCCGGGCTCTGAAACGAGAACATCCGGGCACCGTACGAGACTTGACGAGATTTCACGAGACTCTGTAAGCCCTCCTACGCGACCGGCATGCAAGCGCCGGTTGGTCTCCAAAGGAGTCACAACAAAAATCTCTGCCTCTCCCGTAACCGAGAGTAGAGTAAGCATGAAATGTTTACGGGCCTAATGTCATCTCGGTGGACACCCGAACCGCACCGTCAAGGAAGGGAGGAACGCCACCACCCGTTCAGCGCGATGCCTTGCCATTTGAACGCAAGGTTTTTTGAGGAAAGGAAATGGCGCAGTAATTCTCTGCCATCTCGGTGGACACCCGAACCACACCGTAATGGAAGGGAGCAACGCCACCACCCGTTCGGCGCGATGCCTTGCCCTTTGAACGCAGCGCGTCTCCCCCGGGCCCGTGTGCGGCTTTGCTTCGATGCGCGAAGCCCCTAAGAGATCACGCATGACAACGAAGTGTATCGTGGCATTTATGTGCTTTTTGCACGCGTTATTAGAAATCGGAAGTTATAATTCCGTGCATTATCAAACGCACAGCTAGATATCTTGCAAAACTTTGAGAAGGCACTGGCAGCAGTTATTTTTTGTGACTCCTTTAGAGACCAACCGGCGCTTGCATGCCGGTCGCGTAGGAGGGCTTAGAGAGTCTCGTTAAATCTCGTTAAGTCTCGTACGGTGCCCGGATGTTCTCGTTTAGCCGGGCGACCCCCCCCTCTCTTAACCGACTATGCTGGTTTGTTCGAGGATGGTGGTGTATAATTTTGAAAGGGCCAATCACCCTGAGAAAGATCCTTGCCTACCCTCCCCCACCCCGTGCGTCGTTGCTACGGGAGGCTGATTCTTCTTTGTCCAGTGTACGTTCTATGCACTATAGGCTGTAATTTGTGATATGTACGGTGTGTTAAAATAAGGTCCTGGTGTTTCTGGGTGGCCACCCACTTTGTATACATTTGTTTTGCCCTCAGTCATGAGTGTGTTTCCAATGTTTTGTTTGTTTGCACTGTTGAATAAACTTCCCTTTTATTCAGAGCCCGGATGACTGGAATTCAGTGCCCGGATGAGTGGATTTCAGTGCCCGGATGAGTGGATTTCAGTGCCCGGATGATGGCTCGCGGTCTCGGCGTGACGTCACCACACTGCCGACAACGGGGGCTAAAAGCATTTCATGCTTAAAAACTCCCGTAATCTTATGCACGGAGAGGATTAAGCCATCATACTTACGTTCCATAGCCAAGTGTGCTAACGGCTATGCTAAGCCGAATTCCTACCAACGCATATGCAGTTCTCCTTGTCTTGCGTAAGGACGCTGGGGAGCGTTGCGGGAAGGGCTTTCGCCTCATCGCACTTTAGATCACCAAGGTTCCCCCCCCCCCCCCCCCCCCGCTAGATTTTTTTACACCCTCCAAGGTCGAGCAGAGCATCGAAGAGGAAAACTTACTCACTCTCACAAACGCTTCAAAAGGGCTGCTATCAGAAACGTTGCCGACAGTGCTCTTAAACACTGGACAAAAAAAATTATGCACTTGGTCGATTTTTACCTTGTTGAAGAATTTGTACACAGAGGAGAGACTGCCCAAAAATTTCCTTGGTAGAGCCATCAAAATTTAGACCAGCTCGTCTTCCCGCTTTGAGAAGAAGTTAGTGAGGACACATATTAGATGTCAATGCGTGATCGCTAATTAGCCACTCTGGCACTCTGGTGCACTCTTGTCTTCTCCGGATTTTTCTCCTCCGGCCGGACGAGCAATGGAAACAGAACTCTAAGCGACGTCTGCGCTAAACTGAAACGGCCTCATGCAGATGCGAGTTCTTCAAAGTGTATATTTAAACCACTAGCCCTTGAAGAAAGTTTGCAGTGCATTCTCAAATTCTTGTTCTTTGCATCCGGTAATACCGGGTCGTCCCCTGTGAAAATATTAGTTTTGCAGCCGAACGCGTCCTGCAAAGGCGAGACACACAAAGGCATCAATACGGACTTCATTAAGCATATCGTTTGATGTATGGCGCAGAGTTCCTTTTATATTTGCATTGCAACGGAAAGATAAAAAGTCGTGGTCTTTCAAGCCATTCGTCATTTCCTATGTGATAGTAATGAAGACGCAGTGATTTGTTTTTAACAACCCAGATACTGTCAAAATTTCCTTTGACCGAGTTACCAAACACACTTATTTGGCCCTCAGGACAAGCCAAAGGCATCATGGAAGTCAAGTTTGCCTTTGAAAAACTCCCGTTTAAAGAGATCTGAGATCAACAAACCAGATTACGTTTCATGAATTAGTTAAGCTCGGTCACATTTTTGTTTTTTGCTTTTGTAGCCTAGCTTGCAGTGTTCTTCTCCGTCCTTTGACATTAAGGGTTAGGTGCGCAAAATGAAGTGTGGATGGAAGTGAAAAATTGCAGCACTAAAGTACTGTTGTTGCTATTCGGCGTTGTAGCTACTATGGGCCACATTTTTTTTTTTGCAAACTAGTGTTTGGTTTAAATATTTTAAAAGTCGATAGGCGTCTTCAGGTTTTCTGTTACCTAATTTAGTCTAGTGTATGTGGCATGGGGTACCTCAACATCCCGAAGCTGCAGATGACCGATGAGGAACGCCAAGGGTTAGTACTCATGTTCAATTTCCCATTTCCTGGGGTTCCTTATGTTCGCACTAAACAGAAGTATCAAGCTAAGAAAGATGGATAGATTACTCCTAGGGAACACCAGTGGCGTTTCTTCTGCGAGGAAAGGGGACTGCGTTGCACAGAAAATCGCGAATAAATAACCTGCCACCCAGCCACATTCAAAGCGCCCTCGAAAACTGAACACGGTGAAGGCATTTCAATGGAGCGTTTGCCATGGATCTCTCCGACCAATCAGAGGTGCCCGTCAGTTGAATCGGGCATGACGGTGGCAAGTGCAAGTGCAGGCCACTTCAGCCACCCACTAACGATGGGGGCTTTCCGCTCCAGCGCGTGGTTATGCGTCTCCATGGGTGCGAAAGAAACTAGGTGGTTTTCGAGAACTGCCGCATGCAACAAACTGCTTATCGTCCTCACGCAAGTACAGGGATGATGACCCTAGCGTGTGGCCTTCCAGGATTTGTGTACCGTCTGGAAATAATGTTGTAGAGGTAAGCGACGACGGATCCTCCAATGGATTCAAGCACCACTCGAGCTGCAATGTATTGCATTCACGCCGTGTAAGTGCCAATTTGCCCTCGCATTGGTCATCAAACTGCGCGCTGTGGTGTTGGTTATCGTGTGTTTGTACATAACTAGACAGTATGAACGCAGACAATCCCTGTGATTGATTCTGCTTTTATCGTTGTGACTTCTACGTCCGTACATTGCTTCCTATGGGTTGTAAGCACATAAATCGCTGTACGTTGCGTCAACTTTAGTCTGCTGCCTATAGGGTTTAGCTATGAAGAGAAAATGCAAGCACAATCTTGAGAACAAATAATTTGGTTGAACTTTTTTTGTCATGGTAGCGCGTATACCGTTAATACTAATTTAGCTGCATAGCTCATCTGTATGCTATGGCTTCGCAGTAGAGAGGGCCCACAGGAATGAAAGCTGTTTAATTATAGCCCTGCCTGCAAGCGCCTTCCGTCTGTTCGCTTGATGATCGACGATGAAAAGCTTTTTGTTCTCTAATGAGCAAAATGAAAACTAAAGGTGCATGCATGTAGTACTTCTAAGATATTTCTGAGTATATCTCACAACATCTCCTCCTATCCACAGCAGAGAAAACATAGAAGACCACGAGCATGCCTCTTCAGTTTCCAGCATTGTGCTAGGCTTTTGAGCGTAAGGCTACTGAGAGTATAGGTCAAGCAGTTAACCAGGGCCGTCATCGTTGTCAGCCGCGTCCGTGTAGAACACTGTTGTTCTGGCCGCATGTCGTCGCTAGAGTTTGGGCTCTAGCAGTTCTTAGTCCCTTATGATTCTCTGGGTGCACCTTACGACTGTGGAGAGCTACTTGTGTTTTGACTTTGATTTCTCCAAGGATGTCTGTCGTGGAGTTATTTGTTTGCTGGGGTCCACGAAAACAAAAAAAAATCTTCATTACATCGGTAGGCAGCCAGCCGATATTTTTGCAGAGGATATAGCTTAGGTGTCACCTCATGCTTCAGTTTTTTTTTCATGATCTACTCTGTGCTACCGTACATAAATAATTTCTTTGCCGCTAACCGTCCTCCTTTGAACTTTCTTTCATGACTCTACATGCACATACGCGTACGAAGAGCAAATATAGATGCCGGAAATGCGTCACAAAGGGAACAGAACCCGCACAGCAACTTCTGAAACGCCGCAGCACGCACAACAACGGCACAAAGTGTTGTTTGCGGACAGGACCCGCTGTTTTGGCAGACGCCTCTGCTGCATTTCCTAGATTGGCGGCAAGATTAAATGAGCACTAAAAGGCGCCACCAGGGCAAAAGAAAAAAAAAAGGCTATGAGTCTCTGGCTATAGCCACAGAGCCCGCATGGCGAATATCTCTATTTTCAGGCTTCGAAAAGCGAAATTTGATTTTTAAGTTTTGCAGGAAGATATAAACTAACAGAGTGGACCTGCGGCACAGTCAACAATCTTGCGAATTAGCGCAACGGATGTGTCACAGAGTACTGTACTAATGCTTTTATAATCTCTGAGAATAAAAGATATCTCATGGACGTTTCTCCTTTAGCTTTTGCGAGTGAGCAGTGGTAAGCATAGAAGGCTAAGGAATGAAATTACGGCGAGCGTAGATTCTTTTGCTGCAGCGAAATGACTGCTAATGCCAAAGCACCAACTTCGGACATAGCAATATTTCTGGATGCTTTCCTCACCGCGTCTTTATACTTAAATATAGTTTTAAGACTTCGGTTTGTCAAAGGCAAAAGCAATATTTTGTTTCGTGCAGTAAAGATTTGTATATGCAAGACGAGCTCTAAGCTTAGCTTGTGCACGAAAGCTAGATGAAGAAGAGATCCTTTTCTGGAAAGTTTTCTACATCCGCTCTCTGAAGGCACTCATCTCTCAGGTTTCACATTATTTATTGATACGCTTTCATTTCCACTTATTACACATCCTGTTAACTCGATGTTGGAATTATAAAGCCAGATATCAGTAGTGCGCACAACAGGGAGCCAGCAGTGCTGCGCACTTCGAAGCTGAAAACGACTCTAAAAAAAGTTGGTCAGTGCCAGGGCCGATAAAGAATTCATGCGCGATTCTAGAAGCGCTAACGTGCCTACGCTTGGTCCAATTTTCAGGGAGTTAGCGGCAACGCTTCCTTTTTTTTTAGTGAGGGAGGAAATTTTTTGGAAAGAGGTTTTACCTAAAACTTTCATTGCTTACAAAGGTGAGGTAAAACCAGGAAAATCTGAAATTTAAACATCTACATCTTTCTTAAGATCTCAAGAACAAAACAAGCTCATTACGGAAATTTATCCGAAATATTTTCTCTTCTTCTTCCCGCGGGTAGTTAAGAAACAATTTTTACCCATATCGAACTTTTATTTTGCGTATTAGAGGCTCTCAACGTTTTTCTCTTTTTTTTTGCCTAGATTGAAAATTCACGGCAAAATTTGCTGGTACGTTATCAATTCATCCGGAGCCGGGCTAATTTTCGGACACTATAAAAACCCAACAAGCTCTGTTTTCGCTTTGTTTATGCCCGGAGGGCTTCTGGGTTTCATTTTGTTGCGAAAGCAACACTACGCGACTCGCCGAGCCATTTCGCGGAGCTCACGCAAGGCCATACGGCGCACAGCTGGCGCGCCGCCGCAGTCGCTGCGCGGGTGAGGTGCCGCCGCCGCGCTCGCCAGTTGCGCATCCGCAGTAGCGGCACATAGCTAGCGCGCTCTCCATCGCCTCTCTCTCTTCTGGTTTCTTTCGCAGTTTCAAAGGTTTAAGAACAGCTAAAGCACTGCCAATTTTTTTCTGCTTTTATCACAGCCATCTCGCTATTTCATACCATCGTCCAGCGTGTCCCAAGCGACCAAGATTAAGGGTTTCCGATGATAATCGACGCAGCTGTCGTCCTCTTATCGTGCGCGGCTACGGCGCTCAGGAGCACCGTCTCGGACAAAGCTGCTCGCACGTTTGTGTGCTTCCACTCTCCAAAGCCTTAGCTGCTCCTGCCTGCATATATCTGGTTAAAATTTAGATAATCGTTTTATCAAATAACATGCCATCTCGGAACGAAAGTTCAAAAAGAACAGCACTCGGATGCGACGCTGCTTGTAAAAAGTGAGAAGAGAAATGTGTGGTGAGGAAAGGCTTCGAAGTGGGCATACGGCGTCCGCCCAGCCTTCCGCTAAACAAGGAAGTAGTAGGGATTTTTCGCTTCCTAATGCTGGTCGCACGTCAGAAACCGTCTCGGAGAAGGCATGGCAGAGAGTAACGGTGAAGTTTTCTGCCTCGAAAGTAGAGAAGAAGCACTGTGCTCGAACCGAAATGACATCCCTACGCAATTTGCAACGTTGTAGCAGTAAGACGCTACAGTTAAAGTGGCGAGCAAGAGTTCCTAGATGCACTGTCCGTAGCACAATTACCCTCATAGTACAGCATACAGCAAAGTGGATTTTGTAATGCTGTCGCACACCGTACCAGACAATACGCGTGCCCACTTTCACGACGAATGAATATACATAGGTACCGCGGCAGGCGGCCATCGTTTCTTTGCGTTAGTTTCCATTTTTTTTTTTTACTTACTCTGTTGCATAAACCACTAGGAGCTTGGTTCGGAGAGAGGCACAGCTTATGAAACTGAATCAAGTTAACGAAGCTCTTATGCAGTCGAGAAATTCATGTTCAGAGTCAGTATTGCGTTGTAGGCGTACGCTGTTAGTGCTCGTCAAAAGCACACCACCCCGCCGCGGTGGTTCAGTGGTTACGGCGTTCGGCTGCTGACCCGAAACACGCGGGTTCGATCCCGGCCGCGGCTTCTGAATTTCGATGAAGGCGAAATTCTAGAGGCCCGTGTGCTGCGCGATGTCAGTGCACGTTAAAGAACGACAGGTGGTCGAAATTTCCGGAGCCGTTCACTAAGGCGTCCCTCATAGCCTCAATTGCTTTTGGACGTTAAACCCAAACCAAAAAACCAAAAGCATACCTCTTGCGTTTGCGTCGTAATTTCATTTGTTTCTCTGTGGAAGTGTAAGCATTGAACGAGGCGTGAAATTAAGTAGATCTGTAGCAATTTTTTATAAATATTAGCGTTTTCAGCGCCAGAGCTTTATAACAAAGCTCTATAACGCGTGGTGTCCATGGCGGGCAATTCTCGGACAGCTCTGCTAAATTGAGCAGGCGCTACTTAGCATGCGAGCGATGACTAATGCGCCAGAATGTGCAGACACCCTCTGCTTACTTAGAACTCCCATTAGTGCTGCGCTTTATTTTTTCATCTGAGTTAAATTTTCGCTTGCGGTTCGTCTCATTTTTTTCAAACGGGCTCCCAAGGTACAGCTTTCTCCCAAATTGATTCCCCCACGGTGGTAAAATGCATTGCTTCATCAGCTACGAAAATCGCCGTTCTGAACTCGTGGTCCCGCGGGAAATACTTCCTTTTTCTTCCTGGTTAGCGCTTAGCCCTAATAGACTGCTTCAAGAAAGACACAGGCTTCGAAAGTATACGTCCAGAAGCTATCGCCATGGGATTTAACACATTTCCACGTGGCACCAGCCAGCTTCTTAACTGTGCAGCTTTATTCTTCCATTTCAGTGGGATGAAAGCGCAGCGCTTGCAAAATAAAGATAACAGCTCATGCTTCGTGTAGAAGGCGATGAAATCTCTGCGTCGCGCTAAATTGCGCGTAATGCTGGGAACGCGTAGGATTCTTTTTACAGCTACCCCGGCTTGCATGGCTTGTACATGCAGGGAGCCCGTGCATTTTACTCGTTGCTGCTGTCGCTTACGAAGGGGTGGGCACAAAATCTGCTGCACGGCTTTCTCCAGCAAGCGATCTCGTAAACACGTCCATTTGGCGCCCAACGCATATTCAGAATCAACTGGCTCTTAAGGCTATTTCACGAGCAAGACATTATTGTTGTTGCAAAGCGCGACGCGTCACTAGGGAGCTCTTCCGGCAAAACCAGATTTCTCATTTTACTTAGAATTCTCACTTCTCAAAAAATAATAAAAAAATAAACAAGACTGAGTCACGGGTCCATGCAGCACTATAGCAAAAGCGTAATTACTTTTAACAACACTCGCTCCCTTTATAGTGTCTTCATTACCTAACGACGGGCGGAGAAGCTCTAATTAGAGAAGCATTCTCCGTAGCACATTAATTTACTCTAGCTCTCGTGCTTGGCATTTTTTGAAGAAATTGTTCCAAATCGCTTTCACGCATCTCTTTTATGCATTGCATTTCTGAATAAAGTTTCGTAAGCTCTGCAAGAAGAAGCAAACGCGCCCAAGACCATGCGAAACGTGATCGCGGTGAGAAGGTAGAATGAAAAGTAGTATTGCCGTTTGCAAGCAATCAGAATTAATAAAACAATGGCAGTGGAACCGACGCTAAGACCAGGCAATATTCAAGAAGGTAGATAAAACACTTCGCGAAATTTTGAGGCATAATGCCTCAAGGAAATTTCAAAGATGCCATGTAGACTTTTCGTGGCAAACTCGACGAAATGTGGTCCAAATAGTTATTAATAGTGTGTTGTGTAATATAAAAAACATTAATAACAGAATATAGAAAGAACCAGAGGTCGATGGAGGCTAGAGGAAGAATACTGCATGGCGAATGACTGTAATAAAAGAGTGACAATAGTTCTGTTGTACCCAGGAGCCTTAACCGTAGGCTCTGCGACAATAGTTCTATTATGCCTGGGAGCCTTAAGCGTAGGCTATCAGGAAATACAAAATATGGGACTGTGTTCTTTAGAGGGCGCTAGTACAACACCATTCAACTATTTTTTTCAGTAATGTTAACATCTGCCCCGCCAGAAAGTACCCTTTCATGGTTCAATTCACACCCGTAGCGTCCACACCCAAGAGGGGTGGTCGCCACTGGTTTGAAAGGAATGCGGTACACGCAGAACTTCGGTGTCGACGCACGAATTTCACTCGCGAAACCGACAGGGAAAAGCGACACCTGTATTTCGGTTTTTGACCTTTATACCTAATAAAGGCTCCGTCTTCAACGATAATGGTCTCTTTGAGTTATAATGCCGTAGTCAATCGACACAGGTCAACTTCAGTTTGTCCTTAGTGACCCTTTAAGCCGTGCCGTTACGCAGTCAATGCAAGTAAGAAAACTTCTCAGGCCTGGCAGAAGGAAGCCGTAAAATCAAGCCTCTGCCCGAACACGAATTTTAGCACGTCTGCGTACTCCTTGCTTTTAATTTTACCTATCACACTTGTTACCGACCTGTACCTAGTACCTGTAGATTGTTTACCGCACCTGAAAAGCTATGTAGGACGTGAAACATGGATACCACAATGCCTGCCCGTGTCGAGAAAAAAAAAACCTGACAAGAAATATTTCGGGGCTCCTCAATACGTTGTGTGTTCAGAATGACGTAGCGCTGGAGACTTTTATGGAACTTACTAATGACCTTGTCGTTCTTTTTTTATTCTATGCAGCTTACTACGCGTGTCTGCGTTCTTTTCATGATTGTCCACCGCGTCTGGCAAACCCTCACTAGCTCGAGCAGGTGCCTATGTACACGCGCGCTTCCGCAGCCGCAGTGCAGGGTGGAGGCAACCGCGTCGTGTGCTGTGGCGGCCGCCATTTTGTTGCCCAGTCCGCAGGCAGCCAACAGGCTCCGCGCGGTTACATGTTGAGTTCGATGCGAAAAAACGCGTCCAGTGTTCAAAGGATGAGAAGACACAACTAAGCAGCGGCCGTGTACATGGTCTTAAGGCTTTCATTTTATTGTTCTCCTTTTTAATGCAGGATCGATGATTGCCCTATTATGGAGTTTTGCCATGGCCTGAGAGCCGTTCGATCGACACGGTAACGCGTTTCCTCTGGCACCATTGCCGAGCTTGCCTGGCCGCTTTAGCCAGGCATGGCATGGACGATGGCCTGAGTCTCTTTGGGTTTATGGGGTATAACGTCCGAAAGCAACTCAGGCGAAGACGGACGCCGGAGCCCTTCACTACGGCGTCGCTCATAGCCAGAGTCGCTTTGGGACGTTAAACCCCAATAAACCAACCAACCAACCAATATTAGCCAGGTGGTCCTAGCTACCATAAATAACGTACAGGCATTTACCGTGCGACGATACTATAGCTATCTGTTAGTAGCAGTGACCCACCGTCCCGCATTGCTGCGACAAGGCTCTTTGTCTCCTGGCAGTTTGGTTTACTTGATTAGAAAACAGCCCTCAGACACGGGTCACAAGCACAAGTAAAACAACACATGCTGTTTCTTAATCATGTCCTCCAGCACTACCAACTAGCCCAACCACGTGCTCTATGATGCGGCGCAGGGTGCATTAAGTGCTAGTAACAATGATGTCTTTGCTCAGCTGGCCGCAGGTTACCGCGCTTAAGTCATGTCCGCAATTTGAAATGCTTTTTTTATCTGGTACCTGAGTTTCAAAGAAACTGGCTTTCTTTCTGTGAATTTGCACTGTCTTTTTTATGTAATACAAACACCCTTGAAAGTGCTGGAAATGACTTTAGAAGAGGCAGACTATGACTTTAGAGAGGCACCTCACTCCTTATTTTATCACAGGTTGGTGTTCGGTACTAATTTTCAGCTCTGAACTAGTTACATTCCTGAAATGCTGTTGTGTATTTCAGCTAATTCACGCTTATTTGATGGCAATTCTCTCTGGCTATTTCCCTTCTTACGCGCACTTTCTAAGCTTGGTCGTTATTGTAGTAATTAATGTCGTTTCTTGTCTTTCTGCATCTGACTTTTATTCTTCCATATATTACACAGTATAAAATGTTACTCTCTTTGCCATACAGTCTATATATTTACCATGTGTATGAACAATGCGTGGTCATTTCCCTTTAGTTAATGTTATTTTGCTTTCATATTTCTAACAACCAACTTTTTTTTTAACTGTCATTGTAAACTCCTTCCTTTATTTTTGCACTTGCTCTTTAAAAAGCTGTGATTTCTTAAATATATTTTGAAAAACATCTTCAACCTTCTTAAACTTCGAATGAGCGCCTTGCATAATAAAACACAAAATATCTCATCCTGCTACGGGCATCTTTTGCAGCAAGTACAGCTCAACTGACCTTATCTCATCCAGGCTGCGTTCGCAGTTTCAACATTGGCAACAAACACAACTTTTGTGCTTTGCCTATTCGGCTGTGGCATGCCAGAAAGTTGCGCTCTTCAAAGGACGCCCCAGTCAGCGTTAATTCCTGGTGATTCATCATTCATCGCTTACCATTTAAGACCAAATGACCCGAATTTTCCTAAAATCGCAGCACATCAAGCCTATGAGAAAAGCAGGCCTCGAGCGCGCTGTATATAGCTCTCCATCATAAACGCGCTGTTTTTAGGGCGAGCACAAACAACACTCATAAAGGCGGGTCACAAGGGCGACGCAGCATTTATCTTTAAACAGCATAAACAAGAAGCGAGTGAAAGAAAAGCATCGTGTTATCCATATATAAACAAAAATTACTCTCGCCCGCGTATATACAAAATGTCAACAATAGATGAACGATGAATGCGGTGACAACGTAAATACATGCCTAATCAACCGCCAGGTTCACTTGCGCAGAAAGGTTATTACTTGCACTGCACACAAAGAACAGGATTGTAGGCTGCCTCTACTAAGCAGAGGTGCAACTGTATCTATGTAACTATGTAGCCCAAAGAGAGTTTTCAGCAAGGCTGCACATATCTACATAACGCGAGGTCTCTTTCGCACTGCCCACATATCCCACAGAAGTTGTAGCCGAAGAGTAACCCGGGAGGCGTCCATGAATCATTTTATTGCGAAAGCAATATATACTACGCTAGGTTTTGAGCCTTCAGCGTGGTCCCGGCGGTAGTCACATCTGACCTTTAGACGGCCTCCAGGTTGATGACGCGTGGAGGCGCTCGCGTCTGTGACGTCATACCGAGGTGAAGTCTGAGCTACCAAGTCGGTTCGTCGGCGCGGTCCCAGCGGTATACCCACGGAGCACCACAGATCCCAGGCGGTAAGAGAGGGGACTGCGTTCATTTCGAGGAAAGGAAAGTCGTCTTACCAACTCTGTGGTTTAGTGGACACCTCAATAGCACTTTAAGCTAATTCCGGCGTTCATTAATGCGCTCTGACATGCGTTGATCTGGAGGAAAGGAAAGGCGCCTTACCAACTCTGTGCTTTAATGGACACCTCAAAAGCACTTTAAGCTAATTCCGACGTACATTGATGCGCTCTGACATAGACAGCGTTGTAGACTGCGTTGATTTGGAGGAAAGGAAAGGCGCCTTACCAACTCTGTGGTTTAAAGGACACCTCAATACCACTTTAAGCTAATTCCGGCGTTCCGTGCAGCACTGAGGCTTTCGCCTTTCACTACTTTAGTCGCTAAAGTTGCTCGTAATTTGCTTTCGCAACCTTCCGGGCTTAACCAAGCTAAGCCTCTGCCAATTTTTGTTTGAGACCGAGAGTGCATGTAAACTATAACGACAGTACAAGAAGGAAGGAAGGGAAAACTTTATTTACACTAATGGTTTTTCCTGCGGTTTGGGGGCATCTTCAGAGACGTCTTGGTTCTACCCCCAGGAGCCTTCTCTGTCGAAGTCGTCCGCCTCTAATCAGTGGTCGGTTGCCCTCAGTCCAGGGCTCCGCTGGCCACTGCCGCCCGTTGAGCTCGCTGTACCAGACCTTGTTGGTCTTCGCAGCGGTCGCTGGACAGCAGAGTCTCCCACATCTCCGCACTCGGGTTTTGTATTTTGGGGACCACGTCTATGTTTTGGCAGGCCCATGTGATGTGGTATAGTGTAGGTTTTTCGTCGCACCAGGGACATTTGTTCGTGTATATCGTAGGGTGCATTTTGTTTAGTATATGTAGGTTTGGGAAAGAGCCTGTTTGTAATTGTCTCCAAGTGACAGCTTCCTCTCTGCTGAGAGATTTGTGCGGTGGGGGATATCGCATTCTTCTGCCTCTATAGTTTTGTAGTATGGCCGAGTATTCCCTGGGTGCTGGCGCGAGTTCCGCGGTCTCGTCGGAAGCTCGGAAAGTAATGTATCCTCGAGCTATCCTGTCGGCCTCTCGGTTCCCTGCCACCCCCGTGTGCCCCAGTACCCACACAATTTTGTGTCGGATCTTGTCGTTTTGTTCTTCCCGGTTTTTAATTCTGTCACTCGCTGCGAGGAGTATACGGAGCGCGTGACGACCTATCCTGCCATTCATGTAATTTCGGCAGGCTGTTTGAGAGTCCGTAAGTATTGTTAGTGACCGCCCGGTTCTATGACCAGCGCGTCTCTCCGAGGCTGCACAGCTGCAGAGTCCGAGGAAGTAGCTGTTGCTCTAGCGTTGGCGGAGGACAGTACAAGAACAAGAGGTGCGGCAGGAAGGGTACTGCTCGGAACTGCCCAGTTGAATCGCATGTCCTCGAGAACTGAGAGAAAGCAGACGGCTGCGTTGTGGAATGGGAAGAGGCCTATACACTTAAGGCGAAGAGTAATGTTTTGATGCTTAGTTAAGAGGCAACTTTTCTGCCATATTCAGCGCCGGGTTCGGACACGTTTCTTCCATATACGTGTCAATTAGCAACGCTGCGGAAAAGCGCCGAGCAGCCAAGCAGATGTTGCTTATGTTTGGGAATCTGAAGGCGCGCTCAGGCTATTCGCGGGAGTTCCTACTGGAGCATGTCTGGTCCGGTTCTCACCGTATGTCGTAGTGTGTGCGGCGCCGGGAGTACAATTGCCGTTTGCTTGTTGATCTCTTCAAGATTCATTCGCGCTACACTGTTCGCTTCCTGCGTCTGCGGTGCAAGCAATTATTAGAAGCAACGCTCATTAACGCCAGAATAAATGGTGCCTTCACGTTAAATTAGTCATTAGCGACGTGTTGTTCCCGCGCTAAAACGTTAGCTCGCTGGCTAGGGCTTGCTAATGGTGTTACAAAGCTGCAAGGGAAAAAATGCTGCGATTCGAGAGTTAATTTTTCACAGGAACCTTTCTGCTTCAACGCCTTAATGACAGGCTCGTTATTATTGCAGTGCTTTTGTCACAAAATTCGGCGCATTTTAGGAACAAACAAAGAAAAACCGCCGCGCGCACGGCGTCTCGCCGGCGCGAGCCCAACGGGAGAGAGAGAAAGCCCCGCCGAGCGCGTGCCTCTCTCTCCACCGCCATGGCGTGCGCCGAAGGAATGAGTCATCCACGCCGAATTCTCTGGAACAGACGAGTCGGTTCTACAGCTGACGGGGGGAAAGGGCGTAGCCTTGCGTGCACTAAGACACGTCCCCCTCGCCCGTCGGCGTCGGCGCCACTCAAGAACACGCTCGAAACTTCGAGATGCGACCCGCGACCTCTGACCAATGGGGACGCGCGGCCGGTGAGAAGAGGAAAGAGAGACAGCACTGCCAATGCTGCGTGTATGTGCGCGCCTACTCGGGCGCGAACAACAAACAGACGGGAGAGCGAGCCTATAAAAGAGGACGTTGACCGCTATCAGTCAGTCCGGACCGCCGTTTAAGCTTCATCGAAGCGCGCCCGTTCGACTCCCGGGGAAAACACCACTCGGCCAGCATCGGACCAACGAGGCAACGGTCGCCAGTCTGCGGGACGGCATCGTCGTGGAACTCGGGTCGTCGGACTGCCGCAGTGCCCGGTGAACAAATTGTGTTTTGTTTGTTTAACTCTCTCTTGTGTTAGTGCACTTTAGATGCAATATTGTCTTTGTACTGTAGTCTCTCTCTCTAGTTTAACTTTGCACGTGTTGCATAGTTCTGTTAATCACTTTGTATGTGTTTGCATTAGTGATTGTGTAATCCTCTGTATCGTCTCGTTGCTATATAAACTTTGTTTTGTTTTGTAAACCTCTGGCTCCGACCCATTCTCTGGCTTGCGACCGGCGAAAGCTGGGCACCGAACGCCCAAAAACCTCTTGTCACTTGGTAGCTGGTCTCCGCTGAGTTTGCCACGCTGAGTCGAGGGCAGCTCCTTCGAGTTCGAGACCGCTACCCCCACACGCTCTAAGGGTGTCTGGGAGCTTCCCACGTAAAAGTGCGCGAAGTCTGGGTGACAATATATTCTGGCGTCCGCGACAGGACGTTTGGTGTTGCAAGCACAGAGAACGGAGAGAGAGTCGGAAGGAATGTACGAATCGTAAACGAGTGTTAGCAGCAGAGTGATATTCTGAGGTGCCGCGCCGAAGCGGTTAGTGATGTTCACCGTGTAGAGGTATTCATTGCCTTGAATGTAGAGTTCGGTCTCCAAACATGAGCTTCAAGGAGCTAAAGGAGCTAGTAGAGGCCGGTCTCCAGATGGGGATGACCGGAGCCGAACTGCGAGAATGGGTGGACCAGGAAAGAGACAGAGCTGAGAAAGAAAGAGAGAGAGCTCGAGAAGAGAGAGAAAGAGAATGGCAAAGGAGAGAGGAAGAGAAAGAGAGAGAATGGCAGAAGAGACAAGAAGCGGCGGAGAAGCTCTCTTTGGAACGAGAGAGAGAATGGCAGAAACAACAAGAAGAAAGACAGCGCGCTAGAGAAGCCGCTGAGAAAGAGAGGCAAAAGAAACGAGAAGAAGAACAGAGAGAACGTAAAAAGAGAGAGGAAGAGGCCGAAAGGGCTTTTGAAAGAGAGATGGCAATCATTCAGAGGAAGATTGCTGAAATTCGGCGTTTGAGGAACGTCAGGGATCCAGTGGAGCCTAACCCCGGAGAGGCCGGGTGGAAGACTAACGAGTCTAATTTGTTGACAACCACGGAAGAGATTGTAACTAGCTCCACTATTGAGAGTGAGGTTGTGGAACAGCCTGTTCCTGCAGCTGAAATCACAGAGAGGGAAGGACAGACCGGAGTGTCGCTTCCTCAGCAAGTTGAAAGTGTAGCTACTGCTGAGGTAGTACGCACTGAAGTAAAGGCCGACCTGACGCTGCAGTCCGAGGGGACCCTAGAGCAGCCGCCTGAGGACGAAGAAGCAGTCGAGATCTCTATGGAGGAGTCCGAGTGCAACATCTCTGAGCCCGGCAGTGAAGACCACGAGAAAGAGTGGTTAAATGGCACTGAGTGTGAAAGCTCATACGTGGTAATACCTGAAGAGAGAGCACTCAATGAAGACCCGGAAACCGTTCCGAGTGAACCCTCGAGCAGCGAGGGGAGCTTTCCCGTAGAGGAAGGCGAGGAAATTTCTGCCTATGAGGAAGACGAGGAAATTCTTCCCTCGGAGGAAGGAGACAGTGCAGTACAAGGAATGGGGCACCACTGCACTGAAACTAACGAGCTCAGGAAAGTATCAGAGAAAGCTAAGGAAGCAACACTGAGCGAAAGTGAGGAGAATGAGTCATCAGGGGCTAATGAGCCATGCTCAGAATGCCCCTCACAAGGAAGGCTCCAAAAGAAGAAAAAGGATTTGGAAGAAGAAAGCTCAGCCCTCGAAGAACAAAAAAGAGCTGAACCAATGGCTGCATCGCGAGAGAACAACTCGGATGACGCAATCGTCAGTGAACCGGGCTCGGCCCAAAGCAGAGTTCGGAAGAAAGTAAAAAGAAAGAGAAAAGAGTCGGACACCACCAAAGCACGTGAAGCAGAAAAGCAGAAGCCCTGGAGAAAATTCAGGAAGAAAGTAAAAAGGCACAGAAGCGACTCGAGCACCGCCAATACAGGTGGAATCGAACTGCCGAAACCCTGGAGAAAATTCAGGAAGAAAATGGATCGGAAGAAAACTAAGCTGAAGACAGCCGAGCCGAATGCAAGCGAGCTGCCCGAACATCATAGCAAAGTCAGAAAGAAGCTCAGAGGAACGAGCCCAGCCTACAGCAAGGGCTCAGTGTGGAGGCGCAAACAGAAACAGAAGAGCGCACACAGAAAAGAGAGCAAACACCTGAAGCGCAGCCGTCGTAAGCGAACTGGCGTTAAATTTTCTCGCAACAGACGCGCTGGCCAGAGGGAAAGAAGAAGGGCTCGAAGACTGGCCGCAGAACCAGACAGGAGTACGAGTTGGAAGCTGAGCCAAAACCGCGTTCGCAAGAGAAGCCTCAGCATGAGGCGGAAGAAGACTAGAACGCGCGACAGGAAGAAAAGTCAGAGTCGCGTGCGTAAGAGAACTAAAAGCGTGACTGAAACCTTGAGCGAAACAATCCTGTTCCGAGCCCGCTCGGTAGGCCAAACTTGGAAGTTTAGGCGAAAGTGTGCCTTGTATTTGTGTGCTCCATGTTTGTAGCCTTGTGTTAATGTACTGCCCAATCGCGGCGTGTACTTATGTACATTGTGAACCCTGCATTGAGTTGTGTATGTGAAAACATCATGGTGTTGATGTAGATATTTTCACATATAGTTTGTGAGCGCATGCATGTGCGCGCGAATTGAACCGCCAAACTGAGGCGTGTTTTGAAGTGCAACCTGTCTACTGCACTGTGTTATGTATGTGAAAGCATCAAGGTATTGATGTGTGTACTTTGGCATTCGCCATTGACTGTGTGAGCGCATGCATGTGCGCGCGAATTTTGTGGTTTGTGAATATTGTTACACAATATTCTTAAAGGAAGGGGCAGTGTCACAAAATTCGGCGCATTTTAGGAACAAACAAAGAAAAACCGCCGCGCGCACGGCGTCTCGCCGGCGCGAGCCCAACGGGAGAGAGAGAAAGCCCCGCCGAGCGCGTGCCTCTCTCTCCACCGCCATGGCGTGCGCCGAAGGAATGAGTCATCCACGCCGAATTCTCTGGAACAGACGAGTCGGTTCTACAGCTGACGGGGGGAAAGGGCGTAGCCTTGCGTGCACTAAGACACGTCCCCCTCGCCCGTCGGCGTCGGCGCCACTCAAGAACACGCTCGAAACTTCGAGATGCGACCCGCGACCTCTGACCAATGGGGACGCGCGGCCGGTGAGAAGAGGAAAGAGAGACAGCACTGCCAATGCTGCGTGTATGTGCGCGCCTACTCGGGCGCGAACAACAAACAGACGGGAGAGCGAGCCTATAAAAGAGGACGTTGACCGCTATCAGTCAGTCCGGACCGCCGTTTAAGCTTCATCGAAGCGCGCCCGTTCGACTCCCGGGGAAAACACCACTCGGCCAGCATCGGACCAACGAGGCAACGGTCGCCAGTCTGCGGGACGGCATCGTCGTGGAACTCGGGTCGTCGGACTGCCGCAGTGCCCGGTGAACAAATTGTGTTTTGTTTGTTTAACTCTCTCTTGTGTTAGTGCACTTTAGATGCAATATTGTCTTTGTACTGTAGTCTCTCTCTCTAGTTTAACTTTGCACGTGTTGCATAGTTCTGTTAATCACTTTGTATGTGTTTGCATTAGTGATTGTGTAATCCTCTGTATCGTCTCGTTGCTATATAAACTTTGTTTTGTTTTGTAAACCTCTGGCTCCGACCCATTCTCTGGCTTGCGACCGGCGAAAGCTGGGCACCGAACGCCCAAAAACCTCTTGTCACTTGGTAGCTGGTCTCCGCTGAGTTTGCCACGCAGAGTCGAGGGCATCTCCTTTGAGTCCGAGACCGCTACCCCCACACGCTCTAAGGGTGTCTGGGAGCTTCCCACGTAAAAGTGTGCGAAGTCGGGGTGACAGCTTTGCAGCGCACGCAGTTCTCTAATTTACGAATTGTGATCAATGGGCATGCAGAATTGAGGCGGTGGTCAGCCACTGCTATTATTAGTAAATGTCTCCACTTTTCTTCTGTTCGGAAATAAAACCTTCTGTTGCGGAAATAAAAAGAAATGACGCTACCGTTAGGAAACCAGGTGCGAGAAATTAGCGAGAGGAGTTGCGTATTTCTCGCAACTTTCTCGCCAATGTGCAACGTTGCATATTTTTCGGGTTGCTCGGTGAGAGCAACCTTGGTCTCATAAACCTCGCCGATGGCAGCACGTGCTGCCGTAGTGCAGTGGCGCCTCGTTTAACTGTTGCCCCACTGTGTCAGCGGTGGCATGCGCACTCTCAGCGACCTATGAATGCGAAGCAGAGAAAGACCAACTCTGCATATATGGGCAATAGCACATTAACTCCATTGCGACATACTCTTAATGTGCACCTTAAGCTTCCCCTTAAGTTTAAGTGCACTACCACTAAGCCCCCCTCCCATTTCTCCAGTCTCTGTCTGAAGCCTGTTGATCTCGAAAACCAAAACTGCAACCGAAGTCGAACCCCAAGTGAAAATCGAAGTAGAGGCGCACCTAATTCGCATTGGTCTAACCACGCTCAATCGTCCGTCATTTTTCATTTTTCTGTTTCTTGCCTCCTGAGTCCGACTTTCAAGTAAAAACTCCTTTCGAAAACAGCTGCCAGGCGATTAATTCAAGGTGTAAGGAAAAATTAGAAGGAATAAGAAAACAATCCCACATGCGCCATAATTGTACATTTTTGCCACCAAGCAAGAAAAAAAGGATACTTTTTCTTACTCTGGTACTGGCGTTGGTTATGTGGTGATTTTTATTTTCTTTACCTCGGTTCTATTTCTGTCTAATATTAAATACAGTCAATATGTAAAAGGGGCAAATGAAGGTATTATACGCACTGAGATGATATGTACCAATTTCCCGGTGATTAAAGTTTTGTACAGTTAAAGCGGAAATTTAAGGAAGTGAACTGTAATTCGCTATATGTAGCTATCTACGCAGAGTGTTCTTTGAAATTAGAGATAATGAAAGAAAAGGTAGTCAGTTCCGCATATAGACACAAATTCAACATTATCAGAAAACCAACATTTAACAAAGAAACAACGTTTCTATTAGAGTCATATAGTTCATTTCAATAACCTCGTGTTCTTATATTTGGCTACCTCATTGGAGCGAGCCGCGCGAACCAGCAACGAAAAAACCACAGAAACACAAACGGTCGAAGACGACGAAGTGATGAAAAACAGGGTGTCCATGAGTCATTTTAAGAGGATAACAACAACAGCAGCTCCGTTTGCTCATAAATCCTTTTACAATAATTATTTATGCTGGCTTTTATGGCGAACAAGCAGCCAAGCCTAATGCGGCAAACACATGGTTTAAAAGCTGTCTGTGGTACTGAACAGATTACATAATGAACTGCTGCATTAAACGGATTACAGGGTGTTCGAAAGAACAACCGTGTGCGGTTAGATCCCTTTACACTAGTTATTTATACTGGAGCTTATGTCGAATAAGCATCTAAGGTTATCATGTACATAACACATGGTTTAGAAGCTCTTTGTTCTATTAAATGGATGACGCTTAACCAAATCTACAATTTATTTAAAGGATATTCTTTTCGAAGAGAAATCTGGAAAGGTAGGAAAATTCACACATTAATCTTCACCTAAGAGCAACATGACGTGAAAAGGAATGCTGTTAATTTCAGAATAGAGTAAAAAAAAATTATTGCGTTTATAGAGTTTAGTGCATGAAAATAAAATGTTCTGTTAGTTCGAATTGTTGCTAATTGCGTCTATAAGTTTGGGCTAGAAATGTAAATGAGTTACACATTTAGTGCTACAGAGATGCACCACCCCAGCTCGCTACTCTATCTTTGAGGCTTAGCAACAATCCTGCGCACGAGAGCAAAAGTTTTGCGGCAGAGTTCGAGCTCTCTGAGAGTAAATCTCACAAGCACCGTCTCTAGCGAGTTAGCAGGAGACTCCACTAAACCACTTCGTCTCTGGAGAGTTATTGCCGCGCTAAGAGAGGCGCACTGGACTTCTTGCTGCATTCTTAGCGTAGCCAGGTGGCTGTCAGAATTGGAAGCGCAGATTAGTAGACAGGAGGAGAGGCAAAACGGTGGGATATTTAGGAGTAGGTCTACGTACTCATGTAGGTGTATGGGTTCCAGACCATCGAGATTGAGTCGCCAGTGCTTTATCGGCGTGAAATCCCTCGCTGTCACTGCTTACGTGCCACTGCCTCTTCGTATCGAAGCCTCACTTTTCCTGTGTGGGTAGACGGATGCGGAATGCGATGATAAGGATACCTGCAGCTTCGGACGTCATTTCATGGCTCAGATAACAGCATTCGGTAGCTTGAAGTAAAAACAACGTCTGTTGCGGGAATGGCCTGGCTACTTGCTTGGAAATCCGCACTCTGTGTCCGGCAGTGGTTAATAGTGGCTCGTAATGAAGGCAGACAAGAAATGGCTGCTTGATTCTTATTCAGCTATTATGTGCCATTTTTATTTAAATAATGTGCTGAAAGACGGCAGGATGTACTACAGTGAAGAGAGTTCAGAGCCTCAAACTAACTTCTCACAGGCGCCGTAATTACCTTTGTCTGTGAGCGTACAAGGAATACTTTGCGACGAATAGAAAAATTAAGAGATGAATAATCGTTTATTCATTATATGCGAGCTCTACAAACAAACTTTTCCCTGCGAAGACCGCGGAGGCGCGGTTGAAGCCTGGAAAGGAAGGCGAGCAGCAGTTTTCCTGCATGCTAACTCATTCCTCAAAGCTAAGCGCTCTCTTGCGCCTCATGGCCATCCCATGGCTACGTCAGTCTCGTCTGCGTCGAGTGGAGTAGCATAGATTCTGGGCACGCTTAGCATTGCGACGTTTTCTGCGGCGTTCATAACGTAACGTTCTGACGCGTCTGGCGTAACCGGCAACACACGTCAAGTTTAAACGCACATGCCTGGCTTCTTTTCGTAATGCGAGGGTTGAAGTCTTGTGAAAGTTGTTATACCGATAGAGGGCGGATCGCAGAATTATGAAGTAGTGTAAAGGAAACATTCATTCATGTATTCACATTCATTTTCATATATTTACAGATGAACCTTTATGTATTCGCGTTCATACAAAATGTGCTTGGCGCATGATGGCCTTAGCTGTCTACGTGGCATCATGCACAACCCAGCATTCATACAATAATTCATCTTCCATTTCTCTGAATCTGCAGGGTTAGTTCTAAATAAACTGAAAACGCGCTGTCTAAAAAAAAATTAACATGTAGAAGTTTAACTTTCGCATTAAACTTAAAGTTTGCATGCTTCCTTTTTCGTCTTCTTAGTTGGTGATTAAAAGACAGGAAATAAAATACAAGGAAAAAAAGGCGTTCTCTGCCGCGTCCATTTGTTTCAAATATCTTAGTTTAATGAAGAGTACCTTAGTAATCTGCGTAAGGCAGATAACATTGCTTTGCTAGGTACATGGAGGAAAAAAACTGAGGAGAGAGCGTCCGACGACTGCCTGAAGCCTAGTCTTAACAAGAAAGATATAGCAAGAAAAGAGTTTGTCCCCCCCCCCCCGGTGATCACGCCACGTGATAGCGTGCCGTAATATCTAACACTGCTGCACGCGCGCATGCGCAGATTAGCGCGGCAGACTGACTGTAGATAAACCTCCTTGCTGTAGACGCCCCGCGCCACAAGCTACGCAAACGCGCGCACTAAAACATCAGAGAACCAAAACGTATAGGACTGACTGGGAGAGCGAAAAACTGAGGGAGAAAACGGCTTCATAAACACTCCGCTTGCGAACGCTGGCCGCGTGACGTCACGCTCCCTCCTTTGTTTCTTGTTTTTTTCCTCCATGATAGGTAGAAAAGTGGACAAATTGTAAAGCATGATTGAAAACGTAGGCAGGCAAAGCAGAACGTTCTGTGTAAACAGTAATAGGCACAAAACTGAACCAATGTTCAGCCCTTTCTTTGTTCCGGTATTGCTCATATACTTTTCAACTTGGGGCCGAAGCTAAGACTGTAAAAATAGCCTGACATGACTTCGGCATGAACAACATGAACTGGTGGGCGAGTTGGTCAGACATCTAGTGAAACAGCGCTACGGCACAGGGCCAAAGGGAAGAAAGGGACGAACTCAGCGCTGTGTTCGTCCCTTTCTTCCCTTTGGCCCTGTGCCGTAGCTCTGCTTCACTAGCAGTGTTGTAGGCGTTACCGAAAAAAAGTAACTAAATACGTTACTCGTTACACTAAAATAAAGAACGCGTTACCACCCTACGTTACCTACAAAAAAAGGTAACGCGTTACCGTTACCGAGAAAAAGTATCGCACGTTACTTTGCCGTTACTCCATGGCCATAAATTTTAATCAGTGTGGCTGCGCTGTAAGAGCTCAAGATAACAATTTTATAAAGCTCATATTTCATATAATTCCAACTTCACAAAGAAAACATAGCTTGACTCAACAAATTTACAATAATTCTGGTGTGATTCTGCTTACGAAATTACGCGGAAATTGTGTTGCAATAAAGAAATGCTTAAATGTCATAGTTCCTGAAAAAATATATTTGCGCACATAAATTTTTTTTTTTACTTGAACCTGCATAATTATCGCAAAAATGCGAGCGTTTCCGTCAAGGTGTACGTTCAAGGCCAGCTTCGCTCAATTAGGAACTCAATAACCAGAAACGTAGCCGCAGTTGCAGATAGAAACAGCCGGTTGACTGCAATCCCCTTTTCTGTGCTCTACCATTGTACTCTTTCGACGGATCTCTTGGGGCCATCTTGAAGTGAACTGGCGACATTTCTAAGTTTGCTCAGAAGAGGGAACTGCTTCCACCAAGAATGCGAGAGTGTCGCCTGGAACGAGACCTTTTGGTTGGAAAACAAGCTTACGCAGAAACTGACTTACAGATTTCTGCAAATGGATCATTGGTGGCTCGGCATGCGTCCACTCTTTAGAGAGTTGTGTGTGTGAGTGGTTTGGGGGTGAAGAAAGTGTGTGACTGCGTGTTTGTGCTTTTTTTTTTTAGTGCGTCGTCAAGGGCAGGTGTTTTTTGGCATGCATGCGAGCCGCAACAAGGGTCGTCGAGAACACGGGTAGATTTTGTTTATTTGCAACATCCTTTTCGGCGTTTTTCTTTTTACAAGAGGCGAAGGGTGACAATTAAAATAAAAAGAAACTAGTAACGTGACACCTCACGTTACCGAAAAATGTTACCGTTAGTACGTTACCCGTTACAGTTCCGAAATGGTAACGAGTACGTTACTAAGTTACCGAAAAAAGTAACGCGTTACCAGTAACGCCGTTACTGGTAACGCGTTACTTTTTCCGGTAACTTAGTAACGCCGTTACTTGTAACGCGTTACCGACAACACTGTTCACTAGATATGACTTCGGCGCCATCGTGATACATGCAGTACCTTAATTAGTGGCATGCTGTTTAATTTTCCCGCTACTGCATTGCGTTTGGGCAGGACCTTTGGCACTGGCGTTCTCCGTGAGCTGGCCAGTGGTGTCCAAAGAATCCCTCCTGGTCGACAAAGGAGTCTTCTAGTAACCCAGAGCAAACCACGACGGAAGAGAACAAGAAGGACATTTGACGAGAGCTGCCCCGTGTCGTTCTTGTACTTGTCCGTCGTAGTTCGCACTGTTTTAATAGAATGCTTCTTTACAACTCTCCCAACTGAACGGGCCGCTTAGACAAAGGAGTGTTCCTGGGAGTGTTTAAGCAATGAAACAAAGCGCCTTCCGAACTTGCACAGTGGTTCAATGACAGCATGTTCGTGAAACGTATCAAACCCTATGGTTAATGTGTCGATCCGGCATTCACTGCTTATTCTCCATGCGAGTGCTTTCTCACTTGTAAGAATGAGCGGTGCCACTGCAGCGTGTCGCAATGGTAATCGTAACCATTAGTCGCATGGTCTCAACCACTGGGCAACGTGCGTTAGCCATTCCGTCTTCGCTCCCACTGTTCCTTTCCCGCTCGACAATCTATTCTTTGGTTCTCTGCGTGGGCCATGTTACTTAACGTCATGCAGTCTAACCGCATCCGTAAAGCTTGGTTTTGTCTTAATGCTAGAAAAAACATGTCCACGCAGAACAGTATGATTACTAAACACAGTTTGATGCATTATGTGATCCGCTCTCTACGCTAAGAAAGAGAAGAAATATAGGCGACGGCATTTTGGCGAACATTAACCTCAAATAGACTCAGGGCGTAACCAAATTACGAATAATGCTGAGAAACTCCACCGCAAGAGTGCAGTCTTTATTTTCTAGTGTAAGCGTGGTTATTATCTGAAGACTCCAGTAGGTGTTGTTTTAAAAGCAGCGATATTTTATTTACCAGACTGCATAGCAGTTTCAAACATATTGAAATCTTTTTGTTGGTTCCTCCAGCGAAGAGGGCCGAGATAAAAGTCGATGCAGCTGTCCCACACATGGAACAAGGGATCGGCAGAAAATTGCGTTACATACTGGCAAACACCGGATTTGCTGAGGCAAAGATTGCAAAAAAAAAATCCCAGGAATGAACGTTTCAGTGATTAAAGTTTTAATGGCGTGTGATGGATTAAATTTATCGCATATTACTTGTCCTGGCGCTTCCACTGTCTACTTTCGTACACCTCTCGGAAATTTTGCACCGTCTGGCGATCAGAGACACCGCTTGTGTTAAGGTAAAATTAAAGGCAGTGTTTCCCTTTTTTCGAAGCGTGCAAACGGTTTTCTGCATGCTTTCGTTTCCTGTTATTCCTTTTATAGATAAACTTTCCGACTTTCGCAAGGTACGATTTTTTTTCGTTAATGAAGCAAACATTATTCTATAATTTTTTTTTGCTTTCATGAGCAACCTTTTCTCTTTTTTTTGAAATGGATATAGACCTTATGCGAAATGCACTGCCATCTAGCGGCTGCCGCGCGCGATCCGCCATGTTGGAGGATAGCCGCCGGATTCACAGCACGTACTGGTGCACGCTTGTCGCGCGCGCTCGAGTTTCACCGTCCTCAATATGCCCACATATTGCTTAGTGCCTTGCTGTACGCAAAAGAGTCACAAAGGCGCCCAGGGAAAAAAGACAAGAGCGCTTCATTTGAGCGCATTTCTATTTTTGGACTGTGATCCACGACATCCGCGGCACAAATATTGCAGAACCGCCGCTACATGTACAGACATCGCGCAACACATTTCGTTTCGCCATGTAGCAAATGAAATTAGAAGTAAGCTTTGTAGGTACGAAGAAAATATCACACAAAAGCTGTTTTTCTCCTGCGATTGCCCGAGAAGTGCTGCGATTATCGGCCTCGCAAGAGAGTAATCGTGATCAGCGGTTCAGTGGTACGTGTCGCGCTTTGTGAGAACCGTCGCTCTTAACCTTATCCGCCGCAGCGGTTAGACGCGTTAGTTTTATGCGAAGCATATTACTAGAGCTACACTACAGCCCGTCGAGCGCGCCGGTGGAGCTACCATTGACCTTTAGCGTGACCACGTGACACCACGTGACAACATGACGTCACAGCAGAGGAGAGATGGGCTGCCGGCTCTCGCGGTCGGCCGCGGCGGTGGAGGCTCCACATCAGAGGCGCGGCGGCTGACCACGTGACAACATGACGTCACAGCAGAGGAGAGATGGGCTGCCGGCTCGCGCGGTCGGCCGCGGCGGTGGAGCCTCCACATCAGAGGCGCGGCAGCTGACCACGTGACGCTACAGCAGCGGTATAAAGCTGAGCTTGCCTCGCTCTCCGGGCACTTACGAGGCGGCCAGGTGTTGGGATGGCGCCTAGAAGCAGGGCTGATTTGAACGAGAAGCGAAAGCTTCAGCGTGCCACAGAGACCGATGAAGAGCGGGATGAACGTCTGGCTAAGCGGCGTGCTCAATATGCGGCTCGGCGACAACGTTCTACAACAACTGAAGAACAAAGCGAGGAACTTGTCAGCAATGCTTCTTCTAGTGCTGCCACCGAGTCCGTCAGTAGTTCTACAAGTTCGGAACGCTGGAGTGCTATGAAACGGAATAGGCGTGCCCGGGAAATTTCTGAAGAGCGACGGCAGCGACTTGAGAAAGAACGACCGATATTACCAAGCCTAGCCATCAATATGCTTCGCATCTGACTAGGCTTAACCTTAGCTAAGCCTCAGCCATTTTTTAGTGCGAATATTTGTTTCGACGGAAACACTAGCACGAGTCAAGTGCCCGTGGCACGGAACGTTTGCGCTCTGCAAATCAATCAATCAATCATTTCTGTTAGACCAAGGAAAAGTGCCTATTTTGTGGAGCGACGGCTTGTATGAATGTAGCGATTTCACTTAACCAGCCGGTTTCCACGAATCCGTGTGTTGTGTAAACAAAAAATGATCGTAAGGGAAGCCGCTCCAACTAGGAGCGAGAATGCTCTAACTAGTAGTTCCAACTAGAAGCGGGAATGCATAACGCGTGTAAAATCCTCCAGAAATCTCAGTGCACAACTGCTTGCTCTTCGTGGTAAAACCATAGACACTGCTGCATTCACGGGTTATCTGTTTTTAACGTTGATAGTCCAAGAATGGTAAACACTTGTGTAGTGGGGTCGTGCGTAGACCTAGGGGTCTATGTGCCCGGTAATAATAATAAAGTGTTTTCTCTCTCTGTCTAGGACACTAAGGAAAACTAGGGGCTCTAGGACACTAAGGCAAACAAACAAATGCTGTATGAACTTTTCAAGGAAAATGACAAGCGTCGCATGTTGAGAGGCCACATTTTTCGACACTATACCAACATGAGCGTGAGGTTTACTATCGTTTGCTTTCGGCGCCGACACAACACACAGAAAACGCTACCACAACAACAGCAATTCAAGCGACACTCCCGTTCGCAAAAAGTATCGAACCAAATAAAAACTGACTCAAACTAGACCGAAATGCGCACATTTTTAGCCGTAAACGGAAATTACACTTGCTTTGTACATTTTTTGGTGCTCGGCGTCGGCAAACTGACGTAGGACTGTGAAAAACTTGTAGCTCCGTACACGGTGGCGTTCGCAAAGTGTTTTGGACGCGTAGTAAGTGTCTGCGAAGTCACTTGGAAACTTGGGCAGCAGAAAGAGGTCGACTGACCATTCAGTCATGTTTACAGGCTCAAGTGACAGGAAATAAGATTTTCGAGCCAGCACAGCCGTAAGGTAGCTAACGAAGTGCGCGCCTAAATCCAGAGAGCAAAGGCCGAACGAGCTTCAGTCATCCTCCAACATGGCGGCTTTCCACTGGTTCTTCTTTTCTCCGATAGATGGCAGCAGTTTTGCATAAGGTCTATACGGATAGAAGATAGCAGCGCCCCCTTTGAAGCGGGATGGTGCCAGTTACCACCTTGCTCGGATCTTTTTATCTTTATATTTCTTTAACGGTGCCCTCGGTGTAAGAAATAGGACTAATCGCTAATTTCTTTTATACAATTTTTAATCCTGCACTTCTAACTTTCTGTGACCTGCCTGCTTTTGAGCCATTAATCTTCCTATCGTGTTTTGGTAACTTGTAGTGCATATTAGTTCACATGACCGTTGTTATCTCTAAACCATAGGGCCTCAGGGAGTGTGTTTGTGCCTGCATCGATTCGAACGGATAACCCAACATTTTAGTCAAATATGTTGAATTGTTTCTACAAGTTTACAACACACTAAACATGTGGTATCTTCTTGATCAGGTTTCCCTTTGTAGCTTCGCGTACTAGGACACCTTGATTAGCTTCACAGATTAGGGAACTACCTCTTGATTTATCAGAGCACGATTTATTCATGATGTGGCTTTTCCAGTATAGATTCAATTCTACATTAAGCTTCTCTTCCATTGAATTAATCCACTATAAGCCGTGTTGCATTTTTGACCTCTCGCCTAAAGCGCTTAATTTTGCTGTCTTTTTGTTCATACTGTTTGCTCAGTTTCCTATATTCCGCCACTGTGAGCCAACGCACTTTCTGTACAGGTTTTTAAACACCTCATGGGCTCACCTGTTATCATCCGCGTCTTTCAGGCGTCCTTCGTACAATATTTTACTTTGTGCTTCCCGTGCTTCGAACGATGCCGAGCCGATGTCCCCCTGCACTGCCTCGTTTATTTATTTATTTATTGGAAATAGCTGGAGCGCCCGAAGGCATTATTGCCAGGGGGGATGAGGATACATAACAGAAGAATAAGCCAGAAAAAAAAGAGGAAGAAAAAAAAAGCAATTTATTTGTGGTATTTGTGGTCTTGCCCTGGGGACCTAGTACTAATCTTCCGACAGCTCTCTGACTTATTTCTATTCCCAACTGAATTTCTGCCCTGCGCAGAGCCCGAATGTGTTCTCTAGTTATAATAGAGTCAAAAAAATTTATAAATAAATTTGAATTGAGGGGTTCCCCGCCCAAAACGACACATGGGCTGTTAAGACTACCGTAGTGGAGGGCTCAGTATCAATTTAGGCCACTTAATGTTCTAAAACCTGCACTGGCTTCGTGTTCTAAAATCTGCACTGCACTGACAATGGTGAAAAATCAGGAGCATGACATTGGAAGGTGGTGCCCAGAGAGCAACCTAGATGTTAGCTGGCCCACCTGGGTCACGTGACTTGGAAGCTTCATCACAACCTACCCATCGAACTGCGAGCAAATTGCCCGCTATGTCAGGCGCCAGTTGAATCATTGATTTATCTCTCGAAGAGCAACCCGAGCCACACAAAGCCAACCGCTGGGAGCACCTGCCATCGCAGGGTAGTGGCGCATCGCTCAACCACTGCACCACTCCGCCAGGAGGGGATGTGAGGACTGCCACGAATCTATGAATGCAAAGTAGAGTGCAACCTTCTGCATATTAATATTAGTAGTAGTAGTAGTAGAAGTAGTAGTAGTAGTAGTAGCAGTAGTAGTAGTAGAAGTATTTTTTATTTATTTCGGACAACGATACATGGTGTACGCGGGGAGAGGCTAAAGGAGACTAAGATGTCTCCTGACGAGGCCCAACACCCGCATGACACGTCGGTGCAGATAGCACGGAGTGACATATCAGTGAACAGTGGTACATCAAACACAGCAAGACAGGAATCCAACATAAGCAACTACACAAACACTGATCAGGCAGAAAATTATACTGAAGAAGTCATCAAAAATGAGCGGTAGTGAGAGCTGCAGAAAAGAAAAACACATTAGGAATTAACCCAATACGATATCGCGTCATATCCTTTAGGCAGAACTTCAATGTTCCCTCCCATTTTTTTTTCGTGATCCTGACTTTCATGCGGAGTTTTGTGTTGTCTTCCTGCCTCTTGGCTCCAGAGAAAATTTTCAAAGGCGGAAAACAACTATCATCTGCTAGTCATTGATAAGGTGAGCAAGATTAGATTATGCCATTTTGTACTGGTACTAGTAGTGCGGTAAACATATTGTTACGGGGAAATACTATTTACATTTATTTACAAACGGTAGGTGAATAGTTCCTAGCGGCGAGCAGCAGGAAGCACCAACGCGGACAGGAAGCACCATCAACCTCTTCTTCGTTCGTCCCTTTCGCGCGGGAGGCCACTTCGACTTCCACTTCCTCTTCGTCGTAGCATGACCCCCGGCGGCGTGAGCGCCGTCCCGGCGTTAGGCCGGTGATAGAGGAGCGGCGTGTTAGGGCTTGAGGCGTATAGCGTGAACAATATGGGTGGGTGGTGTACGTGACGAGGATGCTGGTGTATGAGGAGCAACTTCATACGTGATATCGGTGACCTGACGCACAACACGATAATAAGCATGGTAGGGGGACAAAAGATTCTCAGAGAGACCGACGCGACGGGAAGGGGACCACAGAAGAACGAGCGACCCCGGTTCGTAGGTGGCATGGCGATGGCGATTATCATACAATAACTTTTGTGCTTGCTGGGACGCTTGGAGCCGAGTTCGGGCAATTTGGTGAGCGTCTGCAGCTTGAGCAACGGCGTCACGGGCGTAGGCGGTGACGAGACGGTCAGCGGATGGCACGAGTGTGTCCAAAGGCAGGACGGCGTGTCTGCCGTGTAAGAGATAGAACGGAGAGTAACCAGTTGTGTCATGCCTGGAGGTGTTGTAAGCGAACGTCACATAGGGCAAGGCGAGATCCCAGTCTTCGTGGTCGGGGGAGACGTAGTACATAGACAACATGTCCGTTAATGTTCGGTTCAAACGCTTGGTTAGCCCGTTCGTCTGTGGGTGGTATGCTGTGGCAATCTTATGGTTGGTAGAATACGAACGCAGGATGTCGTCAACAACTCTGGACAGGAAATAGCGTCCGCGGTCTGCGAGTAATTGACGAGGGGCACCATGTTGTAGAATAAGACTGTGCAAAAGAAAGTCAGCGACATCGGTCGCGCAGCTCGTAGGCAATTCACGGGGGATCGCATACCGAGTGGCATAGTCGGCGGCTACTGCGACCCACCTCTTTCCGGTTTCCGAGGCCGCGAATGGTTCACGCGGGAGGCCACTTCGACTTCCACTTCCTCTTCGTCGTAGCAATATTAGTCGCCAAAACTCCTTCGAATACTAACCTGCGACTGGAAATAAGACTGATGTAATTTCATTTTTTTTTTTCATTTACTTGCGAAGTCATGCGATCAGAATATCTGAGAAAATATACCGTTAGTCTCTAAAACATTTCTTGAAACAGTAAAACATTCAAACAACTTTGCGTGTGGAGCTTAGGAAGAAGAAGAGCCTTTTTGAAATAGAAGAAATTTTAACTCTTTAAACGCCTTATGTTCACCTCCTCACCGTACATACGAAGGATGGTGGTGGCGTTTGTGGTTGCGAACTCCATGTGTACTTCTGGCATTGTAAAACCTCCGAGAGCTTTTAGTGTAAACTTTTTTATCGTTGATTGCGCCTTCATTTCTGCCGGTAAAACTTTGAAATCGATACTTCCTTCCCGGTTTAATGCGTCTACATTCCTTCCACCCCAGCAAACCAAAATTTACAGAGCTTATTATTTTTTACCACTTCCCAGGTATTCATCGCCTCACCAGTGAGTTCGAGGTCACAGTGGCAAGCACAGATTGAATGCAGTAAGGGCTTCCTGCCAAAGATGGGCGCGCAGTACAACTGCGAGGAACAGTTTGGTTAGGGTGCGATGATGTACAGCTTGTACGACTCTTATACAGACAAACTGAAGCTGAAGTAAACGAAGTAAAAACCGTTATTTTATTTATTTATTTAGGCATTCACTGCAGTAAATTCCGAGTTAAACCTTGCCGGAAAAACAAGTCAATATATATACACGAGTACCACTGTTAGTGGGCAGCCGCATAGCCAACAGACAAAGTGCTAGCAAATGAAAGAAAGAAAATTAAAAAAATGTTCACGAAATGCTTGAGAGCACAAACACCATATTTAGACAGTATTTTAAGCATAAAACAGCTTCAGACGCCTCATACGTATAAATAGCAGAGACTAGAGCTATATCGAAAATGCTAATGGGAAAGCGCATGACTGGCGAAGACATTTGGAATTCACAGTGTCAAAGTAGCATCACAAAACGTATTCAGACTCACCTGCGGATTCACAACTCAAGGATTCTTAAATATGCTTCTGCGCGCTGAATATGGAACTAGTATTGAGCGTATAGGTGCCTGGATGAGCGAACTACAAAGATTTCCCATCATCTGGTATTTTCGTCTTTAGCAATTTATTTCCACCCTGCTGTCAAAACTCCAGGTCTACAATTTTACTTCGAATTTCCTCCATGATAACATTTTACAAGCATAATATCCGATGAAGCAATCGCTTCGTTGACATTTCTCATAATGAAATGCCCATTTTTGTTTCATTTTTATTCTTTTTGGTTATTTAAGAAAATGGGTAACTTATGACGAATTCAACATGTATACGATGGGTATTACACAAATTAAAAAAATTGTGGAATGTCTCACGTGAAACACCCTGCATAGTGTGACTCTTTAAACAGGACCGGGTAGGATAACATCTCTTCTTATTCCTGGGACAACGTTTAATCCAAAAAGAATCCCTAAATAAACACTTGGCTGTGATAAGAAAACTGTTCTTATGCGGCGTTCTTCAAACTTAATCAAACTCAGAATTGGACCCCACTAAAGAAACCCAGACTCCCGAGAAAACACCCGTTTGTAGCGTTTGGCGCGAGATCAAACGCGGGTGCGAAGCAAATGAACCTCCTTTCGCATCAGTAGTCGCACAGGGAACAGATGCGTCGAAACATGCGTTCAGATTTTTCTTCGTGTTAAAGATCAAAGGCTCACATTTCGGTTCATCGCTAAATGGCACTGCGTTTTAGATTCGTTCCCTCTCGAAACATGAGCTTTCTGCAGCTTTTATTCTTGTGTCATTTTAGAGACGGCCGCCAGATTTCCAAGGAAATAGAAACGGGTAGTGTGACAGTAGCGTGCTGCGTTACAGCAGACGCAGTGTTTGAAGTTAGTTTGCCAATGTAAATTCGCTAGTGTGTGTTCTTCACACTCACAGCAAATATTAACGGTGATGGCAATTGTAGACAAGGCTTCGTAGCCTGAGTCTTCCTCACAATCCCTACGGAATATCCTCTAGCAGGAAGTGCAGATGGCTTTCTCAGATTTTCGGTTTCCTTGCTGTTTCCATGTGTTGAAAAACTGGTAACACAATTTCTCGCCAGTGTATTTAAAAGCAGATGTGCAAGAACTAGTCTCATACTGAACAAATTAGAGGAGGCTCTCAAGCTCCGGCTTAAGGGTATGGCACGATGGCGTTAATCAGTTAATGCCCACATTTCATAATTGGTCTTTCCCTACTTTGCACTCATTGATTGCTGGTAGTCCTCATACCACTCCTGGCGATGTAGTGCAGAGATTAAGCGATGCGCTACTGCCCTGTGATGGCGGGCACCGGTGGGGCTTGTGAGCAATCGGTTTCTTTTTCCGAGGAACCTCTCGTAACCAACCATTAATGGAACCGCCACCTGCCACGGGGGATAGTTTCCCCACAATCCTATGGGCAGGTTGTGATATCGTCACAAAGGCACTTAACGAATGTGTTCCACCTGCAATCTAGGGCTAATGTGGCCACGGGGGCCACCCTAGCCCGGGCCATTTTTCGGCCACAACGCTGACGACGACGACGTCACATATTATGCTCAACGGTGGCCTTAAAACTGTAGCGTTGAAATCACGTGGCTTCAAAACAAAAACTGGGGAATATCGCCTATACGCTGTCAGACTGAATTCAGCACTAGTTCATACGATTAATCTATAATGAAATACCGTTCGAAGTGGGTTTACGCTGTGCTATGTGTTTGCTAAGAAGTTAATTAGCCTTCAGATGTGTGTTAGTTAATAGCTGTGACTCTGTGTAAAGTCATTTTTAATACTATGTCCACATCCCTGCTGCAACCACGCGCTGCTGCAGGGTGTTTTACAAATAAATAATATAAAGAAAACTACATTTCTGCCACACAATGCATGCTTCGTAATTGCCAAACCATATTCTGCCGTCAGAGGCGGCGTGTTGTTCAAAACTATGGAGGAGCAAGTGGCCAGCAAAATACATGCAGAGCGTACTCAAGATTAAAGCTTGCGATCACAAATAGTGAGCGACTTGGCATATTGGGAGTAACCTGTTAGAACAAAGCATGGGTTATTAAAGCTCGGTAATTAAGGACTTTTGCCTAATTCTTAGCCCACGGGGAAGTTCAGGTTTCAGTTTCCCAGTAATGCACGCTAGCTCTTGCATTTCACCTTTACCAAAATGAGGTCGGTGCCGCTGGCATTCCATACCAGCGATGTCGGACAATAACGGCCGAACTTCAAAGCCGTTGAGACGCCGCGGCACTGTACTGTTCAAGAAACGTGGCAAAGCGAAACCGGATTCATTTCTGGAGACTTAACATGTTAGCTGCGCTTCTTCAGAAACTAAAAGTTTCACAAGGTGTGGAGGCGGTGGTTAAACATCTATCAACAATAATTTACGAAAGGCACCAGCGCTGCTGTGTGTGTGCTGTCTCTTTCTTGGTCTGTGTTTTTGCGCTCTTGGACCACCATTATGAATCTACACCAACTAGCTCAACCTGCAGTTCTTCTACCTAGTACTGCTTACGTGTCCTGAATGCGAAAGCACTGTTTTTATACTTATTTCATTTTTACTTTTATTTTTGTAGTTTCTGCGTTTTTCCCTTTCTTCCTAAAGAGGCAACAACTCATTAGCCCACAGTTGCAAGGCAAGGCGATGCAAGGTTCACCTTTGTTCGCCAAGAAGCAACATGGTGCGAAATGTGGTACTTTCACCGGGCACTAAGGCCTACTCCTACAGGCTACTTACGGAAACATTTTCTCCTAAAGACTTGCCTTCAGAAAAAGGAAATGTCTATGCCTGCCTCTGTGATATTCCTGAAACAATTACACATTCCTTCATCAGTTGTAAGGACGCAATATTGGTCTAGGATATTTTACAGCGGACCTTGAAAAAATGAATTTGACTTCTCATACTATACAGTACCTCACCCGAGTGCAATATGCTGACGAACCTCTTGATATTTTTTTTTTACATCAGACTAGACAGCTTATGGAAAAATAGAATGGTGGACTGGCCCTGTGAATCAGTCATTACGATGAAATCACATATCTGCCAAATGGTTTTTTTTTTATCTCAGAGATGTGTATGTACAGACTGACTGTAAACCGCATTTGCGCTTCCTCTTGGTAATGTGCTCAGCCTTACCTTTTGGCTACTGCTCTGTTGCTCTGTCTTTTTTAGATATTTTTCGTGGTGTTTCTTGCAAGCCTTGTAAGTAGTTCAAGTAAATAGAACATGATATTAGTGTAATAAATACATTTCTAAAGAAAAGCGGTTTTGTGGCCTATGGGCTCCCTTTTCGCCACGCAGCCTGAAAGTCTTTGGTTCAACTCCCCGCAAATTATTTTTCTGCGAAAGCTACACTCGGCTAGCAGAAGCGCATTTCGCGGTGCTTGTCAAAGGTCACTACTACGCATGCGCCGTTACCATGGCAACCAGTGACATGGCAACCATGGCGCCGAAGCCGCTGCGCTGTAATACGCATTGCGCATTGCGCACGCGCAGAGCCGCATCGCGTAGCTCTGATATAAGCCGGAAACGACGCACTCGCTCCTCAGACGCGCACCATGGAAGAAGGAGAGCGGCCATACTCGTCACGGCAGCAGTACAGACTGCGTGAAATTGAGTCCTCCGATCCAGAAGTAGTCGCATGGTACAAGGCCCGGCCGACAGCGTGAAAACGAGGCGAGAAAGGCCAAGCGGGCGGCCGAGAAACCGGAAGAACCAGAGGAACGTCTCGGGAAGAGACGCCGCCAAGGTGCTGAACGACAGCGACGGCGTGTCGCTACCGAAATGTCAGTATATGAAGCTACTTTCGCTACGTATATACTTGCATAGCTGAGCTAAGCCACTGCCATTTTTTGCTCTTTGATACCGCGTGGCGTCATCTGGAAATTTTTGTGACCCCTGCTGCTGGTCAGCGCCGACACCTTGGTTTCTTTGCCGATGAGCCATCAAATGATTTCACTTTAAAAGGCCCGCCCGAGAAAATTTCTAGCGCGTCACCGAGAACACTTGTAAGTATGATATATATTGTTAAAAACGCGCAGAACGTTATTGAATTCAGAGGAGCTAGTAACGGCACTCAGTCACTGGCCAGGTCTATAAGTGCGGCTGAACATAAGCCCGTTCAAACCCGCATTGTATCCCTGGCTGCACTCGCGGTGTGTGGGGCACCCACGACCAGGCGCTTTCCGGAGCTTCAGGCATGTTTACTTTCCTTGGTAGTTTCCTTCTATATACGACAGGCTGCCACATCAAGGCGCTATGTTTTGCGTGTTAGACAGGGAGCTCAGAGTCCGTCGCTACATTTTGTGCTTGACGCGTTGTACTGGTCTTCCTCGACTTTAGCGACGTGTATGGCCACCTTCTAACATTCGATGTCGAGAAAGACGTCCTCTCCAACCTATTCCCCCTACCGGTTGAATTGCCCGTCCATGGCGTCAGCTTGACAACGATCCGTTGGAACCACAGAAATAAAAAAAGACAGAAAACAGCAGGTGACCGTTTACTACACACACCTCGAGAGGCTACCAGCTAGTAAATTCAGAGGTACGGGCTGCGACGATGCCTAGTTTTCTAAATTACCGGAAAACGAAACTTATTTCTACCTTTGGGGGGATTCGTTGGAATACCGCTGGGGACCGTTATTATGGTGAGTGTTTTTTTTATTCTGTTCGCTAGCACTGTGACAACAACGTTTACGCTGTTACTGAGTGGTTTGGCTCTATGGTCTTCGTTATAAGATTGGGGTGAGGCTAGGCTGAGCTTGCCGAGAATGGAAGCTGTAAGCATTGCTTGCTTACTAATGCTCACTTGCTTCGACAAAGGTAGTTCCTGGTAGGCTTCGGGACATTTTCAATCACAGAAAGTCTGGATAAACGCTTTTTGGCTGCCCAGCGACCACCGACTGCTGGATGGCGCCGTAAAACAGTGAGCGTAGTCATCCTTTTCTCTTGACATGCGAGGGGGGAAGGGGGGCAACAAATGCTACACTACTGATAAAAAGAAGCTTCCTAACCAGTAACGCCAACAAAGCCGTTCAAAGCATCTTGCACAAGAGGACTACTCTTCTAGAACTGAATGGTCAATGCAAAAAAAAAAGCCTTAATTCAGTGAATTAGATAATAACGGAGCTGGCGCGTAAGGCAGTATCCTTGTATCTTCAGTGCTTGTTAATTTCGTTGAGAAGTGAAGGCTAACGACAAACAAATGTGAGTTTAGCCTTTGCGAATAATCTAGTTATCATTTCTACTTGACGTTGTGCCGCTTCAAGTTCTTAAATAACCTCACCCGAACTGAGCTTGACCATTCCCCTGAATAGAATTTGGGCGCACTCTCAGCGAGTCTTCTTTGTAAAGCCCGCGAAAGAGCCAGACATATTCGATTTAGGCAGGCAGCAGACTAAAAGCATGTAACCTTATTTCGGCAAGCAGCAAAGTGCTTTTTTCCAGTACTGCATTTTTAATGAGCGGCCTTAATTAATCGTAGCACGGAGCTGTGACAACTTCCGCCTTTTACTAAACGAACAGTGTTAAAATTTCAATTACAAAGACGAGGGAGACTCTGTTTCTAATTAAAAGAATGGCGCGGTTCTTCGTTTTTTTTTTTGCTGAAATTTATTTCTGTAATAATGCTTCTGTTGAGGGAAAATCGGGCTTAAATTAAACGCGGTCCTGATTTCAGACTCAATTAATAGAACGGCATTTTTTTCTTTTCATCGCAGGCACAAGTTTTTACTTTTTTTTTTCATTTGACTTTAGGATATGCATAGGCTACTTGAAAAAGCGAAAATTATCGAAACCATCACTACACTACTTGTTTTTTTCAGATATATTCTCGGTACAAGTACATCTAGTAAAAGTGCAGTAATTTTCTGAATTTCAATTCTCTCTCTTTGCGCAAATGAAGAAAAAATATATTTGCTTACCGAAACTATGTATCCGCACGTTAATGAAACGGCATTTCATTTCACTACTGCCGTTTAAAAGGAATAATGACTTCGATAAAAAAAAGAAGTCTTTAATTCACCTTCTTAGCTTCAGGCAAGGCCAAAAATTTTGTAAAAACAGCATTAGTTTCTGTGGTTTGACTATGTATCTCAATGCCGTGAATATTAGAAATCACCGCGTGGCTTCTTATGAGCGGTAAAAGCCACTAATTCACTGTCGCCCTTAGAAGAACTCTGCGCGAGCGACGGAACTATTTTAAAAGTCAGACTTTGCGGCGCGTCGGAAAAAGGGATTAAACTTGATGAGCAGGCCATCCCTGTGAGCAGGTTGGAGCAGCATCTCATCTAACTTTGTTGTTTTCGCACACTTCATGTGAAAACATCTATTGAGTTACACAGTGGTCGTTACCGGCAGCCGACAGATGAGATACTTGTTCCTGTCCAGGATTGTTTTGTATGTTTAAAGGGAAAATGCATAGGTTTTAGAAATAAACGAGCTTAAGAGGGTCGAATGTGTGAAACTTGCAGGTAAAGCATGCGAAGTATTTCTGGGCTAGCACTTGAAATAGTGAAGTAATCGCTGATTAAAATCTGGACGCCCTTCAAGCTCCTCCGCAGCGCACAACGCCAAGTGGGGGGATGCATGGCGACTTCATCGAAGGTATAGGTACATTTCCAATGCACAAACGCCTGCTTTGAAGGGAAAAAAAAACAATGCCACCGAAGGCAAACCCTACCGAGAGTTGTTTGGCAGCTTCTAACGAGTCAGGGCAGGGTGTGGCTGACGACAGCACTAATTTGAAATCATACCTTCCGTGACGTCACGCTGAGTTTTTTTGCACACCTCCGGTGCATTAAGGAGAAGCGCAAAATTCAATCATCGATTACGTCACTATTTTTAATGCTAGTGTAAAAACACAAGGCAGGCTTTACCTAAAGCCTATATAGATTTGAATCCTTGAATATCGCGAAATTCTTTAAAAAGTGCTGCAGTTGCCCTTTAATGTGAAGCTCCACGACGAAGAGGAGGAGAAGATTATTCGACTTAGGAGCTTCAATCAAGAGCTCAGTATTTTCTGCGCCTGGGTGACCGAGGCGAGCTCGTCCCCAATTTGGGACAACGACCGCGTGACACTTCGGGACGGAAGTGAAGGAATGCGGTGAAGAGAGTTGACAGGGCGACGGCTTCTGTTCAGTCCAGAATGACCGTCCTTTCACAAACACTTAACGCCTTATTGACACCGGCCCAACTATTTCTTTTGCAGTGGCGTTCTGGCCCCATTTGTGCCAACTGCCCTGCTCTGAAAGGAAGTTTTAAACGCTGCCTTTGAATGAAAAACACTCTCAACGTCCAGTGCTGTACTGTCGAGATGCTGTGCAGATGTTATAAAGGAGCTATATCGTACTTTTAAAAGACGCAGTTAACGCAGCCAAAATTTTCCAAATGCTCTTTGCACCTTGCTCCTGCTAATGGAACAATATAAGGTTATAATATATTTCGAGCCCACGTTGTCACGTCGACGAATCGCAAATAACATTTGCCTGATCTTGTTCATACTTTACGATCTCAAAGCCAAGTGGTCCACCATCGTCTAATTTTCTTAAGTTGGGTGCGTATGAAGTTCTGCAGTTGGTGCTTGAAACAGAGCGCCTAACGTCTGTGTACCGTCGGCCTTTGCTTGTTGCTTTTTTTTTTCTGGCCATTCCGAATATAGTACTACCAGAAGTGATAGCACGTGTTAGTAAATAAGAAATTATGGTAGATGATTTTGACCGCTTTCTTTAAAGTCATCAAATTTAAATTTTTTCTCCGGCATTGTTCAAACGGGAACAGTTTTTAACGTTTAGTTTTATTTGTGGCAAGCAGCTACCAAAAGAAAGTGTCATCATTTCCTCGCTTGAAACTTCCAGGCATGTTTTCAGTTTCAATAAATAACAACGTATGTTTGTTGCATCATATGTATTTTATCAAGACTGACGACGTCAACGCTGCATTCTTTTGTTGCGAAAGCAGCACTAGGCGAGTCGCCGAGCCATTTCGCGGAGCTGAGGCAAGGCCATACTGCGCATGCGCGAGGAGCAGTGACGTCACACGGCGCACAGGTGGCGCGCCGACGCCGTCGCTGCGCGGGTGACTCAGAGGTGCCGCCGCCGCGCTCGCCAGTTGCGCATGCGCAGTAGCGGCGCATAGCTAGCGTGCCGGGGCCGCCGCTGCTACCGCGCGCTCTCCATCGCCCCTCTCTCTCTCTCCTCGTTGCTTTAGCAATCCTCCAGGTTTAACCAGAGCTAAACCACTCCCAATTTTCCTTTTGGCCAAACTAACAGTGAAAGGCGAGATAGAGGCTTGTGATTACTTGAAAATACACACCCAAAAACTCTGGAGAAAAGCATTTTTGAGCGGGAGACGGTTTATGAACGCAATTTTTTCACCTAATGAAGATTTCATTATTGCAATCGATATATCCGCAGGTAATCTGATGGCAGTCTTTTATTTTTTTTTTGTTAATGCTTTTGCTATCGTCAAAAGCGTTTCCCATTGATTTTCTAAGGCAGTCTTTACTGGGCATTGCGATCGGTGGAAACACTTTAAAAGAAAGATTTCCCTGCATATCAGGAGAATGGATCATTACCTTCAATATTTCCATAGCACTGACTTACAATTTTCTCATTTTCAAAATTTTTGTCCCAGAACGTTGGACATGCAAGGAGTTCTTTGTTGTTATTCAAAGCATTGTAAAACGCTCGACTTCATCTAAATACTACACTATTTTTGATTACTCGCCTGAAGTTAAAAGTTTGTAAGCATTTTATCCCCTGTGTTCTGAAAAACCCCGCCAACAGGATGCTATGCATAGAAGCACTCGGTACAAGGCGCTGACACGTAACTGAGAATATATCAAAAATTATGTGCATGTGCTCGAGTTAAAAAGTACCAATAAAGTCTATAAATACATATCGGACCCTGATATCCAGCCCCACGCCAGTAAATGCTTAGCTGCGATTGAGCACTTGTGTCTATACCTCCGTCTTTGTACCTCTGTGTTTTTCGTTGTTTGTCAGAATAGAACATAAAGTCGCCCTGCCAACCAGTCTTCATAGGGCCCCTTATTTTGACAAATCTGCATCAATCAATTAAACGCACGCTTCGATGCTTCCCGCAACACACACTTCTCAGTGTTTGAGCAAAACGCGCCTATTACTCACCCAACTGCTACACGCGTCGTATTTCGTTCAATGCTTGCAACCAAAAAAATATGTTTAAAACAATATTGCGCCTAAAGAACCTATGAAAAAACAGTGCATCTACAAACACTATCAGTAATGGAGTAGCCGAGAGATTCGATGTATATAGTTCATTTCGTGCCAAAGTTGCACTTTGTGCTTGAGGAATGAGGTATCGGAGGGCTGCTAGTTACCTTCTACTACCGGAGCTTCTTCAGCGTGGAACATGCTATCACTATAAGGCCTCTTTCTTAAATCGTCTCTATAAGAATGCGGCTGATCCACATGCGATGAAAGCCGTGAACACGTGCTCAAAAGCACTGCAATATAACCACGAAGTAGCCTCAGGGAGCTCATTGTCTTTGACCCGAACCGTACATCATGCGCCTCTTGAAGCTTTTTTTTTTTTTTGTAGCGAGAGCTACACTACGCCAGCCTCTTCGCGAGGTCAGAGTGGCTGCGACGGAATTCGTGGTAGGTGGGGTGCATGTTTTTGGGGAGAGGTTTAATAAGTAATTCGCGGTGAATGGGGCGGCGGACCTGGAGCTGTGTGGGATCCGTGGCTTGTAGGCAAATATCGAGGGTGTGTAGGATATGTCTGCCGGTGGTGGTTCTCGCGAGACGTATGTACTGTGCCCGTCGGTGGGCCTCGATAAGATCCCGTATCGTATTGTGCAGGCCTAGTTGAATGAGTTTTTCGGTTGAGGTATTTAGGGGTAGGTGTAGTGCTGTCTTAAATGCTGTTCGGATCATGGCATCCACGGTGGAGATTTCCCCGTCCAGGAGCTTCAGGTGGGGGGCGTGAAGACAAAGCTGCTGCCGAATGGGCCATGGCATTCCTTCGTAAAATTGAAAATTGGTTTTTAAGGAAAGGGAACACGCAGTAACTGCCTCACATAACTCTATGGACTCCCAAAACGCGCCATAAAGGTAGGAATAAACTGTCGGATCAAAGAAATGGCTTACGGTTTATTAGGATTTAACGTCCCAAAGCGACTGAGGCTATGAGGGACGTCGTTGAGAAGGGCTCCGGAAAATTCGACCACCTGGGGTTCTTTAACGCGCACTGACATTGCACAGTACACGGGCCTCTAGAGTTTAGCCTCCATCGAAATTCTGTCTGCCCACTTCGTCAGTTGTGCGCATGCGCGCAGGGTCGTTAGAGATTCGGCGGATATATATACGAGGGGGTACCCAAAAGAAACCGGACTAAATTTTTTGGTCGGCAAAGCTTCTGTGGTACCGCGTTTTGCCACTAGGAGAGCATAGAACGAACATTCCAGAGTCAGTAAGCCGAGTGCTGTCGTTGAAGGAGGTCAGACTGGTTTAGGCAGAGTTTTAGAGTGACGACTGTTTTGTGTGAATGTCGTTTTTGCAATGGCTGATTTTCGTGAACAGCGTGCGCTAGTGAAATTCTGATTTTTGCTCGGAAAAAGTTGAATGGAAACTCTTCAAATATTAAGAAAGACGTACAAGGACGGTGCTATGGGGACAACTCAAGTGTTCCTGAATCGAATCCTGAATCAAAGCAACAATCATGCCAATGGAAAGCTTCAAATTCACCTCGCCTCAAGAAAGCTCGTCAGGTGAAACCAAACCTCAAAACAATGCTGATTTGTTTTTTCGACGTGAGAGGAGTCGTCTATTGAGAATTTGTTCCGCAGGGTCAGACAGTTAGCCAGGCTTTCTACCTGGATGTTTTGAAAAGAATGGGCAACAGTGTGCGGTGGAAGCGGCCAGATTTGTGGCGGTCGGGTGACTGGTTTTTCCATCATGGCAATGCCCCTGCTCACACAGCCCTGTCTCTACGACAATTTTGGAACAAAAATGGCATGACCCCTATTCATCAACCCTCATACTCTCCCGACCTTGCCCCGTGCTACTTTCTTTGTTTCCTAGAATGAAATAATAGGTTAATGGAAAGCGTTTCGCTGATGTTGCTGAGGTGAAGAAAAAAACGACGGAGGCACTGTCAAGCATCACAAAAGATGAATTTAAACAATGTTTTGAAAAATTGAATGAAAGATTCGACAAGCGTATCATTGCAAGTGGGGAATACTTTAAAGGAGATTGAAGGTCTGTGCTTAAAATGTGAACAAATAAGTTCAAACAAAAATAAGTCCGGTTTCTTTTGGGTACCCCCTCGTATATCACAACGATACGGAGCCTGTGGTAGAAATGGACAGCTCGGAGGAAGCTAGAGCTCGTCGTAGGGACCAAGGCAAGAGGAGGCGGCGAGCCGAGGAGACCGAGGAAGAGCGCGCTAAGCGCCTCGATAAGCGATGTAAGGACGACGCGGCTAGACGGGCCCGCTTAGCCGATGACAGTTCATCCACGACGACAGATGACGATGAATCGAGTTCTGCGTCTCTGAAAGAAGCTAGACTCTAGCTGCTTTATCAGGTTTAACCAGAGCTAAACCACAGCCAGTGTTGTAGGCGTTACCGAAAAAAAGTAACTAAATACGTTACTCGTTACACTAAAAAAAAAGAACGCGTTACCGCGTTACAAAAAAGGTAACACGTTACCGTTACCGAAAAAAAGTATCGCACGTTACTTTGCCGTTACTCCATGGCTTTAAATTTTAATCAGTGCGTCTTCGCTGTAAAAACTCAAGATATCAATTTTATAAAGTTCATATTTCATATAATTCCAACTTCACAAAGAAAACATAGCTGAACTCAACAAATTTACAGTAATTCTGGTGTGCTTCTGTTTACGAAATTACGCGGAAATTGTGTAGCAAAAAAGAAATGCTTAAATGTCATAGTTCTGGAAAAAAATATATTTGCGCACATAAACAATTTTTTTTTTCTTGAACGTGCATAACTATCGGAAAAATGCGAATGTTTACGTCAAGGTGTTAAGTTCAGCTTCGCTCGCTTAGGGACTCAATAACCAGAAACGTAGCCGCAGTTGCAGTTGCAGAAGAGAGTCTTAGCTGTCTCTTCATTTAGGAAAAAAAAATATCACGCATGCCTAAATAATTGGAGAAAAGTTACAACGTGCGAGCACGACAAAAAAAAAAAGCCGCACCATATGAGAGGCGTATTTGAGAAAATAGAAGCAAAAACTACTACGTCAAGGCACCGAAGGAGAACAATGTTGGATAACCCAGCATCCCAACCAAGCATAACTCATTCCAACATATGTTCGTTCTGCAAAGTTCTTTTCTTCTTTGCAGCATGATATTCTGGCCTGGCTTATCCGCTGACAGCAAGGCTACGTCAGTTATTACAGACACGATGTCGGGTCTCGACTTGCGGGGCGTTCGTTGTCTTGGTAACCAGGCATTCGAATCTAAGTAGGTCAGGTCAGACTGCTCCTATTGCTTCTTCAGACTGTTTCGTAATGGACACCACGTAACAAGGGACAACTTTGAGTAGCCATCCGTTACCTATAGACGGCGTAGACCGCATCACGCATCATTTGACACATGGCGAAACGATTTTATTATTGCCCTTAGTCATTTGTAGTTCATTTGTGCCGAATGCTTTGTTTCAATGCTCTTCATTATGACTTTTTCACCATGAAAACGGCTTACACAGGATTGATATAATTCTGAAGCAGGCAGGTTCATCGCAGTGTTTAAACCTTTAACGCATTAGTTTAGGCGTGGCCTGTCATCAGCCACTGTAAATAAATTTGCCATGAATCCACCGCAACGAACCTCTGCATACAAACCTACACGTTCTTTTTTAGCAACAGGACAACATTTGTGTGACCCTATAGGCACGTTGTACGTAATTCTGTAGAAAGCGAATTCCGAGCTCTTGTTTTAGAGTACTGCATCGAGCTGTGATTCTTCATTCCAGGTGAATGTAGCATCCTTCATGTCGCTACTACGGTGTGTTTTATGCCACATATTGAGAGCAGTAAATGCAAGGTGTCCGTCCAACACAGAGTAGCAAGGTGTCCGTCATTTTCATCTTAGAAACAAAAGGGGACTCCACGATTCCTATGCTGTTTACTTCCCACACCCTGCCGTTTCCATGTTACTGTTTTCAACCCCTGCAACACATTGTAGCATATTTTGTGCATCGATGTAAAAAATTACTCGCTGGTATTTCCTGCGGGAAAACAAGGAATACGTATGTCTTTCTTGAGGCCTAAATATACATCAGGCGGAAAAATCATTGTTTTCGATGTAGAGTAAAAATGGCACCAGAAAAGGATCAGCATACACTTAAAGCGACAATTATTAGCAGGAATTTCTGCTAGAATAAGTATAATGGGCGTCCTGTGCAGCATAAGTCTCACGTGCGTCACTTTTCACTCAAACGGGGTAAGAAAGGGAACCTAAAGAAAGGCAGGTAAATATCCTTTCCTTAAACACCCGTGGTCTGATTAAACATCGCATCCTGTAATGTGCCGTACCACATTTTCTGGAATATAGTCCGCTACTGGTTTGTAGCAAAATGGCTCAAATCTGCTAGGGGAGGGAGGATTACAGGAGTGCCCACACAGTGTCTACATTATGCTGGAAACTATCAATCCAAAATTTAATTTAGGTTGGTACGAAGGAGGGTGTAGCACAGGGAACACTCGTTTTGGGGGCGATGGCGACCACTTTTCTGTACGTACGGCTTTCAGTATCTTCGGGTCAGCGGGGCGATAGTCCCAGCATTACACCGCTTTTCAAGTCCGCTGTATATCATAAAAAAAATAGTATCACTCTCATCTTAAGGACGAGTAGCGCGAAAGATACGCTTCGAAATTAACGTGTAGTGCCAATAACTCGGCGTAAACCAAGTCAGCTGCACCATGGAGCCGCGGCTACAGCAAAAGTTTGGCCGTAAAAAGAATATCAATATATTGGGATCATGAGAATCCCATTTCTTCACTGTAGACTTTGGAAACAAAACTAGCCTTCTTCAGCACCCTCTATAGTCCTGGAAACGCAAATTTTATCCTTTGAATATGTGTATTCCACAGGTTACTGACTAGAGTTTGCGGTATTCTGCAGTTGGCCCTGTTGTTTCTGCGCCAATACGATACCTGCCGGAAACCTCGGTCGTTTAGGCCCTAATAAAGGTACACTGCATGAGAGCTGAGATTTTTTCCGCTGTAACTAAGGTTTAATCAGATAAAAGCCCATTACATCACGTACATATGAAGCGGAAGTACCCTCTTAAAGCGTAGATTATCGACACTGTTCATTAATTATTTCGGAAGTGCTGCGAATATTTGCAAAATAATTTAAATGGCTTAAACCCTCCCTTCAGATTCCGTGCTATGCTCCCGCATTCTTAGTGACAAGGTCATGCTGTGACAAAGCCTATATTTTTTTTTTCTTTTCGAGCACACTTGCCACGTTTTCCGAGATTTCACTGCGCCACTGAACATCAGAGTATAAATGTCCATGGGCAGCCATAATTCGTTACTGCTCTCCCGAAAAGAGCCGCACACGACAGGCCTTGTTAAAACGGCCCACTACCACCAATAAAATAAATTCTGTCTGCGATCTTTGACTCTTACTTCCACAACAAAAAATAATACGCCCTGTAGTGAACAAGGCGGTGTCGCATTCAGACCGGTGTCTCTACTATAGAGAACGAGGAGGACGTAGTCGAGAATGCGAGTGTGGGTTATGTGGCGGTGACCAGAGCCACAATCTTTCTTTCCATCCTGCAAAAATAATAAATTAATTGCCTGCCGCGGACTTCAGTTATTCATGATTGGTAAAAAGGTTAAAGAGATACTGAAGAAAAGTCTTAAAATTGAACAAAAACACTGAAAATAGATTCTTGGAATGTGATTACACCGAAATCTAGTCGTCACTTCGAATATTTTTGAGCGGATCGTCTTATTTCCTATGTTTTAAGAGCGTGCGCCAAGCCCTCCCGGCCGGCGCGAGGTGAAGAGCATGACGTCATGACACCCTCGTCCGACAGGCAACCGGTCGCGTCACTCGAAGCGCGATTTCGCACTCCGTTTGGGTAGACCAAGCAATAAGGCTCCCAACCTCCGACGCTGCCGACGCAAAAAAGGCAAAATCCGCGAGTAGCGATGGTAATCGTGCTCCTGCTGGAACAGTGGGCGCGTGGGTGTTGTGACGTCTAGTCGCAGCTTCCACAGGCGGCCGCCAGGTGCAACGATACAGCAATACATCGCGAAAAATGCGCTATCTGCCTTTTCTCGCTAAAATGCTTATTGCATTTATCAATTTTAGTAGTGATGCTCTTGTTTACGCGTAAAAGAGCAGCTCCAAAAGTTTGGTTCAGTATCCCTTTAAAAGGCCCTAGACTGCAAAGCAAATTATAAAGAGCAAGAAGAGCCTCTTCGCACAAGAATGTTCACCTTCATTCTTCATTGCTAGGTGCAGGCCCGACGTGCAACCCCCGGAAGCAGTCGGCTTTTCCCTTTCCTGTGAAGTTATTTCTCAACTCTCACAAGTTATTCCGCTCGAGAAACTGCCACTTCCATTCCTCGAAACTGTCGTCGCCGCGCACGCAATCTCGGCGCGAGCTTCCAATTACTCCTGGCCCGTCGTCATGAACGGCCAACGCGTTAGCCTGGTGTAACCGGCCCGAAAAGTGCATTTCGTACTGCCCAAACGGCGGTGGCTCTTCAGAATTGCGTTACATAGGACGGCGGATGCCCGTTTCCTTGTCACGCTGTCTCGTTCCCATGGCTATCATGTCGCATTTTCTCTGCGTGCCAGCTCCGTGCGCATTCCCCCGACCAATACGTAGAGACGACTGATGCCGGATAGTGTACTGCTACTGGGCGAAGCGCATTTTGTACCTAGAGGACTTGATTACGGCTCTGTGAGGGGGGGCGAAGCCGACGCAGCGCCGCTACTTTCCAGGGCCGAGCTGTAATTTCCGGAGCAACGGTACGATATAAATTGCTGAATAGATTGCGTTTCAGAAGGATGGATAGAACTTTGTTGCTACGTTCACTATTGCTGCAGGCACACTCCTGATAGCCTGCCTAGGTTCTGCTGCGGATCGATTAGTTTTTGTGTCGATTATCGCCGGCTTAACAAGGTCACCTGGAAGGGCCTTTACCCGCAAGGCTACGGTTTAAATTGCAGAATGAATTGCGTTTCAGAAGGATGGATAGAACTTTGTTGCTACGTTCACTATTACTGCAGGCGCACTCATGATAGCCTGCCTAGGTTCTCCTGCGGATCGATTAGTTTTTGTGTCGATAATCGCCGGCTCAACAAGGTCACCCACAAGGGCCTTTACCCGCTCGGTAGGTTTGACGATGCTCGTTACTGTCTCTAGGGCGCCGAAATCTTTACATCGTTGGATTTACGTTCTGCATACTGGCAGCTTCCAATGACTGACGCTGACCTCTTTAATACCCCCACTGTGACGCCGGAGGGCTGACATGAATTTTATGCTATTCCATTCGGCCTCTCACACGGGCTCGCGCCTGCGGCATTTCAGCGTGTCATAGACACAGTTTAACGGGTCTCGAAGTAGAAAACCTGCCTGTGCGACTTAGATTACATTGCAAACTTTTGCCCTGACTTTTCAACTCACCTCATCTCCCCAGAAGCAGTTCTAAAGTGCCTCTCTGATGTTGGCCTTGGGCTCAATTTAAGAAGTGTTGCTTTGCGGCGCAAGAACGGACAATCTTAGGCCATTTTGTTTTAAAGGATGGTGTTCTGCCTGCCACGGCCAAATTTCGCAACGTCGCAGCGTTCTGGGAACCGAAGATGGTGAAGCAACTTCGCAGTTTTGTAGGCCTTCCTACCTTTTTCTTCGCGTCTCCATGACTTTCAGCTTCATGGCGGCACCCTTGAAAAATTTCTTCAGCGCCAGTACCGGGCTCTTTGACTGCTCATTGGAATGCGTTAGGGGAATCAGAACATTATGAAAACGTCGGATATGTGCGCCTGTATAGCGCAATTTTTTACTCTAGTGCACCTACTGAGGTGAAAACATACTCTAGTGTTGCCGAGACTCTGGGGTGTAGTCGCTAAACATAAAGCCAGATTTCAGGAATAGGTTGCGGCGTACGCAAGCAGGACTCTCGTGAAGACCGAGATTAACTATACCATAATAGAAAAAGAGTGTAGGGCCATTGCCTGGACGCTTCACAAAATCTGCCCCTACTTGTCAAGCCGGCCATTCGATGTCCTGAGAGATCACCTTCAGTTGTGTTGGTTCTCTTCTCTCAAGGATCCTTCCGGACGTCTTCGTCGTTCTGTTCTCCGCCTCTAAGAATTTGGCATCCATGATATCTGCAGGTTCGGGTGCAATCACGCCGACGCTCTGTTCAGTCTTGGAGGTATTGGTGAGCGCAATCAAAATACGGAAAACGGACGAACACACAAGACGAAGCGCTTTCTAACAACTTTTTAATCTCTGAAGAAACATGACTATATAGACATATTGACGTCATATCATACACAGAAGAGGTAGGAGCGCACGCGCTGACAAGAAAAGGGAAAATATAAAAAAAGGAAAAAAGAAGAAAAAGGAGAAAAGAAGGAAAACGGGGAAACAGGAGAAAGAAGCAGGAAAAAATCTTTCCTTTTTCTTTTTTTCCTTCTTTCCTTTTTTTCCTTTTCTTGTCAGCGCGTGCGCTGCTCCCTCTTCTGTGTATGATATGACGTCAGTATGTGTATATTGTCATGTTTCTTCAGAGATTAAACAGTTGTTAGAAAGCGCTTCGTCCTGTGTGTTCGTCCCTTTTCCGTATCTTCATTGCGCTCACCAATACCTTCAAGAATGTTATTCCAACTAGCCCCAGTTGCAGCTCTTTTCGCTCTGTTCCTCTTTTCCTTGCTGCCTGCAGCCTCTTCAACATTTCATCATTCGAAGCCATTTTGTCCTCTCTAAGCCTCGGCGACATGAATACCTAAGCGGCACAGAGATCCATGCGCAGACTTCATCAGGGTTTTTCTCTGCTTACAAACTTCACAGGTTGCCATTCGGGATCCCCATCTACTGACTTTTTGCGTCGCTCAGAGAAAGTAAAATTTTCTCGGGCTAACCTCATGCTTGTTTCCTCTCAAATTTTACACATAGAGGGCACTGGCTGTCACTTTTGTTAGAAATTTGTTAGATTATTTAGAAATCTTCATCGTCCGAAGCAGCAGCGAACAAACTTCGCAAGCTTTAGCAGGATTGGCACCGGTTACGCCATCTCGCATTCACCGGAGGAATAAGTTCTCTATCGTGAGGTCGTACAAAAGCTCGAGGGGGACGGAAGGGAGGGGGGCTTGAGCGCTTGGTCTGAAAGTGCTTTCTTCTTAATATTAGGTGCAGAAAACAATATATTAGCACAGCCTATTTGTCAGAAGGTGTTGAAGCGCTCCTTGGTTCGGACTTTCTCCACTGCACCACCACTATCTACCACCCGCAAACTCACGGGATCACTGACTGCTTCAATCGTACGTTTGCAGACATAATTTCCATATATAGCATCCCACCACACATTTTAGTTCGGACATTGTTCTTGCATTACCTACTTTCACCTAAAACACGACCGCGCAGACCAAAACTAATTTTCGCCTTTCTTCCTCCTGCATGGATATGGTCCATTGCCAATCCTTGATGTCATTATTCCTTACCACCCAGATCCCCCCGTGTGTACCCCTTCTTGTCAAGGTACGAAACAAGCTGTGACGCCGCCTCGCCCTACCGCTCAAGTCGCCACATCAACCTTGCCAACAAACTTGTCCCTTTTCCGCCATCAGACTGGTGGGAAATTGAAGGCTTTCCTACCTTGTTTGGTTGTGGATTCTTTCTACGCCTCCGCACCTGTCCCATAAGCTGCTCGCCAAGTATCGAGTACCCCAATGTGTGATCAAGCAAACGTCTACAGCCTCTCACGTCCTACACCGAACTCCTATGCCGCGGGCGCCAGACTGTTCATACTCAGCGCCTGAAGCCCTCTTACTACGTGGCGACCTTGACCACCCCTTAACTCGCCAAGACGCCGCCCCCTATCCTCTGGACGTGACTGTAGTGACGCAGAATGCGCTGCAGCCAGGCCAGTGCTTCTCTAGTGGACAACTACAAGGAAACGAGTCGAAAGTGCAAGCGTTGGTCGTGTGGCAGTGAACGGAGCCACTGTCTTTTGCCCACTGACTACAACGCGAAGTGTTAGGAATAACTGCATTTATTTCTTAAAACGGCAGTGACGAAAACAGGACTCAATTTTCGGAAATGGTAAAAATCAATTGCAAGGTTTTTTCATAGCTATGTTAAGGCATTTTTTGCCTCAGGAAATTGCATTGGACACCATTCCCTCTACTGGACTCGGACTCGTGACGTCAGGTCAAAAGAAGCTGTTTCGGTGTTGCCGCTGTTAACATGCGGACACGCCTGAAGGTGGTTACGTTTCTATTGAGCCTTACGTATGATATTTTCTAGCATATAAAAGCTCCATTTTGTTATGAGATGGGTCTCTGTGATTAAAACGCGGTAATCTTCCGCTACTGGCCAATATCTACTTCCGCTCATTACATCTTTGGAAAGAAATTTTATGAAATAATGTTCACTGAGTGCGCCAGAGAAAACGCCAATATCCAGCCTGTCGTTTTCAGCTACGATGTGTGCAGATCAAACACTTCTTTTCTAGATCACAGCAATCTTCAGGGCAAAAGTAATATCGTCAACAATTACCTACATCACCACTGCCGCAAAAGCTGTAAAAAAATCAGTGAGCTTGGTGAAAATCAGTAATAACCTACTTTTCCGAACGCTGTTTCAAAATGGCACCTCCGCCACGGCGTGAAGAATGACATTAGCGCACGGATACGCGCCACTGGAAGCAAGCAGGGTAAGCCGGATGAAGCAACCCTGCAGCAGGAAGTACTTCCGGAGCACGATGTAAAGGCCTCAGGGTCACATCACTCGCTAAGCAGGATATAGGATGGCTTAGACGATGGCACCAAAACCGGAGCTTCTGCGACTTATCGCGTGCATGTCGTAATCATTCCTGGGGGTAATTCTTCTTGCTCAGTCATCTCCTTCCGTGTGGGGCTCTAGCTGTGGTGGTTTGTGAGTTATTTTTTAATATCATGCAGTCTAAGTTTATAAAGTACAGGCACTTTTAAACAATATCTGTTTTTATTCGTCGCCTTTTTTTTCCTCCAGCAACAGTAGTTGAGCATATATGAAGAAAACATCGGCAAGCAATCAGCGCACGAGTTACGGTACCTCGGGGGAGCTACCTCGTCCGTAATTTTGGAAGGACAATGCACGAAGTAAAAATAAACTAAGCAATAAACTGATTTGTGTTTTCTGGCTCATTAAGTATAGGTGCTCGCTGAGCGCTTTCTTGGATGGAAGAAGTTTCTAATGTTCTCTACAACTGCAATCTACATTTTTCTTTCGGTTTGTCAGCGTTGCTGTCAACGAGTACAAGCGGTTGGTCTCGACACGCAACAGAGCATCAAAGCGCAGAATATAAACAAACTGCAACGCACAGGAGCCTAAGCAGTGCCGACGTCAGCGGTGCAAGTGGCTGAGGGCGACTAATCATGATCACGTACATGCAGTGGCCTTTTAAATCACTGTCCCCACTACAGCCTTTCAGGGATCCAACTTCTTGAAAGGGCACGGGCGCTCATTTCAAGTGCACATCTAATACGGATCATTGTAATGAATGAAACTAACGTAAAGTTATTGCAAGAACTCTCACGAAACTGTGCAAGGGCACACAGAGAATCAAATGCTCATTGAGCCAACCCTGGTTTGCCATCCAGCCACCCTCGTTGTGTCTTGGACATAGCAAATTCCACAAAAAATTTCTTTACCTCTGAAACCATTTCCGACATTCGATCACAGTTATTGCGAATCTGGGCGCCTAGTTCGTGCGCATAGGAAAGTCATGTGGTCGGCTGTTCTTGCACTACCTTCTTGCACTGTTCTTGCACTACCACAAGAGTGGGGACACCGTTATAGGCCTCTTGCCTAAAACTACGTTTCCGAACATTGCATTTGCGACTCGGTTTTCACTACACGTCAAATTTTTGCCTTAAAAGCGCATAATATTTTGTTAATAATCGAGTGTTTTGCTGTCAAGTGCACATTTGAGTGCTCTGAAATAATTCACTAACCCCCACTTGTATGCTGTTGCTGCGATCTCAAATCTCAGCACTCATTCGGAACCTAAAATTCACAGATACTGAAGCACCGACAGGTGTGCGTAAGACTTCCTGGAAAATGCTATATGAAGGATTCAGAGATGAATACTAACATATCATGTTCGCGGTACAGGAAATTGTACACTCACGCTCAGCACAGCAATCACACATATCGTGCAGGGCACTAGCAGGCTGCACCAAAAGCCAGAGGCGAAGTAGCACGAGCAAGGTCAGTGAGCCGTAATAAAGGCTTAACATGTTTACCAGCGTTTTACAATAACTGAACTAGATCCCAGGTTTTACCGCCAGATCGTGTATTGCCTGCCCCCTGCCAAGCGCGCCATTCTTCACAAAAGTCCAGCTCAGCAGAGGCAGCGAGGCGTTGAAATTTTGTTGTTCAGTGTAATGCCGGCTTGGGTCGGGAAACTTGCAAAATACGTTGGCCGATCAGGCAGCAAGGAAACTGACATTTTATGGAACGGCCTAGTTTAGTGGGCTCTTGGAAACAAACAAAGAAAAATAAACTGGGAGTGAGAAACAAGAAAGGGGGGAACAGGAGATAGAACTATCGCAAAAATACGTAACTGTTTCCTTTCTGGACGATTTCTCTCGTGGCAACGACATTAAACTTTGATCCGTGAATGCTTGCTCCATGACGAACAGGGGTCACAGCATTGGGGTATATGGTATGGCGAGCGATACAGGAGTAAGTTTCAATATAAAGAACTGAGATGTCTGCATTGCTTTTTCGTGAGGCTCTCCGCGCGAATTTTTGGTCGCGCTTCATTTCAAAATAAAAGTGTTTCATAGCAGATTATCATTTTTGATAGGTATGCAGACGTAGGCGTACGAATACGTTGCTGGGATGTTTATTGAGCAAGAAAGGGGCGCGATTTCTGGACTGTTCTCTTCTGTACGTCATGTCCAGCCTGAAATTTTAAACTTTTCTTTAGATTAGAGAGCCAGAAAGTAAAATAGAAATTACCCAACCAGTGCAACGCCAATTCATACACTTGGTGATACATGAGTTGCGACAAATTGAAGTATATTCTCTTTCTACTTTCCAAAAAATATCGGCTGCAAAAAACTTAGCAAAAAAGTCGTGGCGCATATTTGACTGCGTTCGCTAACAAAAGTTTCCAAACAGATCTTCAAACTAAACACGTTACCAGAAAAGTGCGCTGTGGGTGCTTTATTCTGCTATTTGGCACTTCCTCTGATACCATCATCCTTCACATCATGAACAGACCGTTGCAGTGAGTGTACGACGCTCCAAAGTGACGCAGAGTAGGTAAGTTTCGAATACAAATAACTGAGACATCTTCAGTGCTTTTATGCGAGGTTCTCCGAAGGTGATTCGCCTACCGCGTGTGCTTAATCCAATATATTGAGAACCGTACCCCTCAATTTTTATGCTGGCGTATTTCGCAATTATAGCAGGCATGACTACGCCCAGAGGGGCTGAAGACGACTTAAAACTCCGGAGACTAGTATGAGAACTACAGGAAGATAAAAATTACCAATTAATATTTTGAAGCTCCGCTTGCCTGAAATACCCACTATAAGAAAAATTGGCAGCCTGTGTGGCTCAGTGGTTATGGCACTCGGCTGCTGATTCGAAAGACGCGGTTTCGATCCTGGCCGCGGCGGTCGAATTTAAGTTGAGGCGAAATTCCAGAATCCCGTCTACTGTACGATATCAGTGCACGTTAAAGAGCCCCTGGCCGAAATTTCCAGAGCTCTTCAGAACAATCTTCGAAATAGTCTAGAGAGACATTTTATCATCATGCATTTTTCCTCTGCACGGATATGCCTTACCTTTGCTTAAGAAAGAAAGGCGGTGCTTTAAAAAGGGACTAACGAAATCTGAACAGGAAAAAATAGAATTTCATATGTCAAACTCGAAGTCCAACTTTGTAAAAGCTTGAAAAAGAAAAAGGCATGACAAGCATGACAGATGGGAATTTTATTCTATCCGTTGTTGCATTGAAAGAACAAGACAGCATTGTAGGTAAGACGCTAAACTGTGTTACCGGGTTCACATGTGATGAGCTTTCTTCGCTTTATGTCTTATGAAGTTAGAGAAATTAATTAATAAAATAATTAATTAATTATGGATAAGTATTTGATTTTGTAATCAATTATAATTATTTAATTAATAGTTTTCAGTAATTCTTGGCATTTAACTACCTATAAAACAAAGCTGTCCTTTGTGCTAATAGCAAGAGGTGAAAAGGCTTGTGCAGTGGCGCACATGCATAGAGTCAGTAGTACTCTTAGATATCGCATAATTTGTATTCCAGCTTATAGCAGGCAGCATGTGCCGGTATGCGAAGGTGGATTTTATTTATGGACGCTAGCTTTTAGACCACAGAATTTCTACATTCCTGTCAAACTCTAATGAATTCAAAGCGCTTGTTTTCATTAACACAAGACGGTAGCATCTTGGCACTTTTCATACTATCTGAGCGCTTGCAATGAGAAAAAGTTGTTGAAATAATTCTCTTCGACAAGCTGCGAAGCAGAGTTCCGCGAAAACGCTTTTCTTGGTTTTGACTGTAACTTTGGAAACGACTGCGTAACAGCCTCACGTTGCGAATCGGTTCCTATCGAACTTTTATCATTCTAGAAAGGTTTCTAATTTCGATGGAGTTCAAATGCGCGGACTTCCATTTGCATAGAGAATGACAGCTGACGAGCCGTTAGGCAGGACGCAGCTGTGCGCTTCGAACTAATGGGAGTTCAAAAATTCTGTTCTAATTTTCCTAAGAGTAGACGCCGAGAGCGCTCTGAAGCACGTTTTAGCTACAGCCGCGCCTGGTTTTGTTGTTAGCACACACAAAAAAACGCAACGCTGCATGCTTCTTAGACATTTCTGTTTATATAAGAACACAGTACTCCAGAAAAATGCGCTAAGTTATCGAAGGAGGTTAAACGGCATGAGCTGTGAAAAGGAGATTTGCATGGCCTTTTTGCCCGACTTCATTACTTCATGCGGCCCTGAAAAGAAGCCTGCTGAAGCAGTAAAGTAGGTATCCCTCTTTCACGCAGTGAAAGTTAGCGGAAATGCAAGAAACCCCTTTTTGTGCGAGAGCCGATTCTCCAAGGGGTTAAAAGCAAGGTGCGTCGAGCAATAAAGCCGTTCCTTCGATTGATCAGCAAAGCGAACCATTGTACCCCGAACGTCACATCTGTGATGTTGCTACGGGGCAGAAACTTCAGTTCGTGAAAGAGTGGGACCGCGACAGGCGAGAAAAAAACTAAGGTGGTGACGCGCTGTTCGAGCTCTCTCGCTTTCCCAACTACCGGAACAAAGAACTGTCACGTACAGCAAATATTCACCTACTTACGCCGAAGTGGCGTTACCATTCTAGCACTATCCTTTTATCTCCAATGGTTTTATCGGTTCGAAGCTGCCATCATGAAGCTTTTCATTATAATGGCTCTCTTTATTCCCAGAGCGCCCTGCGTATTCCTTTGTAAGCACACTGTACAAATATCAATAGTCTGTATGTCTTTTTAGAAAAGAATATCAAATTCTCCCCTCCCCGCAAACAACATTTCATAACACGAGGTACATCTCAAATATTCCATGTCATGTCAGTTTTCTGTTATTGTGACAAAAAAAAAACAGCAATTAATAAGATGTTTGTACAGAACAAGCTCTGCCAACCTGACACACTGTTCAGCACAGCACAGCACCCTGATCTTAGTTTTTTTTTTTAAGTGCAATCTGCTAGGAGCGAAGTTTTTCATATCGCAATGCGTCGGCTGCTAAGTCTACCAAGAGCCAAGGCATATCCAGTAGAACTATTATATGGGTCAGTTGGTACATGAGAATAACAAAAGAAGACGGCACAGCAGACGAATAGGAAAGAGGCACACAGAACGAGAGGACGGGTGCCGGTCCTGTTGTTTTGAGTGTCCCCTTTCTGTTCGTCTGTCGCGCCGTCTTCTATAGTAATTCGCATATCCAGTTGAAGATATGGGGCGGAGGCCACTAGTCAAGCGCATGCAAGTGACGTCACGACTGCCTGATACCAGCGCTATGGATGATGGCGCCATGTTCTACTGCACCGCATGAAGAGAGAACATAAACCAACCGTGGTCGGCACTGTACCCTGTCTCACATTTTTTAGCGTATACAGCCTTTGAACGGGGGCATCTTCGACGGAAGTCCGCCTGGTTGGGTTTCCTGAGCCAAAAGTTGAGAAAAAGTGGCACCAACTAATCCTTTATTTTCTACGCAACGTTTCCAGACCAACTCGATGCCTTCTTTAAGGATGACTTAAATGCGAACCAGCAGCAGCAGGGAGCGCCCTCCACTTTTCCTTTGTTAGCACTTGGCGAAGTCCATTAGCGTACGCGGAGGGGAGCGTTCCCAGAGGCCTACTCACTGTTGCCTTTGCGATCCGGATGCGCCATGACTCGACCGGGCGAAAGTGAATGCCTCTCCCTGCTCCTGCTGGCTCGTATTTCAGTCACCCCTGAAAAAGAGATGAGTTGGTCTCGAAACACTGGATTGAAAATAAATTGTTGGTGGATGTATTTTTCACCATACAGCCCTGACTTTTACATTAACTTTTGTATGGTCTGTCTCCGAATGCGCGTTCTCGCCGCCGAGTGGCAATACAGTACTGCCGCTGTTCTTCACCTCACTTAGAGAAAAAATGTAGAATGAGGTCTTATTACTGCCTCTAGTCTTCCATCGAAGGTATTGTTACTTTGAATTTATTTAAATTTCTATAAAACAGAGCAGCAGTTCCTCAGTTTATTGCGTCTCTTATATGGGCTTTTTTTCGGCCTTCAGCGGGCATTTTCATTCTGGGTTGCATAAACGTATTTTTCGAGGCATCAACTACTTTTGTTTTCGCACTAGAAATTTATATCTCATCAAAGGAGCTGTGAAATACTGCCTATTCCCTACAGCTATTTCAAAATAATTTCCGCTCAGAATGAAGGAGGAGCTTTCGCATCATCCGCACCTTGCAGCCAGAACGTCAAGCCATCATTTGTTTAGATATTTCCTAACATAAAAAAGCATAAAGATAACACGCGATTCGGTTACGAAAAAATCATCAACACAATGAGCTGCCGGTGACGTAAGTAGCCGCCCTCATTCGTCTACGTTGGAATTCAGAAGCTAGTCAAGAGAGTATCACTGTTGGCAGAGAACCTACAGGGAAGTCACGTGCTCCTCAAAAAGAGTATAGTGCGTACTTCCATAGGTACTATACGAGGAAAAAGTAACTGATCGAAAAGTTCCGAACCGTGTCACTCAGCACAGCGGCGTCACCTGACAATGCACTCCTGGTGCATCGTCCCGCACACTGCATTGCCAGGTAGCGCCCAATGCAATGTGGCGCGATTCGGAACATGGAGGCAGTGGGGTCAGTTACTTTTTTCCCTGAAAGTACGTAAATCTTTTCATTTATATCGTTAAAACAAAAGCCATAGCTGAGCAGTTGACATATATCCAACTTTAATATAGGGGAATAATTACCCATTAACATCCACTGAAGCGCCGAAATAAGGCTGCAAAGTAAAGCTATTTACTTTTCACAGAAACTTTGTAGTTAAACATACATTTCTCTGACAAGGTACAATCGCCATTTCATGGCAGTCACTCTACCAACTAAGCTAACCAGGAAGGCCAGCAAGAAGATGGTAGAGCGGGATATAATTGACCATCCTCTCGAAGAGGGAAGGTATTAGTTGAGAAAGTGGGGCCCTTGGGGCACGCCACTAAACATTAAACTAGCACCTTCCCCTTCCAATTTGGTGATAGTTCGGTATCGTCCTGCCACCGGCTAGCCATCCTGCTTAGCTTATTCCTTGCGGCTTCGGATGAGTGGTAGCTCTGGGTTTGATTTCGACACAAGGACAAATTTTTCTTCAACTATAGTTTCTGTGAAATCTATAGCTGTCCGTTGTAGCCGTGCGGGTGCGCTGGGGCGGACGTATTGCTTAGTTAATACAAACCAACTCCACAACAAAGGCTTCTCCTAAACATATTGGACATTCCCGGCAATTGCTTTCTGTGAACGAAAACCCGGAACGCTTGTTGCTTTTCACCATTTAGCGCTAAAAGGCTGCGAGAGACTACGCAGAAACGCGTCGTGCTTTTTATCACCCGAGAAAACTACGTTATCAAGGCGCCGGATGCTAAATATATACCTGCAAAAACTTCCTATAAGGGACTCGGTGGTCATATTCTGAAGTCGACAATTCAATCAATCAATCAATCAATCAATCAATCAATCAATCAATCAATCAATCAATCAATCAATCAATCAATCAATCATTTTATTCAGACATGAACTTGTGTGCACAGTACATGCCCACGAGATGAGACAAAAGGAAGAAGCTACTGGCATTCTTCCTGACGAGGCCTCACCCCGGGTCACACATCAAAGGCAGAAGGGTGGTTACATTCATTAAAACTCAAGAAGTTCTTTAGTTTAATTTTCAGAGTAGTTGAAAGTTAATGAAGGCACATGGGATTACAAAGAGAAAAGAAAAAGACCAGTAACGCTACAGTTCGCAACACAATAGAAAATTTGACAGGAGTGAGGCTATCACTGTAAACACTACATATCACAAGTATTTGATGGGACAGTCGTACGCATAAAAAAATCTTCATTTTCTTTTTGAAATGACAAGTGGTTTTACAAGTTACAGCTTCGTCAATTATGGAAGGATGCACATTGCAAACTGCAGAAATTTGGTTATCAATGTGTTGGGTGCTGTAGTTTGTCGGGCACGACTGGAAATAAAAGAAGTGACTCGCAGACTGTAGCGTATGTTTCTGTTCACGTACTTGTTTCTGAAAGATGTGATGTACTGCTTTACTTTATGATAAATATGAACATAACCAATCCCGACGAAACCACAAGAAAGACGGCATACCAGATTCATTTTGGTGGCGTGCAAACTGCAACTTTCTAGGGATCCGTTTTCCGTGCCAAATAAATTAGGCTAGTACGTGACGCAGCAGTCACCAACCTGCCCTCAATACAAAGGTGGCGAAACAGCACCCTTCTTGAGAGGGGCCGAAAATAGATTACAAGGCCTTGTCACCGTCCTCCAGGTCACGTTGTTGCGGGCTCATTGTGAACAAGCACGGTTAACGACATCATGCTACATCAACAACTCGGTTTCAAAACCTTAATCTGCATATTACGTGTGCACCTCTCCAAAGTCAGATCAGAATTTCTGGAAAAAAAGGCTAGTGGAAGTTGGCGAACCAGAGAAGCTTCCCCGTGTCCTCAGTCTTCGCGTTATCTCTATGGTTATAATGCTTGGCTGCTGATCCTAAAATTGCGGTATCGAATCCTGGCGTAGGCTGCCGCGTTTCGATCCAGGCGATATGTAATAAACAGCAGCGTGCCCAGCAATATAAGAGCCCCTTTAAAGAAGCCCAGATGGTTTAAAATATTTAGGAACCCTCCACTGAGGCAATCCCATACGTGTGTCGTTTCGAGACATTGAATCGCGCATACAAAACTGGCTACACGTCAGTAATCTGCGGTATACAGATTCAACGCTGAATCGATAGCTGTGACAGCTGTCAGACTAATTTGCGCGTAGACTGGAGGACGATCACGAAAAAATTAACAGAACAAAACCCAGATAAGATAAAAGTGTCAATACTTCAAATGATACTCATGCTGTATGTACACCATCATGGTTTATAGTGTGGTCTGTTTATTTCGACAGTTTCAAAGATTTTTTTTTCACTCGTTGGCTCAGCGCATCCTATCCATATAATTAAGTTCGTTATTTCCATTCTTTCTCAACTGCCCTATAGACAGACCATGATGGCGTCCCCGTAATAATAGTAGTCGTAGTAAACGCCTAATATTTGCAAGTCATATCCGAAGATAAAAATATTTGTCCCTACAAAAGCACGATTCATTGAACTAAAGATGCGGGAACGTAGCAGCTGCAGGGAAAGGACACAAATGGGTACAGAAGTACGATATCAATTAGGTTCATCTAGCCTTTAATGCTCATCGCTCGGCCATGCATTTGTACGGCGAGATTCTGAGTGATTTTCTACAAAAAGAACTCGCAGCTTCATTATCGGGCTGAGCCTGAAGGCGTAGTTTTTCTGCCCAGCGCCCGACCCTTGCATCCATAGCCCCCTTTATACCCTAGCTTCTCCAATGGCAGATGCCAGCAACTAGGAATTCTTGCTCACTTGTGAGCTGGTCAGACATATTCTAAACAGGTACTCTTTTACCCTACAACACAATGACTCACTCTACACACGAAATAGAAGAAGGCATGCAGCAATACACTGAAGAGTTTTTGGAATTCCTAAAGCATGTTTATGCTGGGCGCTTTGACGCATGGAATCGCCGCCCTCCAGGCGACTCAAAGTGCAACTTCCTACCTGACAAGCGCACGCAGTCACACCTACGAGTAGGCGTCAATCCGTGGCATATGTGTCACGTGACCTCTTCCACTCATCGTCCGGGGCTGTAATTAGTGGCCGTCTATGCGTTAAAATCATCCTTCAAAGTCAAGTGGTGATAGTTGGCGTTCGATGGATGATGACAGTTATTCATGATGACAACACTCATGATGACAATTCATCATGAGTGCATTTACACAAAACAACTTGTAACCCCCTCCTTATGGAATGCCCTCGGGTCTTTAAGGAAGAAATAAATGAAATAAATGAAATGAAATTTGGCTGACTGTAGAAGTACCACCAGGCGCCGGGAACTATTGCGTCTCCAACCAAATGCCACAGCAGAATGCACGTCGCATGTGTGGATGTGTTCTCATTGGTGCGGCTGCGCACCTTTCTGGCCCCTAGGCATTTCTGTGAGCTCTGGACAATTAGAACTGCTACGCAACAGCGAAAATAGGTGTTGTGGCGAGGCACGTCATTGGAGCACTAAGCTCTGTGATGTAGTAGTATTTGGGCAAGAAATCTGGGCGGAATTACCATTGCATATACGGTTACCCAGAATGCTTAAAACATGCTTTTTCACTTTTCACACATGATCACAATTGGATGAGAACTCATTCTATATCAACTGTTCGAGTCATGCAAGCGAATTGCCCGTGCTGCACTCCGTTTTTACTGTACTTATTTAGATGCTGATACAGAGAAAACGGTGTGGCACTGAACGTTTCATGCAATTAGTGAATGAGAACAGTCAATTTGCTTCTCAAGCTTCATCAAATAAAGATTTTTTCGTCATAGGAAAAATAAGGATGCGATTTATGCACTGATGATTCCGTGGAATTTTACGCAAGGTGCCAAATATTTTCCTTTCTGCTGGGCTAACATTTTCTGCAGGGCAATTTAAAACAAATGCACCCTCTTTGAAGAAAACACCAAAAGCAATGCAAATGCGCTGTAAAGACTAGTATGAATAAGTTCTATGAAGAAAGTTTTCTGCAAAAAAAAAAACAACTGCGACATTTCTGCAAATTCACAACTCCTCAAGCAAGACTGCTGGTCTTGGTCATCAAAAGTATGAAATCAATGCAGAAAACAAAAATCAATAAGCATTTCAGATTATATGCTCCAGTCGCCGCATAAAATTTCGAGCAGGCCTCCGAAGGAAGCCACTGAAAGCTCGGCCGAATGCAAAGTAACATTCTTTGGCTCGTTTTTCTCAGTCATGCTGAATGCTCAATGAGGAGGGAAAAAAAGAACACAATGCATCCATCTATGACTTCTCTTGTTTCTCCGTTTCGCAGTCAGAACTCCATACTTACAAATATCATTTTTGTCTGGTGACGCAACTGCCAGGGAGGCCACAGTAGAACAAAATTGAAACTTTAATCACTGACTCAATAAAGAAAAATTATGAATAATAGCGCAAGATGAAAACTATTTAATTGTATGCAATCGTGAAATTTCTATAATGGTTTTGCTTGACAAATAATCTCAGGCGTCGTCTGTAGGCTGCAACTTGATATTCGCCTGTCATTAAGGCTTATTGGAACAACTAAGATTCAAGACGACGACAGCAGTCGTTAAACTGCTGCGCTTCTTCATTTGCAGTACTTCCAACACTGCACATCAAGAATCAACATAATATATCGCTTAAGAGTGTTTTTGGCCATCAGGCTAGGTAGAGAGAGAGCACATTTTCAGTGAGAGTGGGAAGAAATGGGGTTTACATATTCTCCTGGAAAATGGAAGTGTGGATATCAGAAAGATGCTGGCCATGTGGCTTACAAGAGCGCCTACATTTCCAAACCATTACTGTAACCGGACCAGGAGCCCGCCGAAGTGCGGTTCTTATGCAAGACATGTACGGTATTACCGGGTGAAAACTTTGTGACAGCAGACGCCATTTTGTGCCATGCTGCCGTTGCACCTAACTGAAGCAGTAATGAAATGAGCAAGTCAATAAAAAGCTATGCTGAAATGCCTCAACATTTCCATTATATAGATTCTTTATGCACAGCGTGCAGAATCGGAGTTTTTTATGCGGTGACTTCGTGGTTAAGGCGCTCGGCTGCTGACCACCTGGGAAACTTTAACGTGCACTGACATCGCACAGTACACGGGCCTCTAGAATTTCGCGTCCATCAAAATTCGACCGCCGCGGCCGGGGTCAAACCCGCGTCTTTCGGGTCACCAGCCGAGTACCATAACTACTGAGCCACCGCGGCGGTTTCACTGTCATAGAGTTCGTTAGGTTGATGGCCGAACAACTAAGAAAAAGTTTTTCTGCGGAATATACCTCTAAGAATAACATGGTGATCATTAACTCGTTTATATTCTGTACAGCAAAAAGGAGTTCTCTTTTGGTCTACAAATGTCTGTTCCAAACCAGCCGCTACCACCCCACCCAAAAATGCTTCGTTATCTCATCCCATATACTAACTTGCTGTCTCCTTTTCAGTGGTAAGCACATAAAAAAAATTACTTTCGGGTATAATGAACACTTTCTCAGCCAGAAAACTTTCCCGTAATTCAGATTCAGTGACGCGCAAGAACATTTTATGTAAGCCTTTTCGTCTGCGCAGTTGCTGTCGAAAGCTGCAGTAAACACAAGAAACAGCAGAGCTAATCAGTGAAGCGCGCTGTAAAATGAGATCGCGGCAGCCCTCGTAATGTAATTTACATACGTTTATATTATAAATTCCACGAAGAACGCGCACGTAATAGCCCTCTCAATGACGTTTCTACCACAACCACGTTGCGAATAACGACCCACATCGCAAATAAAAGGCAGGCCAACAAGCAGATTACTTTGCTATGCCGAGCTTCGAAAAAGTTATGCGTCATCTCCCTAACTAGAACGGACGTTGAAAACGCGCTAAACACTTGCCTTTTGGGAAAACCGATCGTGGTAACTTATACGCGAAGCGTGCCCAGATTATGCGGGTAGAGCTGGCGGAATTGCCGTTCCCCAGAAAGGGAAGCAAATATAAAAAAGAACCACGCTTTTTTAGCACGGAAATGTAAATGCGAATATGTGCAACCCAATTCCCTTGCGACGCCCGAACCCATGACTGCTTTCGACAGCTGCGCGCCGAAACCGTTATGCATGAAGCCTCGTATGTCCGTCTGCCTAGTTTGGCACACCTTAATGTGACGACAACGCGCAAGATAGACTCGCGTTCAAAAGCAGGTTTGATGGAAATGCCCTTTTCTCTGCATTCCCTTTTGCTTACGCCGATGCAACTAGCTTTGGGCCAAAACGGGGGCGATTTTCGCAGTTGATGTGAGTTAAGTTTCACCTTAGGAAAACACAGTTCGTAATATTTTTTTTTGTGGTCGGGCCAGTGGTGGTCGTTTGTTTTTTCAACGTTCTTTTCTTTTTTACTTGCATCTTTTGTATCTCGCTTGCTCTCCATGAACGTTTTCCTTTGAGGTATATACTAGTGCACGTTGCACAGAATGACAATTTCTTCATATTTCCATTCTGCTTGTCTTATTTTCAGTGTTAGGTGGGAGACAGGCGCTTCAGCACCGAAGTTTGTTGGAAATATTCTACATAGAAACATTGGTAGGCTAGATATGAAGGTTGGCTCTGAAAAAAAAAAAAGCTCCAAAGCAAGACGCATTTAAAGAAGCAGATTTTTTCTCCAATTTTCATTTTCTCTGGAGGTTTGCAACGGGAACGCTCTGCAAGATCAGAGAGTGGCTCACCATTCTTGAGAACAACCGCCTATTGCATTGCAGCAATCAAACCTTGAACTACCTTTACGCGTCATAGCACGAGTCCGTGACCTGACATTGGATGGCAACAACATGTGCGCGTCAAGCGCAATACAGAGAGTAAACCTTACTATTCTTTAGCTGTAACAAACCACAAGAACATTCATGCATGATCTCACTGAGGCTCATGTAGGAACATGAAACAGCGTGTTTTCTGGTTCCGTGTTTTACTCTTCACCAGTAGCAATAATCTTAAGAATATTTTTTATTTGCCCCAAAATAAATAAGCAAGCGTTTCTGTGACGCTCGTACTGCATGTGCAGTCGTGGGCCTACCAGGCATGGAGTCTTCGGAAGTCCATGCTTCCAGAAACCTACAGAACACTTATTCCTTTAGTAAGACTGACAACCGAGCGAGTTGGTAAAGCATGTTGGAAAATTTCCAGCGCACACAGGGCAGGGACAAAGAACAGGAAGAGCTTTTGGTGTCCTCTTGTTTGTCCCTGTCCTGTGGGCTCTGGAAATTTCCCAACATGCTCATTCCTTTTAGCGTCATCTGTCTTCGGCATTCGTCAATACGGGATTAAGATATACCTGGTACGGACGCAGTAGTGAGGGTGGCAATATTAGTGTTTTGTGTGCCATATGGGCATGCCTGAGGATAGCCGCTCCAAAGTACTCGTTGAAACATACGAATGCAGTAGTTTTCTTTTTTAGTAAAAGAATAACTGAGAAAGACGCGTCAGTGGGTTGGAAACACAACAGCATTGCTACAGGACATCGCGACATTTCAAAATCAAACCCTTAGTTAAATCCAGTTTAGGCCCACTGCGATGGTTGTGACGAGCGACAAGAAGACGACTCACTCCTCGAGGGACGTACAGCACCTGCCATTACTTGCACCATCGGACGATTACATACATGATACACATGGAGAACGCTCCCCCACAGGCCTTGAAGCACACAGTGAAACATTATGTGAAGAACACCTGAGTAAGTTTAACGATAACAAGTAGGCAGCGAAGATATATTTAAAAAGTTCAGTGGGCACTTTGACTGTCTGAAGTGCGTAGAGGCGAAAGCGTTTTCCGCACCACTTTCGCTGCTTCTGTGGCACTGGTGGCGTCACATATAATTGAGTACTAATTACTAAGTGATGACAAATCACGAATTAATGATTAATTACTGATTAATGCCTGAATACTAATGAACTGCTAATTAATGACGCTTAAGCTTCGCCTTTAGGAGTGAAACGCGATAGCGTGTTGTAGCGCTGCCAGGGAGTCCACGGAACGCCACCACCCGTTCGGCGCGATGCCTTGCACTTTGAACGCAACGCTTTTTGAGGAAAAGAAATGGCGCAGTGATTCTCTGTCATCTCAGTGGACACCTGAACCGCACCGTAGAGGAAGGGAGGAAGTGGGAGTGAAAGAAGACAAAGAGGGCCCGTAATGAAGAAAATGAAAATTGTATTTGAGGAAAGGAAATTACGCAGTAACTGTCTCACATATCTCGGTGGACAGCCGTCAAAAATTCAGGAGGGCACTTTTTTTACCTAAAGTGTGATCACTGGTGTGTGGTTCAGATGTTAAGCTTCGCCTGTAAGAGTGGAACGCGACAGCGTCTTGCAACGCTGCCAGGGAGTCCATAGAACGCCATCGCCCATTCGGTTCTACGCCTCGCTCGTCGGTAAATTGGTTTTTGAGGAAAGGAAATGTATCCACCTCTCGGTGGACACATATACCTCGCCGGAAGGGAAGGGAGGAGGATGGGAGTGAGCGAAGACACCGTATTCACTAGACGCGCCTTTGTTCACTCCAAACCACCGAGCTGGCATGGCGGAGTGGATAGCATGCTCGTCTCGCACGCCGAAGACCGGGGTTCGATTCCCGAGCTCGACCTATTTCCTACTCGGTTTTATTTATTTATATGGCCTGACTAGGAAAGTTAATTAAGCTAATTGGGTAATTAAGCCGCTTACTTGGAGCATCACTATACGATCCCTTCAATTGGTTGCATGGTTACTAGCCAAAGTACGATTGGCCCCGTTTGATATTCGCGCACTGTGACGTCACGACCGTTTCGACCAATTGAAAAGCGTGACATTTCTGTCGACAACTGCTGCTTACAACGATGAGACATTAAAGGCTTCCGCCTTAATATTTACACCTAAACAGCATTGCTATTTCCTACCTCTATTCGACCTATTTCCTACTCGGTTTTATTTATTTATATGGCCTGACTAGAAAAGTTAATTAAGCTAATTGGGTAATTAAGCCGCTTACTTGGAGCATCACTATACGATCCCTTCAATTGGTTGCATGGTTACTAGCCAAAGTACGATTGGCCCCGTTTGATATTCGCGCACTGTGACGTCACGACCATTTCGACCAATTGAAAAGCGTGACATTTCTGTCGACAACTGCTGCTTACAATGATGAGACATTAAAGGCTTCCGCCTTAATATTTACACCTAAACAGCATTGCTTGACAATAGCGGGAAAGGACTCGGAAACTAACCAGTAAGTTTGCAGGACATAAAGGCAGAGAAATAAATACCTTTAAAACTAGAGATAAAAACCGAGCAGGTAAAAACTGGATTAGTTCGATGGAAAAGAAGTACAGTGTAAAACTGTATCGCAATCGTAAAAGGCCGATCGGGAAGGAACAGTTCTATGATAACTGAAGAGGCAATTCACTACTTTGTGAAGTTAGGTCAAAATGTCTAAGGACGCGAAGCTACAAAACGAAATATAACCAAGACGATAACACAAGTGCAATGTGATGTGTGATAATCTGTAGAACAATTGAACATCTTATACTCAAATTATGGCATCCATCCGGATGTCGATTCAGGCACGAACACTTTCTCTGAGGCCCTATGGTTTGGACATAACAATGGTCATGTGAATGAAACTGCGGTGGAAGTTAGCAAAAAGCAGTTGGAAGATTGGTTACATAAAATCAGAAAGGTTATATCAGGTTGTAAATGTAGGAGTGAAATGAATTTAAAGCAAGGGGCGGATTTATAGACTGATTATTAACACGGTAAAAGAAATAATAAAAAAATCCGAGCATTGTGACAACTGCTACCACCCCGTTTTTAAGGCGACGCTTCTGTCCTCCACCCAGCCATGTCGAGGTGGGAGGTCATTTCGCGACCCCTACGAATCTGTATATCGCTTAATCCACCCTATTACTTGAATAGTTCAATCGTTCTTTGTGCCTAAGATGTGCATTAGATAATGAAAGTCAGATTTACCTGATGAAGGGATTCAATGCAGCTTCGCAAAGTCTCCTCAAACAATCCCATTTTACGCATTCAAAACATCCGCTAACTCATACTCTAAGAGAAACAACACGATAACAGCCTGTTAGAGCTGTCTTAACCAGCATGGAAAGAAAATGCTATCGTCGACTTTTAAACGATCCAGTTCTCAATTTTCAGGCTGGCTGCAAAAGAGTGGAAGAAGCAGGCGGTACGAGGTTTTCATTCCGGTAACGAGCAGTAAGTTCTCTAAAAACTCCCAAAGCTTTTTGCAGCTTACGTTTCAACTTCCTCAGCGCATGTACTGGTGTTCTGAAACGAGCAGCTTAATATCACGCGCCTTTCAAAACAGGCACCCAACTCACTAAGCTCCATCTGCAACTGACAACCTTCACAAACTCTTGTCAGTCGTTACCGAGCGGTCTGATTTGTTCCATACATTTAAACTAGCTTCTTTTGCTGTGGATCCGGATCTGGAGAATGGGAGCCATGTGAAAACACCAACAAAAAAAGTGATTGCTGCTTCTTCATCCCACTAACAGCGCGTTGTCAATGGCATCGTTAACAAGCGCCTGTTGAAGACTCTACCGCACAGCATGGCTCAAGAGTCCTGCCTTTCTTTAGGGAACTTCCACGGCACAGCTCTTTTTATTGGTGGGATTCTCGTTGTATTGCGATCTTCAAAGCAGGCATGAAGGGAAAGAATTATACCTTGTATGCTTGAGGCGCCACAGCTCCTCTCTGTGACTCCGATTCCTTTGCACTCATGCCACCAGAAGGGCGTCTGTATCAGAGTGCAGTTACGAGAAGCCACTTCGAAGTATTTACTGCGTAGTAAGCTCGGGGAAACGCTAATTAAATGAACGCACGCCTAACAGAGGTGCACACCTGCCTTCGTAGAATGCGGACTACCACTGCGGTTGTAGTGTATACTGCAAACATTGCAGTTGCTGTAACCTGATTTCACTACCAAGCTGTGTTCATTCTTCACATTGATGCAGAGCACGTTGCACAATTTCTTGGCGCCAGTAAGGGCTGTGGGTGCTTGTACAAAACCATGTATATAGCAGAAATTTTGCACGCAAAATTAAAGAAAAACGAAACAATTATTTTGACCAATGCTTGACCTACTCTTTTGTGACAACGTTTACAAAAAAGAGCCAGCCCCACATCTGAATTCCAAAAGTTATCGCAGCTGATTCCTTTCAAATTACCGTCAAATAAACAAACGAACATCATTATCATTTCATTTTCGTCCGTTGAAGAGTAAAATCAATAAGAACTAACATATCACTTCTTCATTCTAGCGAACCGAAAGTGAAAGCGTGGCAGTTATCTGTTTGCCTCTACCTCTACGTTGTCGGCCGCCGTAATATCAATAACAAAAGCTGCGTCACAACAAGCAGCAGTTCTGCGTTGATCGCACTATGCTGAGGATTAAGGCGGAGCGGTGATACTTCTCAACGAAGGCGGGCTGCAAGATGACCACGATATAAAAAGCACAAGAATATTACCAGCCACAAGTTTTTAATAAAATGTGGTTCTGCCTGTGCAATGCCGAAAGCCTCGTTATTTTAGCTCTTTCATGCAGTTTAGATAATGAGAGCAAGAATTGTCTTCTTATTTGGAGTCCGCGTGGCCACTTGCCTGCCTTCCAAAGCAGTTTTTCGCTAGTTCTCATATCTTGTTTCTTTTTTTTTAATTATATCCACTTGTTTTGTGTACAGTGCCTAGACCACAATGGGATTTGCTGCATCGCATACGGCTATTTTCATGGAGATATTCTGGCGTGTGAAAAGAGTCTAGGAAAAGAGGGAACAGACTATTTGGAGCACTGCAGTTCACTGATTCATGAACACAAGTGAACGATAACAAGCTTAGTAATTAAAGTACACTGTTGTCTATTCGCTGTTCTCAAGTGGCAGAAACGCCATGAAGCCTAAAGCACGATTGAGGTCACTATTCCAAAGGGCAGTTATTCGCCTTCCCTGCCGTTCAAGTGTCCATCGAGATGAGTGAGACAGATGCTGCGCCCTTTTTTTCTTCAAAAACCGACTTACCAATTATACTCTGATTTCCAAGCTCCCGCTCCATTGGGTTCGCAGCTTAAAGCGCGAAGGTGTTCACTCTGGCTACAATGGACAACGGTGTCGGCAACGGAGACGGCGACACCACGAGACGCAGAAACAGGCGCCCTAGAGCTGCACTCTAAAAAGTTTGTAGACGTAGGCTCACCGGCTTAGCCCATTACTCAGCTTAAGCGTTAGCGTTAGCGGCCGAGATGTCTGGAGTGGCAGGACCGTTTTGACGTTTCACAGGCGACTGCCCGGTTGGGCGTCTCACAGGAGCATTTTGGCGGCTCTGCGCGCACGTGCATATACGGCTTCTTCCACCCGCGGTTTTCGATTCGATCGCGTACCGGACACGCTTCGTACACTTCAGGACCCGCTTGCACGAAGCAAATGACATTCTACTTCCCCGCGTTGTCTTATTCGCAGCCTAAACCCTCCGTTCGTTTCGAGAAAGGGAAAGGCGCATAACTGACTCACTGAGTCAGTCGACACCTCAATCCGTTGTAAGGTTGCGGTGAAGTCCGCCTTCAAAGTGAGGCAGTTATGCACCTATCTTTTCTCAAACCCGAAATAATTTTTAGACAGAATAAGGCTTCTGCGGCACCGGGCTTCCTGCTTTCCACATGTAGCGCGCATTACGCATAACTGTAATATGGACTCCGTCGTGTTACCCCTTGTTTGGCTCTTTAGCTCAGCTGTACAGAAGAAACGTTGAAATTAGGTTTAAAAGCCTTTGGCAGCTCAGCATCACAGAACCACAGTCTGATATACCGTGCATCGGTATTGCCTTTATGACGAAGGCCTTTGCCAACCTCGCTTAAAGAGAGTTATGCTATGGAAGGCACGCAGGTAAGGTATTATATAGCTTGCAAATAAAACACTAAGCTTACCGATAAGATAGGCTGAGGCCTATAAGTGCTGCCTGAATGTCTGTCAGCCCGGTTGTATCATCCCCTTTCAAGGGTGGCGCTCTGACTGTTTCTATTTTACACAATAAACTTCTCTTTTTCTGCTGCAGTCAGGTTAGACGAACTATTAAGCCGAGCTCCTAAGCCAGTGCAGTTCTGGCTCATGCGCGTGTTGATAAGCCCATAGGCTGTGAAGCAGAGCGTTTCTGCGGGGTGAACTTGACAGGAATACATGCGCATCGTACTCTTGTCGGCAACTATTCTAGCGGTATGCCAAGGAGAGCACCGCCTGGGACCGTGCCAAATTAGAGACGGAATTTTGTTTATTTAGTGAAAACAGAACAAGATTATTTGCTTATCTTTTCACATCGTACATGGGGAAATTGCGACAAAAACTTCATTCAAAATGTATATGATGAGAGGCATAGAAGCGACGCGTGGATACCGCAAAACAATCCTCTCATTAAACATTAACTCTGTATAATGAGATGCACTATTTGGTCACGGTGTTGGGCCACCCAGAACATTTTCAACTCGGAATGTGTATAAAAAAAAATGAAGTATCCTGTTCATTCTGAGCTATGAATATATAAGCTGATAATTAGCCTAAAATGTAAAGCCTGCTAACGACCGGATATTACACTCTAGCTCATAACTTATTCGCACTGAGACTGAACCTATCGGGCATCAGCCGTTCCGAAGCCGGCTTTTCAAGTCTCTACACAGGTACCTAACGGTATGTTACTGAATGATGGCCATTAAAAAACTGAGCAAAAATGCCTCCGAGTCACTTTCTGTTTCCGCGCAGAACGTCTTTCAGGATGTGGGATCTGGTTTACTGCAAAATATGGGAACCTCTTCAGTGACATCAACATGCAAGACAGTTTTCTTTCTCACATTACTGCGTGTGAGACAAGTGTACAGGCTGGTAGCTTTAAATCAGGTTTTGATAAAAAAAAGGAAAAGAGACGCACATAACTCCGAAAGGTAACTCTTTTGGACATTGCTTTGAAGTTCTTCTCAAACCTGACATGGTTCAAACTCACTATCATGCATCGACCAGGAATATACAGGGCGGCTTCAGAAAAATAAACAATACAGAAAACTTAACAAATTTCAGATAGAGAGAATATTGGCGCAAAGGTGGGACGTGTCTGACATGCTTGCTTTGATGTTTAAAATACTGAATCCTCAAAACAAGCCAAGCCTCGCTATCATTTTGTAAACTGTCATGACCGCATGATTGCGGAATAGCCGCCGCGGTGGCTCAGCGGTTATGGTGCTCGGCTGCTGACCCGAAAGACGCGGGTTCCATCCCGGCGGCGGCGGTTGAATTTCTATGGAGGAGAAATTCTAGAGGCCCGTGTACTGTGCGATTTCAGTGCACGTTAAAGAACCCCAGGTGGTCGAAATTTCCGGAGCCCTCCACTACGGCGTCTCTCATAGCCTTAGTAGCTTTGGGACGTTAAACCCCATAAACCAACCAACCATGATTGCGGAATAGCAGTCAAAGCTCCTTGGCTGTTTTGGGTTGGCGCAAAAAGGAGTTTGTCCAGGACCTTGTGTACAGCCCGTGAAGAGGACTGCGCCGAGTCCTTGACATCAGAACCGCTAGACCGCCAAGTGCGACATGCGTTATCGCTTGCTCTCAGACGCGCGAAAAAGAAAAGCTGACCCGCAGCGCAATAAGCATGGTCCTTGGAAGAACATCGCTAGCGATGGTATTCAGGTTCCCCTCACTCGCACAACGGCTGTTACGCCATAGCGTCGTCTTGCTAGGACGTCACGGTGGAGATAGTGGGCTTCTTCGATTATCCGCCTCTGGCAGCCCGCGGGTTGCTTGCGGGCTGCCCGAGCGCGCTCGATTTTCTCGGGTTGCTCCGCCCACTTCCGGTGGCTGCCCGGAACGCGTTCGTTTTTCTCTGGCTGGGCGGTTTCGGGCTGCCAGCCGGCGGCCAGACTCGCCAGGACGATTTTGTGCTGGCAGCTCTCGGGCAGCTAGCAGACGACAGAGAGGTGTATGGTCGCGGGAAGCTCGCGCGGCCATTATTATAAGGACTAGAAGGACCGCGGTTCTTCATGCAATGTTTTGCGCGATGCAGGCGCTTGTTTCGACTAGGCCACGGTGCATATCGACTGTGTCGCCTGCAATGGCACCTTTTGCGGTAGTTCTCGCTGTTTATTGATACGTTTTGCGTGCGTATGCGCGATCATATTTCGATCGTCTCACCACCTCGCAAGCACAATTGCTGGCTTCATATTACGATCGCATACCAGCTGATTCACAAAATATTTCGGCTGTTAATTTCGTGCGCCCGGCGGATATTGCGATGGTGTTCGAGGCCTTTCATGAGAGCAACCGGATTCCAGTTCCGAGTACGCGTTCAGACGCGCGCATATATGCATGTGCTGAACGTGTTTTACGAAGTGTTGGTTGAGCGCGGTACGGGAGCGTATGGTCTTCGTTGCGTTTGGCGCAGTGCTAAAGTGGATATGCTTTGAAAAACGCTTGACGGAAGCATGTCCTATATTAAAAGCCCTCACGAGCACATTGCTCGAGACATCTCTGCGGGCAATAATTGTCGCGCCGACCAAGTGCTGATTCTGTCGTCGCCAACTGTTGTACAGCTTCATGCTCGGGCCTTCTGCCACATATGCTCAAAATATCTGAGAATTACCCTAGGCATGCACCTCCTCGCGTTTGGCTCATTTAAAAAAGAAATAAAAATGAGCTCTAGCGCTGATCGTCATGCAAACACACGCGGAACGTGAGGCGCCGACACGCAGGGCTTTATTGTAGCGCCTTTCATTCCAGTGCCAGTTCTCTGCTATAAAGCTGTATTATTACAGAAACGACGCAGCTAAATTTATACAGTGCACCCGCTTGTTCTGGGTGGACGTTCAACAAGCTGATATGCGCTTTTGCCGAGATTATGCGCTCCTTGCCCGCAGCAAAAGCCGGCGGCCGACAGACTACAGTTGAACGAACGTATCCCGATTCTTTTCTGCCTACAGCTTACAGGAAGCAGGTTACCAGCGTAGACCGACCACAGCAGGTTTGGTTTGGTTTATGGGGTTTAACGTCCCAAAGCAACTAAGGCTATGAGAGACGCCGTAGTGGAGGGCTCCGGAAATTTCGACCACCTGGGGTTCTTTAACGTGCACTGACATCGCACAGTACACGGGCCTCTAGAATTTCTCCTCCAAAGAAATTCTAGCCGCCGCGGCCGGGATCGAACCCGCGTCTTTTGGGTCAGCAGCCGAGCACCATAACCGCTGAGCCACCGCGGCGGCCGACCACAGCAGAGTCCACCAGGGTCGATCGTCGGCGGTCATACCAGTCATATATACTTACTGCGTAGTAAGCAAACATGCAATAATCCGAGAGTACGGCTTGTCGTTTGATCAACAACGCACGGGCAGTTTTTCCGTCCTATGCTTGAAGCTTACACAGTGCACCGACGGCACACGCTCGCGTTGTCGTTGCCGATGTATACGAGTGCGAGCTTGATCAGCTGCATGTTCTGCAGTCTGCGGCACGCAGCCCTCAATAACTGCGAGTCGTTGTTATCGATACCAAGCAGCCGATTCCTACCTTTCGCGCGTGAGACGCATAACGCGAAGCTAGAGAGAGCATCTGCCCTCCGTGATCCGGGAATTGCTTGCCGCCGTGATTGCCGGCGGCTGGTTCCGGTGGCCGCCAGCCCACGTGATCATGATGCGTTTTCCTGTCAGAGGCGAACTTGCGGGCCGCCAGCGGGCTGCCCGAGCGCGGTTAATCGAAGAGGCCCAGTGTCGTCTTGCTAGGACGTCCACCGTGACGTCACCGTAGCGTCACGGTGGAGTCGCCCTCTTGACAGTCTTCGGATCGCCAACGTTGTTTTAGCGGCAGATTACTAAACCAGTAACAGTAAAACATCGCATCACGCAAAGTGAGGTGCGTTGTAGCTTTATTGTTCTCGCTCAAACAGTAAAGTCATTCTGGATGCGAGCAGTGGTAGTAAGGACACCAAGACTTCGGCAGATGAGAACAACTGCTAGTGACAAACGCTAAATCAGTGGCTGCATTATTCGGGTCAGAGAACAGCCAGTGCCGCGACGAAACCACGGTGTTCTGACACTGGTCTCAAAGACACCGCTAAATAGGTCACGTGGGCGCTGCTTTCATTTTTCTTGTCTTGGCGCTAAGCCCACTTGCGCCATCTGTCAGGGATGGCACTGAACTTCCCCGATGGCACTCCACCGTTTCTCTCACGACGGCGCCACAAGTGCGTCATGCTCTTACCGTTCCCACGATCGAAGTCGTCGAAGTAAAGGCACAGCGGAGCAGCCGTCGTACCCTCTCACGGAAACGAGAGGACGCGATAGGGGGGAAGTTTCTGGTGCGCGAAGCAGATGGCGCTACCAGATTGCCTTCGGTCTTCATTTCTAAACTTTGGACACTGAGGCCATATACGGTACGTAGTACCTACGTACCAAAAAAAAAATGCATTAGTCTGGCTATGCATCAAACTCCAGTCACCGTTTGAGCAGTTGTAACCTATCAATTTCGCTCGCTGTTATTTGATATTCTGGCTGAAGGTTGACTGCACCTTATTCATAACCTATATTAGACTGCTGTCTTCTTCAAAGCAAAAGGGAATACCAGGAAACAATTTGCCGGCATCACGACACCTTATACAGTCTTTTACTTAATAGTCTCACAATAAAAAGAATTTACGAAATTCACCCTATTCTTCTTTAATTATCTGCTCAGTGGCGCCAATATTAATAGTGATGGTAATAGTGATAAGAGTCTTAAATTTGGCTGTGCTTATCGCATTCAATTCCAACCACTACACACGTACCGGCAAGTTTTTATTTGAAATCATATATCGCGCTGAAAATGTTCCTAGACGTCGGTTGACAACAAAGAGCGTTGAAGAGACGCAAAGCCTTTGTCCAACGTTGAAAGCCCAGAGGCTTTGGTTTTTACGCTGTGCAGTGATGCTCTTGCAAGATCCTTAGAAGTCCTGCTTCTCGCACAGTGGAGTGCCTCAGTACCTCTTACCTTAAAGGTGTTTGGAACGCTGCGCGTGCATAACGAGACACACGGCCCGGCCTAGATAGAAGCAGACCAGTCTGAGCTGTGCAATTTTCAAAAACAGTGTACGTTAATTTTTCAGCATCTGAGTACTTCTTACATGTTTCAGCAATTTATTAAATCTGAGAAGACACTTTCCACATTTCCTGTGTTTATGAAAGCAACGCATCTTCCAGGGCACTTCGCATAGCCACATAATTTTTTCACGTCGCTTAACTGACAGCATGGTACGATATCTATAGCGTGGACAGAGCAAAAAAATAATAACTTTTTACAGAAAGCATTTTCGCGCAAAACATGTGTTGATATCCAACCCTTGATCAGGAGCGGATACCGCAGGTCGAAATATGTCGGACTCCCACGACGTATACTGCAATTTTTACCAGATTTGGAGGGTAGTCATTCAATACTCTTCTACATATGCTGCCAGAATTCTCTCCAAGAACAGAATCAAGCATTTGGAGATGACGCCTTAGATGGATTGACACAACTGGAGTAGCTGTGAGTCGTGCCTCTCTTGTCTGTCACTTTCATTTCTAACCAGCTGATTCACTTGCACCGCATATTGTCATGTGTGTTGTTTGTGATTTTCCACTTGCTGACGTCTGGCAGTGGCAGCGAATTTCCATCTCTCGCTTTCAGAGCGCGCGTTCGTGATAAGATCGTCCGTGTGCGCGTCGCTCTTTTACATCGCCCCCGTCGCTTGCCCGCCGCGCACTTTTACGCGTCGTTTGGCCACACTATGTGGCAGTTTTTTCTGGGCGGGAAAGACGGAGTCCGTCGCTCGCGCGCTCCTCCGTCTTCCCACGCGCATGGGCGGGTTTAGCCTGCCCAACCTGCGCACTATGTGCAGCGTCCTTGCTGTTCGAGGCGTCCGCGACATAGTCAACGCCACCGACCACCCGGGGAGAGGGCTCCTCGCCTACCTTCTCGGGACTTCGCGGCGCCTCTTTTTTGGTAATTGCACAGGTCCTTCAGCCGAACAGCAGCCGGGGTTCTTCCGGTATGTCTGCCGGACGGCCGAGTCCCTCACCGCCACCCTGCCCGAGGTCGACGTCTCTGAGACGCAGGCCTCCCGCGTTTGCGAGCTCCTGGCAATTCAGGAGGCTACACCCGACCAGCTACAGCGAAGCAGGCGGGTACGGTGGCGGGACTTGACGTCACACACGTACCACCAGACGTCCGCGACTTCGGCTGGCTGCGAATTTGGAGTGTCCTTCCGACGGGGGTCCGCATCGCCGCGTGGGGTATCGCTCCTTCTTCGCGGTGTCCCCAGTGCGGTGCGACCGAGACCCTCGAGCACGCCATGTTCGAGTGCGTCGTGGCGCGCACTTTTTGGAGACTTTTGTCCCGCATGTTTTTTGTAACTCTCGACGCGCGCACTAGGCCGCGCGACTTTTTTGTGCGCCTGCTCCTTTGTGTGGGCGCTTTTGTGTTGTGGCGCCAGCGTGGCGTCGCGTCTCTACAGGGCCGACCGCAGCGAGCCATGTTCCCCCTGCTCCAGCGGGTTCGGGCGCGCCTCTTCCAACAGGCGTGCCTGGACCGAGTGATGCTCCCCGAGGAAGAGTTCCTTCGGCGTTGGAGCACTCGCTTCATCGCCGTCGACAGGGGCCGCGTGACCGTACGGCTCCTGCCTTATTGAGTGTGTGCAGTGCGCGGTGTTGTTGCGCGTTTCTTATTTAGTTAGGGAGCCTGCTTCCCCCGCGGCATCCGGACATTATGGACACTGTGGACATTATTACGTGCAGTGAATGACTTTTGTTTGCAGGGCGACAGGAGTCGCCGTCGTGTCTTGAGTGATCGCTTTTCCGTAATCGAGCGACACTAGTCGCGAACTGTACTCTTGTATTTTTTGAGGGACTGTGGTCCCTTATCGTGTAACCATGGGGTCCAATAAAATTCTCTTGGAGACATGATCCTCAAACAGCGGGGTGCCGATCGACGGCAAAGAGCAAGAAGCTCGGAGGGAATCGCTCATGAGCACGGCCACGACCGCACCCCTCTATGCAACCCTCTTCTTGGCCGATCCCCCCGTGTGGGTATGCGTCATTCTAAGCGGTGAACAACAACAACAACAACGACCGCTTGGCCTGTCTCTGGCGCCTGCTCTCCTGTGGTCCTGATCCTCCAGTGTCCCCACGACCAGCTTCGTTAGAACGGCCCGTGACATTCTGGTGGAGGTGCCGTCTTACGCGACGTCATCCCCTACCTCGCGCTTTGCAGAGTCCCATTCCTAGCCCCGGCCGCCGCCCCTCTGCTGAGGAGGCCGAGATACGTGCCAGCAGGCGAATTCAAGGACTCGGCCCCGAATTCGGCCTCTTGCCGCACCTTCCCACAAGGTCCGTCCCGGCAGTGCACATGGCTCGATCTACCGTGAGCGAAGGCCAGCAGACAGATTCTTCGCCCGTGCATGGCCGTGGTTTACTTCCCTGTCGCTCCTCGTTCAGCTGTCCAGTTCCGTGGCGAAGCCTCTGAAGACATCGACGATTGGCTTCAGCACTATGAACGCGTGGCCCGCCACAACGGCTGTACTGCGGAACATTGCCTGCAGAACTTGTACTTCTGTCTTGAGGGTACTGCCCGTCACTGGAACGAGAACCACGAGCATACCCTTACATCGTGGCATACCTGCAAGACGCAGCTGTGAAACACGTTTGCTAACCAGTGTCGCCGCCAACGTGCAGAGGACCTTCTGCAAACCAGGTTCTAGGGCCCCGATGAAGCCGCCACTAGTTTCGTCGAATACGTGTTGCGGCTTAGTGCTCGAGCCGATCCGCGAGCCACCGAGGACAAGAAGGTGCGCATTCTTATGCGAGGAGTCAAGTCCGACTTTTTCGGCGGTCTCATTCGGGATCCTCCTACAACCGTGGCCGGCTTTATATCCGAGGCAATTAACATAAAGCGCGCTCTGGCAGCCAGAGCAGATCATTATCGTCGGCTTGTTGAAGTTTCTAGTGCTTCCAGTCTTTGCGCTGCGCACCCGCCGGCTTACTCGGGTGGCTTACCAGTCGACGCCATGCACCTACGCGAAGTCATCCGCGCAATTGTTAGGGAGTACCTCCGGAAGTGTCTGCCACCGACACCTTGCTCTTCTTCGTCTTCCTTCACGGAGGTCGTCCGAGAAGTGCAGCGTGCACTTTTTCCTCGCTGCACCGTCACCGCTCCTCCGGCACAGCCCGCCGTGACGTATGCCTCCGTCGCTCGTCGCCGCCACCGGTCGACCACCCGTCCCTCCCTCTACAGCCACTATCGCCTCCTGCGCCTGTCTGCATGCTGCATTCTGCAGCCTGCATGCGCAAAATGCCGCATTGCCGAAAGTTTTTAGGCTGAGACGCACTAACACATAGAGGGAACAACATATGTGTTATAGCAAACATGATCCGATAATAAACTGAGTTGCGCAATGCGGAAATATTAAAAGGCACAAACGTGAATAGTTAAAACGTTCGAATACATAAACAACGCATGTCGAAAGAGTAAACAAGAGCTAGTGCTGGCGGAAATGTTGCAAAATGTAGTGCTCAGCCATCCCACAGCCAGCTGTGTTACTCGATACCAACTTTGGCGTCCACGAATCACTCTTACGCAGGTCTGTGCACGAGAGCGAGCTTGTGGAGATCGTGGAGGCCCCGCTTCGGAATCTACTGTCATTGGAGCACCTGTGACCTTTCTCTAAGATGGCGCGCGCGCGCTTTCATCCCGGTGTCCGCAAATCCGTGTTTCCGCTGGGGTTTTACAGCGGCGGTAAAATTCTCATTGTCATTTCCTTGTTTGCAGCCACCTCAACGACAACCGGATTCAGGCTGTCTAGAAGGCAGCCCTGCATAACCTCAGGCAGCTCAGACGCTTGTAGGAGCAAAGCGTGGGATTTCTGGAGGAATGTATTGGATGTGTGTCATGCGTTTTATGCGCCTCAAAAGTTCGAGGGTACGCAGCATGCATAACGTCCTTGGAAAGCTTCATTGTGTTGAGGTGTGCCTGCAAAATATAGATTTCAGTGTTACCGAGGTATCCTCCAGCTGCTTACTATAAAAAAAATGGCCTTACATGTGCAGCTATGCAGGTACAAATTTATACGCATTTGTACACAGGGTAGCCTCCATTCCTTGAGAACATTGAACTTCTTTCGGATTTCTCGAGATACAGTACTAGAGTATTAAAAGCGTTACAAGCCGACAATTTAACTAGTAATCGTAAAGTTTTAGGTCTTCTCATGGCAACATTGCTGCTTTCTGTCAAGACCATTAGTAAGGTGTTTTTTTTTTTCTTTGTAACCACCTATGCTTGCCATTACTAACGTAAGCTGGTGTCTATGCAGCAGCCATTACTAACCTTCCCAACTGTGGGTAGCAGGGGCTACTAACTCAATTTGTTAGTAACTCTTAATAACTTTCCCGTTACTAACTGCAGTTACCGACAGGGTAGAAACATATCTGATAACCAGTTACTACCCCCAAGTTAGTAAGTACTGCTACTTTTTTTCTAAAAGTGCAGCGCTGAACAAGACATAATTGGCTAGGCAAGAATTTTAATACTATAGCTATATAAGGATCTTTCTGCGCTCTTTGTTTACAGTGGTGCTTGTGGAAGGGTCTTTATGAGTAAACGTTGCCGGCGTCGCATATCGCAATACAGAACGCCAATGAGCATATTCGCAAGGGCATTCAGGAGTCTGTGCTCTCTACAACCGAGGTGGGGAATCTGCGTTGTATCAGGAAGGTAGTCGGTATAAATCCTGCTGTATGATATAAAGCCTTATTCAAATCATGGCCGTTAATTTGGTCACCCGGCTAACCTGCGGAATGCGTTCTGTTCATAACCTAACGCATGACGCACAGCGGTTTTCAGAGGAAGTTGTACATGCATATCCTGGCCATATGAATCAGATGACCAGATGCGGTGATTTTTTTTTTTTTAACGCGTTCTTGAATTTAGTCTTTGGTGGGACAGCCTCATAGACGGCGGAAACCTGAGTCACCATAATAACGATGAGACATTCTTGGTGGCCGGCAAGAGAACATGGCATTTTCTTGTTGCGATGTGATACGATGGCGGCGTAAACCAAATCATGACCTTTGAGAGCACTGACGTCACGCATCCGGTATCCTCTTGAACCCTCTTCAGAGCATTACGATTAGCAGTCAGACACACGTGGGGTGAATACTTGCCCGCTGTCGCCGCAAAGTTTGTCTCCGTAACGAGCCACACTATGTCCTTCTCCAGACGGCTGGGCGGCCACCCGCTGTTGTGTGACTGCGGACTCGTCTGGTCCACCGAACAGCTGCGCCAGAAACAGACCATGGCGCAGGCCACGTGTCACAAAGTTCTTGCATGCCTTGCGTTTCTTTTTCTTTTGCGGCCGCGGTGGCCACGGTGCCGGTTGTTTGCAAGCATGTCGCGGTGCGGCGGCGATGATTTTGGGTCGGGGCTACTCCGCCCCCTCCTAGTATTATCGCCGGGTAGCGAGAGCTTGCACGTTGGGGAGTACGGGTAGCTGCCGGTTGAATGTCCCGGCATCCTTCCCGAAGTTAGCATCGCCCCTCGTTAGGACCGTGGCTTTCCCTCGGTTTCCTTCGCTCTTACTTCGCGTTTCAGAGCGCAGCTCTTAGGCGCCCGTCTCTGGGTTTCGCGAGGTTGTCACAGCTGTGGGAGCAGTTACGAGCGAGATGGACGGGATGTTCTCCCGCATAACCCCTTTATGTGTATCTTTATATAAATGTTTCCCACCACCATCACCCCCACCCTGGCAGGTGGCAACGTTTCTGCCACAACGTTGTCAATGCCAGAGTATGCAACGCACATCTGTCACTACCGCCACGTAGTTTAAAGCACGATTAAGGTGTTCCAAGAGGGCAGTTATGCGCCTTCCCTCTGGTTGAGATGTGCACCGAGATGTGTGAGACAGATACTGCGCATTTCCTTTCCTCAAAAACCAATTTACAAATTTTACCCTCTGCTTTCCGAGCCCCCGCTCTATTGGTTTCGCAGCTGTGGAGACAAATACTGCGCATTTCCTTTCCTCAAAATTTGTGCACTGAAGTTTAAATGGCGGCTCGGGGGGTCAAGGCCCTTCTTATATAGGCTCTCTCCACGTCTGTCTGTTTGTGCAGATACAGTGTCGGCTGTGCAGTCTCCTTCTCGCGCTGGGCGTGCGTCCTCATTATTCAAAGGCCGGAAGTGGCTTCGTGGAACATCTGGAACTTTCTGTCCTGACGCTGCCGCCGTCGCGCGATGAAAACGTGAAGGGCATCTCTTAGCACATGCAAGGCTACGTTCTCTTTAAAGCACGATTGTGTCCACTGTTTTAAGCATGAAATGCTTTTCCGACTAGCCCGAGGACTAACCAACCGGGCGGCCGGCGCCACGGACCCAGACGCTCTTGCCGAGGCTCCCCAGACCTTGGCCGAAATTACCAACCTCTACAGAGAGATGAGACGCCAGTTCCCGCCTCCACACCCCGACTTGAATCGAGCGCAAGCCACCTTGCTCCGCAGGTTACAAACACACTCTATCCATCGCCATTCTAGACTTTCACTCATCACTGACGGGGAATACGACCCCGTCTGCCAAAATTGTTACCTGGGAGAAATCGCCACCCAGGCTCACATCCTCGGGGGTTGCGCGGGAAATCCGTCCCCTCGAACCTTACTGCCAGCTCCCTCCGAAGACGGATGGAACGAACTCCTCAAAAGGCCAGACAAGAGCATCCAACTGGCACTCATTTCGTGGGCCCAGGAAGTCGACCCCACCTGACGGCCACACCAAGCCCACCTGCCCTAAATCCCGCCAATCTATGGCAGTAAAGTTGTTTCTCTCTCTCTCTCTGTCGGCAGTGTGGTGACGTCACGCTGAGACCGAGAGCCATCATCCGGGCACTGAATTCCACTCATCCGGGCTCTGAAACGACAACATCCGGGCACCGTACGAGACATCGCGATTCAACGAGACTCTCTAAGCCCTCCTACGGGACCGGCATACAAGCGCCGGTTGCTCCAAACGAGTCACAAAAAATAACTGCTGCCAGTGTCTTCTCAATGTTTATCAAGATATCAGTCGAGCTGTGCATTTGATAATGCACTGAACTATAATTTCAGATTTCTAATAACGCGTGCAAAAAGCACATAGATGCCACAATACACTTCGTTGTCATACGTGATCTGTTAGGGGCTTTGAGAGAAGGCCGCTTAGAGAAATTTAGCTCCCGTTGTCGGCAGTGTGGCGACGTCACGCCGAGACCGAGTGCCGACATCCGGGCACTGAATTCCACTCATCCGGGCACTGAAACGAGAGCATCCAGGCACCGTACGAGATTTAACGAGACTCTCTAAGCCCTCCTACAGGACCGGCATACAAGCGCCGGTAGCTTCGCGCCGAACGGGTGGTGGCGTTCCTCTCTTCCTGTACGGTGCGGTCACCGAGATGACAGAGAACTACTTCACCATTTCCTTTCCTCAAACCGCGTTGCGTTCAAAGGGCAAGGCATTGCGCCGACCGGGTGGTGGCTTTCCTCCCTTCCTTTACGGTGTGGTTCGGGTGTCCACCGAGATGACAGAGAATTACTGCGTCATTTCCTTTCCTCAAAAAGTCTTGCGTTCAAAGGGCAAGGCATCGCGCCGAACGGGTGGTGGCGTTCCTCCCTTCCTATATCCACCGAGATGACGGAGAATTACTCCGTAATTTCCTTTCCTCAAAAAGCGTCGCGTTCAGAGGTCAAGGCATCGCGCCGAACGGGTGGTGGCGTTCCGTGGACTGCCTGGCAGCGCTACAACACGCTGTCGCGATCCACTCCTAAAGGGGAAGCTTAAGTCATCAATTAGCAGTTAATTAATTAGTCATTAATCAGTAATTAGTCACTAATTCGTTACTGATAAGTAATTTGTCATTACTTCGTCATCAATTATGTCTGACGTAATTCAGTGGTAACGTCACCAGTGTCACATAGGCAAAGTGGTGCGGAAAACGCTTTCGCCTCTACGTACTTTAGACAGTTTCGAACGCGTTGCATGTAGTACATTCTTGTCAGGCCTGTATCTCGTCGTGTCCGCGTACGCTTCGTGTTATGCCCATAAACATTCAGTGCTTACTCTACTCTCGGTTACGGGAGGTGTAGAGATTTTTCTAATAGGGTAGTTATGCACCTTT